>NC_133008.1:13011664-13314694 GCF_048564905.1 Vicugna pacos
AGCCTCTAAGTTAGGGAGGCCATACAGGTCGATGGCATTGGGCAGGGAAGGGACGTTGTCCATTTACTTGCTTTCTCTACCCATCTTGGTTCCTCTACCTCTCTAGTCACTGGCTCTATGGCTGATGACATCATGGCCTTGCCGTGGTCCACAGCTCCTCATCCACTGTGGAACCCCCAGACCTCGGTGGGGCCTCTGCCTCCACCCACCCCCAGGGACTGGCTGTGGTTTGCCTTTGGAGAGGTGGGCACCAGGGGCTGCCTCTGCCATCCCCTCTGTGTGTCAGCTCCCTTTCTTCCATTTGCTCAGACAATGACTTTACACTGTGGAATGGGAAGACCCATTCATTCAGTAACTACGTAGACTTTGCATGGATTCTGACTCAGACCTTTGGCTGAGCTCATGGGATACGAAGACAAGTGAAAAAAGACCACTGGCCTCAGAGCACAGCCTCAATTAAGACACTCACTCAAATAACCTGTGAAAAATGATCTCTTCCAGGAAAGATGTGCACATAAAGGGCCATGGGATGGGGAAAAAGAAACTGGTTCCTTGTGGGGAAGAAAACTAGCCTCAGGGAAGGTGTGCGGATGAGCTGATGTTGAACAGTCTTTGAGGAACACCTAGGAAGGGCAGTGGTCCAGCGGGGGACCCAGCACGAGCAAGGACTTGGGGATGGGATGGCCTTTTTGTGTAAAGACTCAGCAGTTCGATTTGATTGGAGGAAAGATTGCTGATGGAGGAGGGAGGGGTGAGAAATCTGGCTGAAAAGTATTGTTGAAGGTTCTGGATGGAAGGTGGAGGTGTCTGGGTTTGGTCCCACTGGCACTGGTTTTTGAGTAGGGAGTGGATAGGACCTGAGCTATATTACAAAGACCCTTTTTCAGAAGTCACATAACACAGACCAAAGACTGAGGAGGGCACTGGAGAGGATATGGGAGGCAAAGGGACCCTGTCAGGAGGCCTGGAGAAGGGAGGGGGCTGCAGAATGGTGTGAAGCGGTTGTTTGAAAAGACAATGCTGAAGTTAATTTCATAGGCTTTGAATACTATGAAGATGTGAAAAATTAAAGGTGGGGCAGACAGAGATGATTTTGAGGTTTGGAGTGGGTGGTTGGGGAGTGAACGGATGGGCCTCATGGAAAGGAAGAGAGAATTGAGTTTGGGAATAAATTACAAAGTCCTGCTATGGGCAGGATGAGTTTTATGTGTTCCCGCGTGGTCCAACTGAAGGTGTTTGGCGGGCAAGACCAGGTACCAGGAAACAAGGTCTAGTTGGACAGACTCTCAAATTGAGAGTCATCTTATGTGGGGGAATTAGGACCGAGGAAAGGAAGAAAGGGTGAACTAGGGTATCAGTCAGATCATCAAGAGGAAACAGATGTTGCACTAAATTCAAGTAATTTGAGGAGCGTTTATTCACAAAAGGACTAATGACAAAGGTGCCAGTGGGGTGTAGAGAGTTTGGGACCCGGGCTCAAGGAGCGGAGCGTTTCTCTCCTGCACTGGGACGGGGAGGTCACCAGGACCCCACCAGGACCCAGACATCTTGAAAGCAACCTTCTGTCCAGGTGCCCTCATGCTCTCCCCAACTCTGATCACCTGCCTCGTCTCCGCATTGGCTGCGAGCGGATCCTGGGAGACAAGCGAATGTTCCAGCAAAGCAACCACAGTCCTTATTGTCAGGGAAGAAGACGACGCTCGCTGATTCCTCAGGAGAGAGCGATTTCCAGCTGTTTATTCTTTATTCAATAACTTTTATTGAGTTTCTCTCTTATTACAAATGTCGTACATGTTCATTGTAGGGAAATTTGAAACTACAGACCAGCAAAAAGAAGAGATTAAAAATCATTAGGAATCCCACTGGGCAGACAAAATCGCTGTTTGCAAAAACGCAATTTTTCTGGACTTTTCTGCTAAAGTACATAGTGTCAGTGTCTTTGTATGTTGGTGTGTATTCATAGATGTCATTTTGAACAGTTTTTTTTTTCATGTGGAGGCACCACGACTTACTTAAATAACCTCCCTTAATGGAGATGCTGGTTGTGTTCTATGTTCTAAACAACACTACATCTCTGTAGTTAAAGGTTTGCACCTTCCCAGAAATGGAATTGCTGAGGCAAAAGGTATATTCATTTAAAAAGATGTTGTGATATATTTAGGCATTTATTTAAAAAAGAGAATACAATTTAAGGGTTAGGGTGTGGACTTCTTGGCCAAACCTGGTTTAGAATCCTTAGTGAAGCTGAGTAAATTACTTAACCTCTCTGGGCCTCAGTGTCCTCATCTGTAAATTGGGGATGATGATGATGATGATGATGATAAAAGTATGGTCCTTACATGTTTGCTATGAGGATCTGGTGAGTTATTAAGCATGATGTGTTTAGAATAGAGCCTAGGGGCTGCTAAGTATTCCAGGTAGCCGTTATTATTACCCAAAGTCTTCTTAGGCAGAAGACACTGAATGGACCCTTAAAAGCAGAAATGCAGCTTTTTGCTTAAAGACCTTCAGCACCAGCCCAGCCGTAGCATCGCGGTACAAAGTGGGGGAGGCGGCTCCGACAGGGAGGAGTGAACACACCCCAGAGGGCCAGGACAGCTTACCTGGGAGTAATGAGTCTCTCTCCAATGCACTTCATTAATCTGATTTTTGAAGAGCTAGGGTAGAGAACCTAGACCTTCCTTGACAGTGCATGGATTTGTGATTTCTTTCATAGCTGACTAAGGGCAGGTCCATGCAGGTTTGAAGGGTGTCCAGCTTAGGCTGAGAGCAGAGTTGCCTGAGCAGCTTTGCCTCCCGGACAGAAGGACTCTCTCCCACTCCATGGCTTGGGAACCATGTCAGCTCTTGTTTTAGCCTCAAGAGTTCAGACCAGAGTTAAGAATCCTCCCCAACCTGCCCATAGTAAGGCTGGAGGACAGGAAGAGAGGATAAGTTGCTATGAGGCCAGGGGCAGACTCTGGAGGCACCCGGGGGTTTCCTGAAGGCTTGCTGTCACTTTAAAGATAAAGCCTGCATTTCTCATCCTGGCCTCCCAGACTTCCTAATCAGGCTATTTTTTTTGGTGCTTGGCCCCCTTCCTCTTATTCTCCTCCTTTCCTCTCTAGCAACCTTTCACATGCCAACCCCAGTCCTGCCTAAGAGCTTTGCAATGGCTGTTCCCTCTGCCAGGAATGCTCTTCCCTCTGCCTGGAATGCTCTTCCTCAAAATTGTCATGGCTGGCAACCTCATGTCATAGAGATGTCGCCTCCAAAGAGAGCTTCCCTGATCACTTCCCTCTTGTCTTTATCCATTCAACAAAATGACCCAAAGCCTACGAAGCATAAGGCACTTCTAAGCCTTGGGATAGAGAGGTGTCAATAGAAAAGGCTCCTGATGGAGCTCGCAGTCCAGTAGGGACAGGCAGACAACTAACAGACACCATCGCTGCTGAGAAATGACAGGCTGACTCAAGTGCACTGCAGCGAAGTGTGACCTGGTCATAGGTTGCTAAGCCCTGAGGCTGATTTGGGCCAAGAGATGAGAGGTTCTCTGAGAGGTGACATTAAGGCTGACACTGCTCAAAAAGACAAAACCAGCCATGTCCCTGGGGAGGCTACAGCAGTAGTCCTTGACCTGGGAGGTTTTGTCCCATAGGGACCATTTGACACAACTTGGCATGGTTGCTACTGGTATCCAGTAGAGATGAGGGATACTGCTAAATGTCACACAAGGCACATGACAAAGAGTTATCCACCTCCTCAGGGTCACAGAGGGTGAGCTTGAGAATCCTGGGCTAGAGGATTAGCGATCCAAGGATGAGGAGCATTGGAGGGGAAATAGGAGGGAGAGACAGACAACCAACAGGCGAACGCAGCTGTAGAATAATTAACAGTAAAATTCCTCCATCCGGCCCATCCCCTCACTCAGAAAAAAAAAAAAATGAACCAACGTCTACAGGGTTCTCCAGCTAACAGCCATCACATCTGCTCACAGAGAAAGAGAAAAATGTGACAGTAGACAACACATTACACTGAAATTCAGCTGAAGAGACAGCATTTCTAAAATGAAAAAAATCCACAAAGACTGAGTTCATCATTCAACATTTGTTCCACAAATATTTGCTGAGCACCTACTGTGTGTCAGACATTAGAGACCTTGCCTACACATGGGAGGACTTCCTCCTCACTATCACCTCTCCCCTTTTTCGCTACACACAGAGGCAAGAAGCAGCCAGACTGGGAAAGCCTGGGTAGATTCAAAACATTTATTTATACTCCAAAGAATACTCATCAAATTTCTGGTTGAAATGCTCAAGCCAATTTTGGTAGAGAAGGGATAGCAAATAATAATTTCCTCCTTGGAAACACACAAGCACTTTTTATATTTATACTTTTGAAACCTGGGTCCATCCAATAATTAACAGCTGCATTTAATATTTAATACAAAATGTTTGGGGAAAAGCTGTCAATGGATTATTGCAGGTCTCACAATAGAGTGAGATATATAAGGAGGGTCTGTTGAATATGACATCTATACCTCAGTCCCCCCTCCCTTGCCTGAGGCAGACATTGCTAATTGATTGCAGCACTCTTGACTGGATGTGCAGAGCTCTGGACCCAGCTTCACAGTTCTTCCCAATGCAGAGCTCCAGGCACTCGGTGCCAGCAGATCTGTTACCATGAGGATGAAACATTTTTGTCTTCCATACTGGCTCTTTTTCGCACCAGGTCATTTGTTCTCCATCCTCAACTTATGCAACCTTGTTTTGTTTTGTTTTTTAAACCTCAGCTCAGGAGCAGTAGCAGGTACATTAGACAAGATTAGGGGGACATTCCGGATGCAGAAAGGGTGTGGTTTGCTGATTTCCCCGCAGGAGAAAGTGGTGATTGGCTCTGAGTCCGCTGATGGCTTTTGGCTCCTCCTGACTGTGAGGGCGGGTCCCACGGGGAGGCTGAGCCAAGGAGCCCAGGGGCAGAGCCAGGAGACCACGTTCATATATTTCTATACACAATCACATCCAAAGAGCTGGACAAGGCAAGATTGGGAGCCCAGGAGCTGAGGGCAGAGCAGATGTGAGGAACGAGCTGAGCGCTAGAAGGAGATGCTGAGTGATATGTCTCTCCCTCCCCCCGTGCCTGGCTCCTACACAGGATGGTTCTGGTGACCCAAAGCCACCAAAGTGGGGCTAGAAACTCTTCTGCAGACCATGGCCCTGCCATTTCCCCATCCCCCACCAAGCATGGACTGTCACCTCTTCGTGCTTTAAATCAATGACTCCCTTTAAAGGGGCTCAGTCCCCGGGCCCCATCTCCTTCCTTCTGTTGCTTCTTCACCATTTTCCAGGCACAAGCACAAGGCAAAATCAGTGCAAACATCGAGAAGGTTTTAATCCCCCTGGAGATTCCGAAAGTGCTCAGATCTCTGCTTGCACTCAGACCCTGAAGACAGAGAAAATGAGGTCACAGGAAGACCACTCTCACCCTTAATTCTGGACTGAAGCTGAGAAACTGAAGCCCAGAAGTG
Organism: Vicugna pacos; assembly: GCF_048564905.1. Classification (NCBI taxonomy): domain Eukaryota; kingdom Metazoa; phylum Chordata; class Mammalia; order Artiodactyla; family Camelidae; genus Vicugna; species Vicugna pacos. The sequence goes on from NC_133008.1 coordinate 13,017,171, forward strand.
TCCCCTCTGTCTGTTCCCCACACTGCTCCCCCCTCACTCTCACTGGCGTCAAACATGGATCCCTTGCAGCTCTGCCTCCTGACCCCCGCCAGTAAGGCCCCGAGGACCCCGGGCCAGCCTCGCTCTGCTGTGACCCTGCAAGTCGGCAAGCAAGGCACTGCCCTGGCGCGCTCCCTGGTGCTCAAGCTGACCTCACGTGTAGGCTGCACACTCACAGACTCACCCACCCATCATTCATTCATTCATCCATTCACTGATTCAACAAATCTTTACTGAGCACTTACTATGTGCTGCTCTGCATCAGGGGAGAGCAGTGGGCTAAACAGACAGCGATTCCGCCCAGAGCACTTTACAGCTAGTGGGCCTGTGAGGAGGGGATGGTGGAGACAGAGAAAAGAAGTGGAATAGACAGTGTGTCCGGTGGTAACAGGCACCGGGAGGGCAATGAAGAAGGGGGCGTGGGGTGGCAGGTGTTACAGGTTGGAGGGAAACAGAGTAGGGTGGTCAGGGACGGTGTCACCGAGAAGGGGCCATTTAAGCAGACACAGGAAGGAGTGAGTTGCATTACTGGATGAGAGGAAAGCATTCCAGGCAGAGGGAACAATTGGTACGCAGACTCTGAGGCCAGAGGGAAAGAGAAAAAGCAAGAAGCCGGGTGCTGGAGCCGGCCGGCCCGCTGCACCCCTAGAGGGAGCTATGTTCCGCTGTTCTCCATCCTCCAGGGCACTGCAAGAATCCCCGGAAATTGTTTTCTTCCGCACTCGTTCAGTGATTTCCTTGGAATAACTGTCCAGAAACCAGATTTCTGGATCAAAGCATTAGCACGTTTTAAATGGTGGGAGTCACTTCCTGAAGCCTCTCTGGTAACATTCGTCCTCTTTCCTTGTGTGCACCTCCCCAGCCCCAACTCCCTCACCCTTGGCACATTTTGCTTAGAGCCAGATTAGTCTTCCCCAGACTGTTTACTTCCTGCTATTTGAATGTTCGGAGAGTTTATTGGCTCCTGCTTGCTCACAGGGGGAGCCTCAACCTTTTGGCCTCGGCATTCAAGGCTTCCTCCCTCCGCTCCCAGGACTTCTCTCACCTTTTCTCCCGCTGCTCCTCGGCACAGAGTCTACTCACCTCTACAACAGATAATGACTCAGGGCCTCCTGTGTGCCTGGCCCTGGAGAAACCGAAAAGATGAACACTGAAGGAAGTTAATCTGGTGGGTGGGGTCACAAGTCCATTGAACTGTGGCCAGCAGTCCCTAATAGCCCACAGTCCCTCACTGCTTCCTTATCTCTGAGGCATGAGTCCCTTACCTTCATTGGACACAACTTTGTTCTTTCAATAAGCTCAAATCACCCCTGCGAGAGGCAGGCTGTCTGCTAAGAACCGAGGACCCCAGAGAAGGGAAACTGGGTCCCAGCTCTGATGTCCTTCCAATTTCTCCCTCTGAATTCCTCCAGCCCTGCTGGAGTTCCATCTACACCTGGAGTCTCCTTAATTCCCCCAGAGCCCAGTCAGCTCCCTGCTTTGACCTTCTGCATTACACTGTCTCTGCCTTCTGTTTGTGCTTGGCATGAGTTTATCAACACTGTCACTAATTCTTTTTTAATGTTTCTGTGTTTTATCTTTCCAGCTAGACTGAAGAAGGGACTACATCTTATTTTAGGTCTTTGCAATTCTCTCTGAGCCTAATAGATTATCTGGCACATAGTACTTGTTAATTAAATCATGGTTTGTTGAGATATGATCACACCTCACCTCTGCTCAAAACACGTGATAAAATCCAAATTCCCTCGCCTAGCACTCAACACCTTTCCTTTTGGACTCCATTAGACATCACCTCCTTCAGGAAGACTTCCAGGAGTGCTTATCTCAGGTAAAATAGGCATCATAATCACATTTGCCTCCTGGCAGGGGTTGAGGGTGACGTTGCGAGAAGTGAGCAAATGTTACTGACAGCTCCAGAACTGTGGCCCACGGAGAGCACGGGCGATCAGTCTCGTCCTCTCACTGGCCGCACGTGGGTCTGTACGCTCCCCGAGGGCTGCCCAGAGCTGGCTCTGCTCCCCCCTGGATCCCCAGTGTCGGGGTCTGGGACAGAGAGATGCCTCATTAACATTTGTTGGGTGGGTGACCATGTACATTTATACAGTCATCTATCCTCCCTGGACAACACTAAAAGCCCGTGGATAAGGCACCGGTAAAAAAAACGAGGTCTAACTCAGGAGTTGAGCATGCCTCTGTCTGGGGCCTCAGCTCATCACCTGCCGATCATCTTCGCACAGCTGTGCTGAGCCAACCTCAATATCCTGCCAACAGATTCCCTCAGATCCATGTAGACTCCACTGAGTTCTTCCTTTTTACGCTCATTCGAATAATGTATATTTTCCCATTGCAATTGAATTTTCTCCCTTCCTCCCAAACCAGAGCACTTTGCCCACAGAGATATGGGCCACTGTTTGCATTTATAGCATCCTTATTAATCCCGTCCTGACCTCTGAGACAGCCTGGGGAAACCATGTCAGTTCCCTTTCCACAGGGCGATTAAAATGCCTTTCATTTAATTGGTCCACAACAGAAGATGAGCTAAAAAATAAAAAAAGCCAGCTTTCCTTTTCCACCTCACGGTGTAGGAAGAACATGCAGGTGTGCCTGTGTCGTGGGGGACCTGCACAGGGCAGGCTGACGAGGCAGGATGGTTGTCGGGCGCTCACTGGCCCATCTGATGGTGTTTTTGGTTTCTAATGGTTACAATGGAGCTTAGAACAAAAAATGTAAGGTTGGATAATACGGTGGATTCAAAGTTGGCCATCAGCAAAACTGTCCTTTAAAAATGCTGCTCAGGTACTATAGCTAATCTTTCAGATACTTACTACATGTCTTTGAACATTTCCTATGCTGTACACTCTGGTCCAAGTGCTTTCTGGGTACCCACCCCCTGAACCCTCAAAACAACACATTTGAGAAATATATTTTTTTCCATTTTTCAAGAAGATATTAAGGCACATTGAGGGAACGCAACTCAGCCAATAACCCAGCTCCTAGCAGCAGACAGCCACTGGTGCATGTGGATTTTTTCTGGAACTGATGGAAGAACTGATGTTCTTGGGGGTGGAAGCCCAGGGACCACTGCTTGGTGACAGGAGCACAGAGTGCCGCCCGCCCTGCTCTGTCGGGCAGGAGTCCTTGCTCAGGGCAAAACCCACCCAACCCTGCACGGTGGCCCTGGTGGCGCAGGTGGGATCTGAGCTCACACTGGCTCTGGAGTGTGTGTGCATAACTCCCGCCCAGCCCTGCTTCTGCAGAGCTAACTCACAAGGCTCTTTTATCCCTGAGTCCCTGGAGCTGAAAGCAGAGTGCAGGGTTGGGGGTGGATGGGTAGGGTGGAGACTGGCTCAGTCTTGTAGGTTTGCCAAGAGCCATGGAGCAGGAAAGTCCAAGAACACAATGAGAACCCAGGTCTAAGTCTCTTTGGGGTCTCAAAACCGTGAAGGCAGGTCCTTGGACAGTCTCCATACAGATGTGTGTAGGAACTCGCTCCCTGCCAAGGGGCCCCTGAATGATGCCATCCACTTGGAGATTTCAGCTCCTGGAGATGACATGGTGGAAAAGGACTGGCATGGTCTTGAGCATCACATGGACCAATTTCTGCCCCGCTTCTCACCACCTCATTGACATAGGCTGCGTCTGTAATGATGCTGAGTATAAAGATGAACAGAGTCATCACTGCTGCCTGCCTGCAACAGTCTCTCCCTCCTACCGCTTTGGCTGGGAGGGCAGCTCACACCTCAAAACCGACCTGCCTCATCCGCCACCCCTCACCCCCAGGCCCGCAGGCCCTCACCTGTGCGCCCAGCGCCGTGTGTGCTGTAACAGGCCAGGCTCACCCGCCTTCCGGAGCCCAGCTGCTCCGGGAGTGAAATGTTTCAGAACAGCCAGTGTCTCCCTCTATCGCCTTCCTTTTCATTTAAAATTCTTACACAGAAACCTGCAGGCTGAATGAAGCTTCACTCTGTCTCTCTTTTTCTTTTTTTTCAACACATTCTTTCTGACAAGGGCTGAGACAACTGCCGTGAAAGCATCCGTCAGGAAGCCAAGGGGCACTGAAAACACAATTTTTCCTTCACCCCAATAAGAACTACCAAACCAAATCAAAATGAAGCATTTGGAATTTTGTCATGTTTTCCCCTTGACTGGTCCACGTTGCAGGTCCCGGGGTTGCCACTAGGGACAAATGTGGTTCTGACAGGGCCTTTTTCTGCTGTCGAAATAATTCTGCTCACTCTCCCTCTCTCCTGTTGTGCTCCGTGTGACAAAAGAGCCCATTCAGTCAGCGTTGGGCAAGAGCAGATTACAGATGAGGGTCTGCTGAGCCCTGCAGGCGCCCTGAGCAGAGCCACTCATCTCCCCCTCGTGGCAGCCTGTTCAGTGGTGGCCCCACCTGCCGGTGATGCTTCTATAAGCAGCTGTCTGCCCGCTAGTAATTCTAATCTCCTTCCATCATCCAGTGACCACCTTCCATCTAACAATTCCCTCCTCCAGTTAATACCGTCCAGCACTGACCGCTGGGGGGTGATGTCAAGATGACAGTAACAACACAGTGACAGCAGCAGCCAGCATTCGAGTTCGTCTCTCTTGAGTGGTTCCAAGGGCTCTGCCCGTACCATCTCCCCTGATCTGTTTTAGTGAGGTGGGAAGCCCCATAAAAAGACCGGCGGGACCCCCAGACAGGGCCACTACTCTCCTGCCAGCACCATCCGGTTCCCTGACCCAGAGGCTCTGTCTCACTTTTTGCCTCCAAAGCGGCTTACTTACCCCTAAAATTCTATTGGTTCCCTGAGCTCACTCCTGATTGGTTATTTCCTTCACTCCTGATTGGTCCATTTTTAGTACTTCATTTGCATGGAGCTCACACCTGATTGGTTATTTCTTTCCCTCCTGATTGGTCCATTTCTGCAAAGCTTGTTCCTAACTAGTCAACTTTTGTTGTACCTTATTTGCATATGATTACAAAGTGTAAACTGACAGCCTATAAAAGCCTGTGTAAACCTACGGCAAGGGTCCAGAGGTTGGAGCGTTAACTTCTCTGGGCCTGCTGGTGTAATAAGCCTGAGTTCTCAAACTCTCAGAAGGCTGCTTGATCTCTCGCCCGGAACCAGGTTGCTGTCACAACTGAGCTGTAACAGCGAGCTGTTAACACATTTTTCTGCAACACTAGGAGCTAGGAAATGTTATTCCTGCTGTTTACAGTTGGGAAAACGGAGGCTCAGCGTGGTTAAGGAACTTGGCTTAAGTCACACAGCTGAACAAGTTGTGATTCAACAAAGCCCTCGCTTTTGAAGGGCTACCCTCCAACCCCAACCGGCGAAGGTCACCCTGTCGAGGATGAGACAGTATTCTGAGCAGCAGTGTAATTTACATAATTAAATCCACTCTCCCTGAGCAGGAATCTGGTACATGTTCTCAGTGGGCCCTCTTCCTCTGAGTGATTTCCATGGTGTTTGGGTAAAGCTTACCAATAGAAGGCAAGTTCCTATCTCTCAGATCTTATAGTTCAAGGAAAAGAAAAAGGCTTTAAAAGCCTAATATTCTTTGACGCAGATCCTGGCTTTCCAGAATTGGTCGGGAGAATCAGAGTAGTGAGCAAAGACTAAAGTTCAAAGATTGTAATTGGAGAATATCTAATAACAACAAAACCTTGAAAAAAAGCTTAAATATTCATAATAGGAAAAAAACACTTTATAGTATATCAGTATGATGAACAGTTACAGACATGCAACATCATTTTGTAAAATAATATTACATAAATGGGAAAGTATTTCTATTTAAAGCAAGAATATATTTGAAGTTATGCAGTGTATTCCTAAATTTATTTTTAGACAGCGTTTGCATCTATCTTTAGAATAGAATCCACCAATATTTTGGTTGTGATTTTTTCCGGATGCTGGACCTAGATTGCTGCTGCTTTTCAACTTTCTGTATTTATCGGGTTCTCTACAACTTGCCTTTATTAGTTTGTAAATGAAAAACCTCACACACGCAGAAAACTGTAAGGCTATATGGTCCCAAAGGGCACTTGAGAGCTGACATTCTATGACTCAGCAAAGGGGTGGGAATAATCTGCTTATAGCTCTGATGCCCACACTGTGCAGGGAGGAGGAAGGTGGTGGGCTATGGAATGTCGTTCAGTCCTCGCACCCCATCCACACAGGTGTCACTGAGAGCAGCTGATGCAGATTGAAGGCTTGAATCTTGCCAGAAAAAAAGAGAGTCTAGACTTGCTGTTCACCGCTAACCACACACAGTAGACAAGCCATGAATGTGTGCGCTGAATGGCTGGGGGAAGGAGTGAACTGTAAACCAGCAGGGACAGGGGCTCGCTATATGCTGGGCATGTGCAAAGTTGGGCCAGGCACTGGGCAAATTGCTTTTATGGGTTTTCTTCTTTTAAATATTTAAACAAAGGAAATTTGGGGCAAATAAATTTTTTTGCTTCCAGAAAGCATGCAAAGAACTGTAATTTAAGCAAAACAAATTAAAACTGAGACTAAAACTTTTTCACCTAGCCAACAGACAGCTATTTCTAAATTTAATAATGTCAAGTATTGGTGGAGACTTGTGGAATCAGCCACTCTTACGTACTGTGTGTACACACATTTATCAATTGGTATGAATGTTCTGGGAAAAGATATACCGTAACTATTGAAATCTTAAAAATGTAGAAACCCTTTGCTCTAGAATTTTTGTTTGGACTCTGGTCTTTTATTAGGAAAACAGTCAACAATGGGCAAAAATTATATTCAGAGAATACTGAATGCAGCTCTCATCAGTGGGAGGCTACAAATGAGCAGCATATACTCTGATACATGAGTGTCTGGCTCAGAGACCCCCGCAACCTGTACAGCTTGCAGACCCCCACAGAGATTTCTAGGACATGCAGGAAGTCCCCCATGTACTCAAGCACTCTGCTCCAACCTGCTTGTTGGTTCTCTTGCCAAAAGCCACCTAAAGGAGATGGACTCATATCCTGTGTCCTCCTAGACCCACTCCCACTCTTCTCCAGATTGTTCTGTGCCCTGGAGGCTGACCATACGACTGCATCCTCTCTACGAACCATATTCAGCCAATGAGGGTCTAAAGATCCCTGGAGAGTGAGGTCAGTTCTTCATTCCCCAGCTGTCCCCGAGGGTCTCAGGCTGGTGGCACCCCCTCTCAGGGAGACTCTATTTCTAATGCTGACCCAGCCCCGTCCCTCATCGCCTAGCCCAGCGTGGCCAGCCCCCAGGGTACTACATTATACCCTGTGCTTCCTTACGCTGCCTGCGCCTTTGCAATAGTTCCTAAAACCTCCTCAGGCATCCCAGCTTGTGTGCCCTCTGAAGTGATGTGCAGGAAAACTGGCTCTCCAAAAAGCAAAAGCCCTGATTTGCAGTGTTTGTAGATTTCTGTGATATAAGTACTCTCACCGTGGCTGATGACCGGTTCCCAGCGGTTTAACAACAGGCTGGCAAAGGCTGTCATGAAGCTGGAATGAGCCGGCCCCAGCACGCCACTGGGCGTGCCTTTCCTGGGAATCCTGACCGGTGCAGGAGTGTCAGGACACTGCCTCCATGGCAGCTGCCTTCAGTGATGATGCAGTTGTGCCCAGGGCCACAGCGTCACTCTGAGATGTCCGTTCTCATGACCCCAGAGTCTGAGTCCCACAAACTATGGCGTGAAAATGAACTCCATCAGCTTACATCTCTCTCTTCTCTCTCTCTCTCTCCCTCTCCTCGCTTCTCGCTTCTCTCTCTCTCTCCTCTCTGTCTCCTGCCCAAAGTCTCAAATCAGGCTTGCGTTCTGGTTCCTAAACCATGTACTTATAGACCCAGTCTCCTCTGTACCTGTCAGTTCAGGGAAAATGACATTGGATGCAAGTGAGGGTGAGGGTCGAGGTGGAACAGGTCTGCTGACCAGCAGAGGGCGACTCTGAGCTCCACAAAACACAAGCAGACAAGCACTATTCCTTAACAGCCAACAAACAGCTTCGGTTAAACGTATTATGGTTTACCTATATAATGGGATACTGTAAAACCTTTCAAAAAAGTCTTATGGTGAGGGAAAATGATTAAAAGATTGTGTTGCATTAAGAAACAAGAGATTTTTTTTTTCTGGTCAAATGCTAATGTATAGAAGACTCTTGAGGACGTTATGCTCGATGAAATAAGCCAGCCACAAAAGGACAGTTACTGTATGATGGTATTTATATGAGGTATCAAAAGCAGCCCGACTCATAGAAACAGAAAGTAGAGTGGTGGTTGCCAGGGGCTGGCGGGGAGCCAGAGCCAGGAGTTGCTGAATGGGTATAGCGTTTCAGTTTTGCAAGATGAAGAAGTTCTAGAAATCTGTCACATAACAATGGGAATATAGCTAACTCTACCGACCTGTACGTTAAAAATGATTAAAATGATTTTAAAAAAAAGCTTTTAAAAAGTAAGAGATTTTTTTTTTTCTTTCAAGCCAAAACAACAGCAAACCCCCAAGATTTTCTGTTTATTTTTTTGGGTGCTGGAGACGTGACACTGGGTAGGAACGGTTCTTGCCCTGGGTCTCAGCGTGCTTACACTCCCCTGGGGAGGCCTGTTCACGGAGAATGCACATGAATAAATGTGAAGTTGCAGAGAGGGGACGGACTCTGAGCATGTTAAATCAGAGCACTGGCCTGGCCCAGGAGGCGAGGGGAGTAGCTAAGGGCACAGGAGGGGAGGTGAGGCCCCCAGCACTGAGTCCTGCAAGAAGCACAGAGCTCACTAGCAGGTGGGGGCAGTGGGGACAGTGGGGGCATGCCCTCTGGAGGCAGAGAGCCTGCATCCTTTTATGAGTGTCTGGAAGGACGCACGCCCCCTCCCTCCACCAGCAATTCCTTCCGAGTGGTATGTCAGGCTTATCATTACGCTTTATCTTCTTCCTGTACTTCTCTGGTTTCCAACTTGGGTGATGATTTTGCAGTTAGGGAAAGGTGTAAAAAACCCCACCTTACTGCACAGATGGAAGGCAGGGCTCTTTATTTATGCTCCTTTTTGTTTTAAAGAGGATTTCAAGCTGCTTACAATGATGTGAACAATACAGCAGGCTAAATACCTTGTCGCTAAGTAAGAAAAATGAGGCGAGGAGAAAACACGGCTAGAAGAGTGAGAGGAGAAAGGAGCGAGGTAGCCCTTCACTCACAGAGAGCGGGGCAGGGATCCTCTTGTCGCTTAATTTGAATATTGGCATTTAATTGTCCTGCTGTCGTGCTTTGTCTTCTCAAATATATTGAAAATTTTTCCTTTGTGATTTCTTACGTTCCTTATTACTCTCTCTCTTTTAAAATATATCATTTTATTTTTTCCATTGTGAGTTTTTGTACTGTTAAAAATCCATCCTCGCTCCCCCACAGGGAAGGGGCCACATCTGACCCACCTCAGCCCAGTGACGGATTCAGAGACTCTGCATAGCAGGTCCTCAAACGTCTGTGAGCAAATAGCTTAGCCGGGCCAAGGGCCACTGACTGCCACCTCCGGCAGCACTCAGCCAGTGGCACACCCTCACCGGGCTCAGGACACGGTTGTCAATTTGATTTATGGGACTTATTATCCCAAGTGGCGGCAGAGAATAGATATTGATTCAAAAGGGTTTAAATAAGTAAGTGGATGCACAGTCCAGAAAGGGCTATAGACTGAGGAGAGCAGCTTTGTAAAGCAGCTGAAGCGGACGCCATAAAGAAATGCTGGTCCTCTTGATGGCAGCACCTGGGGGAGGCACAGAGGGACCGGGATGGGCTGTGATGCCAGCAAGCGCAGGTGCACACCGGCTCCATCAGAGCACATGCCAGGGGAGTGACTTTAGGCAAATAACACAAACAAGAAGGCCTCTTGTGAGGACTGCCCAGAGGAATGTATGTGTGTAGGTGTCTGCGTGCATGTGTATATGTAAGTATGTATGTGTATACATACACGTGCGCATGCATCTCTGTATGTGTATATCTGCATTTGTGTTTGCTTATGCGTGCGGATATGAATATATGCATACATGTGTATTGCATAGTATATGCACACATGCATGTAGAGGTAGACATGGATGTGGGTATATACATGGATGTGCACTGTGTACATGTGCATGCATATGAATGCATGTGTGTAAGTATATGCACGTATGCATGTGCATGTGTATTATGTATGCACACATACGTGTCTGCATGTACATATGGGTATATTATGTATATATATATGCCTATATGTGTAGATGTGTGTGCATACCTGTGGGCCCATGTGAGTTTGTATGTGTGTGCACATATGTATGTGTGTGCACATATGTATGTGTGTGCATATCCACGCATATATGGATATGTATTTGCATACGCATGTGGCTTGTGCTTTGGCACATGGTAGATGCCCCATAAATGAAAATGCCCTCCTCTATCCCTGCCCTTCTATTCCATCCGTGCAGCAGTGAGCAACAGGATGGAAGCGCATACAGAGTATTTGCAAAGCTCCCCCATCGCGCGTCATACAGCAATCTCAGGCTTTTTAACTCCTGGTTCCCTATCTCCACTGTCACCAGCAACATTAACAGTTCCCCGTCTAGATCACTTACAATGTGTTCCGCTTACTATGGCTGCAAAACAGATTTCCCCCACAACATAAGGGAATAAAACAACCGTTTAATTTGCTTGGGGATTTTGTGGCTGAGGAAGTGCATAGAGAGTGACGAAGGTGGCTGATGTCTGAGGCCTCAGTGGGGGGATTTGAAGGCTGGATCATCTGCAGGGTCCTTCACTCACATGTCTGGTGGGAGGTGCTGGTTGCTGGCTGAGAACTGAGCTGGGGCTGTCAGTTGGAACGCCTCCATGTGGCCTCCTGGCTTCTTCACAACATGGTGGCAGGCTCCAAGGACAGTGTCCTGAGAGAGAGCGCGCCCAGTGGGAGCTGTCCCACTGCTCACGACTTAGCCGTGGGAATCACAGTGCCACTCCCACTGCGCTCCATCGGCAAGGCGGCTTCTCCCAGGTTGAAGGGGAGAAGACACAGATACCCTCTCCAGATGGAGAAGCATTGGCGTCACATTGAAAGAAGAGCACGGAGGACGGGATGCGTATTGGTGTGGCCGTCTTGTCTTAAGAAAAACGCCACCTGTCACACCGTGTTAGGTAGCTTAGCTGATCTCCTGCTCCTCAAAAAACACGGAGGGGCAAAATATAAGTATCCCCATTCTAGAGATGGACAAACTGAGGCTCAGAGAGGCAAAGTAACTTGCCTCGGGCAATTTATTTAATGTCTCTGAACCAACAATAAAGCACCAGTCTTTACTGTAGCATCATTCTTTCCTTGGCCTCCCCCTGCCATCGTCTGTCCCACGCAATCCCGCAGCCAGCCGGGACCAGGGCTTCCACCCACACGCCCGCAACAGCAAGGCATGTCAGAGCGTTTTGGCAGGGGTTTGCTTTGGTGCAGCAGAAGGAGCTCGCCCCCTTCGCTGCCCGTTCCCATCTTCCAAGAGGAAAAGTACCTTGGGGAGAATGGTAGCACTTGTGTATAAATTCCAAATGTGTAACCTTTAATACCTCGCTGAGTCAAGTAGGAGCACATAGCCTTTAGCCGTACTTTGAAAAGGCCGAATGTTGCGCTGTGCACCTCTCCCCCAAGGGAGCAGGAGGAAGGACCAGCATCAGTTCACGGGCTCCAGCAGGACTCATTCAGGCCAAGGACCATCTTGGAAAATCACTCTTTTGGGGATTCATTCTGGGCCCTGTGTCCCTCATTGTCAATGCAGCACCCGCAAGGTCAGAGGCTGCAAGAGGCCCCCTCTGCTGTGATGCCCATGAAACAGACGATTTACTTTCCCGTAATAGGATTCAATTAGGAGAGGCTGGGGAGTGGGGAGGGAACGAACTGCTGGAGAGCGTGGCAAGGCTCTCCTTTCCTGCCCGCTGGGCTGGCTGCCTCATAGCAGCCGAGGCGGGCGGGAGGGAGAGGGTAGAACCCGTTCAGCAGACGCAGCTGGGCCGTGCCCGCCTCCGCAGGAGCCAGGGGCACTCAGGTGACCTCCAGAACCTCAGGTGGCAGGTGACTAGAGTCTAACAGGGGTGAGCTTTGTACGTCTTAGACTAGGCTCAGTAGAGACAGCCCAGCTTTGCATTCTGGAAAGGCCAGCTTTGAATCTGGCTCCCATCCTTGCTGGGTAGCCGTGGACCAGTCACTTAAGGCCTCTGAGCCTCAGATTCGGTTTCTTCAACTGACCATGGAGTAGAGTGAGGGGTAGACACATGCTAACCACGGGCATCAAGCCTGAAACTTAGAACAGGCCCAGTACATGTTTGTTTTTGTCGCTTCATTTTAATCCTTACAACAACTACTTCAGGGATGAGGAAGCAGAGAAAAATCTAGAAGTATGCTTCTGCTTTTGTTTTATTTTAATGGAGGTGCTGGGAATTGAACCCAGGACCTTGTGCATGCTAAGCACTCACTCTACCACTGAGCTATGCCCTCCCCCCTTAGAAGCATGTCTTTGCCTGCAAATGCCGCTGCTCACTTGTCTGCCATGTTGATAGGAACCAATCTCTGCCCATGAGCCCAGACTGTACAGTCTGACAGTCTCTGGGAAGCCACCAGGCTGGCTGGAAGCAGGCACGGAGCTCTCACGGCTCCCAGCTTCTGCTTGGCTGGTCTTTAAAAAGTGGGTTTCTCTTCTTCTGCCCTGGAGCTCCACCATCTTCAACTCTCATTACTATCCTGAACAGAGTAAGTTTTTAAATGCCCAGTAGCACAGATGGGGAAATTGAGGCTCAGAGAGGTGCCATGACCTGCCCAGGGTCACACAGCATGCAAGTGCCAAAGGCAGTGCTGTTGGCTGCTCCAGTGGGGAAATGCCAGCCTCCCCCAGCGGCTGATAAACCCAACCCCTCAGAGCTTCAACTCCTCCTCCCTGCCCCATGGCAACAAAAGGAAACTCATTTCCCATTCCTGGTTTCTCTGCCAGCCCAGAGAGACTGATTGAAGAAGGAATGCCTCCAAATGTACCGGGATGGTCTTTCCTGGCTTCTCAGTTTTGCTGCCTGTTGTTTGAAGTCTGTTTCCCATGAGACTCTGGGAATTGCAGGTGCAGGGGCCTGGGTGACAGCTGCTGTCCTGTCCTCTGGGCTGGGTACCTGCTCTCCCGAGTTTGTGTCCTGGGGCTGCGTGCTCAGACTTGACCATGTTTGGGCATGGAGGCTCGCCTCAGAAGGGAACCAAAGGCCGCTTCCCTAGAGACAGGCTGAGAGCCCAAACTTCCTGCTGGCGCTCAGGCGGCCTCTTTTGGGGTGGGGGCTGGGGGCCAGGCGGAAAAGTGTCTCCCTGCTGAAGACTCAAGACTCGCAGGGCACCGGGGAGACTGTGAGTACTGCGTCCAGGAGCCCCGGGGAAGCGGTTTCTCCGAAGACTGGGGCTGGAGGGGGATCTTCAGGGAGGGAGGCCGGCAGCGGGAGCCCCCTTCCCCAAGGGGCTGTCCGTCCGGACTCTGGGCTCCAGTGGAGCTGAAGTCGGTGTCCCTCGGGACCAGCACTGCTAGCTGCTTGGTGGGTGCCCTGCTGGGGACCAGGGGTGCACGTCGGGGCTCCATGGCTCCGTCAGTGTGGTAACACAGTGCCCTGGCCCTTAGGTCTCAGCTCCCAGAGCAACCAGGGGTCAACAGCCTGGAGATGAGGGTCAGTCCTGACACTTGTCATCAAGAAGAGGGTGGGGCAAAAAAAAAAAAAAAAAAAGGCCCAGTAGGAGCACTGGGGACTTCTGCTCCAAACCTTTGGGCTTTTCCTTGTTAACAGTAAATATTTATTGAGGGCTTGCATTGGGCCAGGGGCTGAGATAAATACGTGATATTTGATACATCGTTTGATTTTTACCAGAATCCTTGGAAGGCCCTTGCTTTATAGTCACACGGTTGCTAAGTGGCAAAGCCAGGATTTGATCCCATGTCTGGTGACTTCAGAATCTCCCCCGCCCCAGCCCCACACTCCTCCAGACCCTTAAACACTGTCCTCTACGCCCTGTCCTTCTAAGGAAAAGAATGTCAGCCCAAATACCAGGTCACCAGGACCCTCCAAATCCTGCCTAAATCTGCCCCGGGCCTCCGGTGACTTTTCTAAATGGGAAGATAAGTCCAAAAGGTCCAGAGACATTTCGCCATTCTCCACACTGAGAAGTGCTTCTTGGAGTCTAACTGAAATTCTTCCTTTTACAGCCGCAACCCGTTTCTTCCTGCCAGGCCTCAGGGGCTAGCAGCCGTTCCGCCCTTCCTCCTGTCAAGGCTCTCACTTGGATGCTGAATCCTATCTCTGCATCCGTATCTGTATCCTCACCCCATTCTTTTATCCCACGTGGTCTTAGAAGGATTTCTCAAAACTCTTCAAGCCCACTCGCTCGGTGTGGGCAAGTCTCACCAGAGCATGGCAGACGGGGCATTTGAACTAGCGGCAGGTTCCAGACTTCTCTGTGAAAGGGGACCCTCCTGTCTCCTTTCCTCCTGGGTTCCCAGACCTGGTGGTACACAGGACCCTGCCCTCCCCAGCCTCAGGGGTGCCCTGGGTGGGGGGTGCTGTGCGGCAGACAGGCCAGTGCCTCTGGGAGGTGGAGCTGCTCAGCCTGGAAGGCCGGGGGCCCGCCCAGGGCAGGCCCCACCAGGATGCCCCAAGCTCCCAGGAAAGAGCTGGTTTTGTCGTGAGCACTCAGCCTCAGTTCTCCCTCCAGGGTAGGGTTCCCTGCGCGCCCAGAGCCTTGTGTTCCACAGTCCCGGGGCTGGGACCGGGCGCCAGGGACCCTAGGCAGTGTGGCAGGTGGCTGTGTCCCTTTACCTGTGCAAACATGGACGGGCTTGTTGAAGTGACCCCAGGTAAACCATGATGGAGGCCGTCCCATTCCCACAAGACAGAAGGACAGACGTAATAAGATGGAAAGGATCTTTCTCTGTCAAGGGAACATTTTTCCCCTTGTGACTCTGTAATGTCTCAGTCAGAATGTAGGGAAACCCATTTCTCAGTGTCCCAAATGTGGGAGGAAAAGCCATCATTGGGTGCCATCCCCGTCGGTCATCTTGGAGGAAGTGGCAGGGCTGTAAACTTGGTAACTGACCCCTGGGGTCTTTTCTTTAGGACAGCAGGGGTGGGGGTGAGGTGGCAATTGGGGTCGGGGGAAGGGGTCAAGGATCTCTGATTGGAACAGTCAGTAGTTACACGGGAAGAGAAGCCTGAGTAGAAAAATAAAGCACTTTGCTGAAATCCCTGTGGACTAATGCTTGTCTCCTGGTTACTCACCAATCTATAAAAATAACATTTATTACTTTAGGGACCTGGCAGGGAAAATAAAAGTCCTTTCTGATATCTGGCTAAAATTTCCCTTAAAACAGGGATTACAGAGAAAGGCCCCAGGGCCCTGGTGTCTTTGGTAGAAGCGGACTACTGCTACCTTAAACACCAAACAGAAATCAACAGCAAAGGAATTTACCGAAGGCTACGCGGCCACTCAGGGAGCAAAGGGGAAATCCACTCCCAGGCAGAAGCCAGGCAGCCCTGACTCCAGGCAGCACCCAGGTGGCCAGAGTAACACTCCTGGAGGGTGTTTAGTTTGCCCAGCAGGGGAAGGAGGGACTCTGCTTGCACTGGGGGGAGGCGGATTCCCCAGAAGAAAAATGAGGGGCTTCCCGACAAAGAAGGGGGAAGGGAGGAAGATGCCAGCTGCGTCCCTGCATTCTGCTCCAGTCCCCATATAAGAGAGCAGTTGCCCTCTGCCCTCGCTTGAAGGTGGGGGTTGGGGTGGGTGGGGATGGTGTTGAGGGCTTACAGGATGCTGGCTGTGGAAACGCCTCCTTCCACCCTGTTGTTTGTGGCTGCCCGCTGGGGGCCCTGCTGCCCTTTCTCTGCAGGCTGTGTCCCCCACCCCTGCCCAGCAGCCCTGCCGTGGGCCTGTCTTGGCAGACCTGTGAAACGCTCCAAGATTTCCTGAGACGGGTGTCCTCGGAGAAAGTGCACGCATGATCCACCTCTGCTCCTTCCTGTGTTTGCTTAGCTCCCTTGTTAGTTTCCCATCGCTGCTGTAACAAATGACCATACACTTGGTGTCCCCAAATGACAGAAATCTCCTGGCACACAGTTCTGGAAGCCAGGGGCTCAAAACCAGCAGGGTGTTGGCAAGGCTAAAATCAAGGTGTCGGCAGGGCTGTGCCCGCTCCAGAGGCTTAGGGGACAATCCACAGTTCCCCGCCTCTCCTGGTTTCTGGCGGCTGCCCGCATGCCCTGGCGCACGGCTACGTCACTCCAGTCTCCACTTTCCTGGTCATACCACCCTCTCCTTTTTATGTCTAATCTCCTTCCACCTCCTTCTTATAAGGATCCTTGTGGTCTACGTGGATAATCCAGGAAGATCTCCCCATCTCAAGATCCTTAAAGTCTTTGCCATGTAAAGTAGCAGTCACAGATTCTGGGGCTGAGAACATGGGCGTCTCGGGGGCCCTTACTGAACCTGTCACACACTGTGTGACCTTGGGCAAGTCGCTTTACCTCTCTGAGCCACAGGTCCTTCATCTGTAGAACAGGGATGATAATACTTGCCTCTCAGAGCTGGTGGGAGGTTTACATGGGGTCAGAAAAGCCCTCTGAGGTTGCAAAGCTCCAGATAAAAACAGAGGTGATGTTGATATCTGAGCATCCTCTCCTGTCACCTGTCGTCCCTTCTGTGGATTTACCTGTCACCTGTGCTGATCTCCCGTCTGTCTGCCTCTGTGGTCCTAGAAATGAACACTGTTCCCAGTGGACATGGGGAAGAAGCTGGTGATGGCCCAGAAGCGGGGAGAGACCCGAGCCCTCTGCCTGGGCGTGGCCATGGTGGTGTGCGCCGTCATCACCTACTACATCCTCGGCACGACTGTGCTGCCCCTCTACCAGAAAAGGTACCAGACTCGCTGATCTGCTCCCATCCTCCAGTCTCTCCCCTAAAAGCCCGGTCTGCAAGGAGCCCTCCCCTTGACTTTTATACCAGACAGGAAGGTCTGGACTATTCTTATTCTTAGGGTCAAGGGTTCAAGTGCAGGGAGGGTGGGCCAGACTGGACCCTGCACATCTGGGATTCTGAAACTTGGGGGACACAGATGCAGGAGGCCCTTCTCACAAGAAACAGCAAAGGAGCAGAGCAAATGCCCCAGTGCGAGTCTGATCCCAGGAGGAATCCGAGTCACAGAATTTTGTAGCTCGTCTGCAGTTTGACTCTCTTTCACAAACCTCCGAGTCGGGTGGGCATCTGTCCTCCTGTTGAACATCTCAAGTGATGGGGAGCTCACTACCTAAACTATACACATCACTTTATTTGAGGGCTTTCCTGATAAGAAGGAAGTGTCTACACTGAGCCAAAATCTATCCCTCTGGAGCCCTGCTCTAGAATCTCAGAGCCTGTTCCATGCCCTTGCTCCCTGGCATGTCAGCCACTCGAGCTTTTAAAGGAAAAAGCTGTGAAGTTCCTGATCCGTGCTCTAATGGGAACAAACACGCTCAGTTCTGTCAGCCTGATCTTAGGATTAAGTCTCAGGCCTTTGCCTCTGGGCACGTTCCAGCTGCTGACAGCCCCCTCTGCCTGGCAATGTGTCCCCTGCCTAGTAAATGGGAGGTGAGTCACAGTTGATTCACGGATGTGCTGATGGGCCTGCTAAGCCTCTCTTGGGCCTGCTCCTGCCTCGCTTTCTACAGCGTTGGAGCGATTCCAGGCTGGAATCTTACCGAGCGAGGCCTGGCTCAGAGCAGCCGTGTGCCTCCAACACCTAATCTCCACCATCTCACCCCCTTCCACTGCCCCCCGGCACAAATCAAGCCCCTCCTCCAACCACTGTATTTAGGGAAAAGGGAACAGATTCTGAAGCCGTCCAGACCCGGCTTCAGGTCCTGTGTGGCCTCGGGAAAGTCACTTGACCTTTCTGAGCTTCTCTTTGACCCTCTCTCTGCAAGATGAAGATGATGTGAAGAAGGGGTCTGAGGTTTGGCTGCCCGTCAGACACACGGCAGGGTGGTTTCCACCTTAGAAACCACCGCCTTAGAAATTCTGATTCACTTGTTCTGGGGAATGGTTTGAACATGAGAATCTTTAAAAGCTCCCCAGGGTCTTGGGTGAGCAGCCAGGATGGAAGTCATTTATATAGATGTTTGTCCAAGAGGCCAAAAAGCATGGATATTCTGATTCTACGATTCCTTCCCTGGGCCTTGGGACTCTCCTGTCACAGTCCTTTAGTGCTGGGTGCTTATGGCAAGATGAGGGTCTCTGCCCTGGGTCTCTCTAAAGGGGTTCAAACTGGGAGCTCTGCGCACCCCAGGTTCTGAGATGTATACTCGTGTGCATGGTCTTCCCAGTGTGTGGACCCAGGAATCCATGTGCCACCTGATTGAGACCAACATCCGGGACCAGGAGGAGCTGGAGGGCAAGAGGGTGCCCCAGTACCCATGCCTGTGGGTCAACGTGTCATCCGTGGGCCGGTGGGCTGTGCTGTACCACACGGAGGACACTCGGGACCAGAACCAGCAGGTACTGACCAAGGGGATGGGCACACATCCCCTTACCGCTGGCAGGTGTGCCAGCCTGGCCCTAACTGGAGAGCAGAGGCTGGGGAAGACAAACCCACTAGAGCGGGGGCCACAGCTGGTATGAGGTCCAGCCAGACTTAGCTTTTCTGTGTTGGAGTCCGACAGATCTGGCTTTGAATCCCTGCTCTGCCCCTCACCGGCTGCATGATGGGGGCAGCCTCCAGCCTCCTTGGCCCTTCTAAGCGTCAGTGTCTGCATTTGCTCAAGTGCTTTTATGAAGTCAGACTGTATATAATGTGCCAAGTTCGATGCTGAGTGGATAGCAGGCACTCAAAACCGAGCAGCTGTTAGCACTGTTGGCAGTCTTACTTCATTCTGCAAGGGGAGTCATGGGAGACCAGCCCAGAGCTGACCCCACAGAGGGGAACCCCTGTGACTCCCACTCTAGGAAGCCAGAGGCCCGGGCTTGGTGCAACATTTGGCGGCCAATGCTGGGGAGATGTTCCCATCACTGCCTCTCCTCGCCCCCCACCCCAAATCCACCAACACAGCCCTTCCTGTAGGAAATACAAGTTGGCCCATCTTCACTCACTCACTCATTCATTCAGCAATCCTTGAGCACTTCCTGTGTTAGGGGCTTGGGACTCAAGAGGCAAGAGGTTTTATGTGAAATCACGCCACGGAGAGGAACAAAAAAATTACGGGGCTTAAAGAAAGGAGTGACATTTCCTAGCCTTGGTGAGGTGAGGGAATCAGAAAGGCATTTGGGTTAAGAATCAGGCAGGTACTGGTTATGCAGAAATACGGAGGGGGGCACAGCTATCAAGGGTGGGAACAGAGCAAGGAGAAAGCAGGCTGGGTGGAGACAGGGATTCCAGCACCCACAGAGGCCATGACACAGGATGGGATGTAGCTGGAAAGGGCTTCAGAGGTAGACTAGGAGCCCTCCATGCTAAAAAAGTGTGCAATCAAAATGGGTCTTTTTTAGTTGTTGGTTTTTTGTTTTTTTTTTTTTCTGAGAGAAGCAAGACTTTAATGAAGAATGCTGCATGTTATGGAAAGTAATTCTCATATTTTAAAAAAATTACAGAAAACACTTCACTGAAATTTTTTTTTGCGAAAAAGACAGTCTTCAAGGATGTCTGGGAGGAGAAGGAAAAGCTGAATTCCAGCACGCAACACTGACACAGCACAGCTAGGGAAGCAGATGAGGCAGGCATTTTACAAAGAATGGGGTGAGCTTGGGCATTTATATTCAATCCGGATTCTGTTTGAGCGTTAACAGTCCGGCATGGGGAAAGAGACTGGGAAGGAAAGATGGGGGAAGGGCTAAGCTTATCCACAATCACCACTTTACAGCAACATACACTAGTTCAAGCACATGAGACGTAGAGGTTAATTCCACCCACGCAGCCCAGCAAACATGAAGAGCAAATGCCACGGCAGCTGGGGCTCGGGGTTGACGTACTTGGTACACAGTTTTAAAGAGTCTCTGATGCCACCAGGGCTGGT
The DNA here is from genome assembly GCF_048564905.1 of Vicugna pacos. Taxonomy (NCBI): domain Eukaryota; kingdom Metazoa; phylum Chordata; class Mammalia; order Artiodactyla; family Camelidae; genus Vicugna; species Vicugna pacos. The sequence goes on from NC_133008.1 coordinate 13,037,224, forward strand.
CTCTCATCAGCCTGGGCTCAGGACACATGAAGTTCCTTTGCATTTGCACCGAAAGGCCAGAGCTTTGCCTGGAACAAGCTCACTCCAAATAATGCTGGTTTTAACGTGAGAACCAGAGTCCCACACCAGACCCACTGAAGTAAAACCTCTGGGCTTCTAGGTGATGCTAAGGCCCCTTGGGAATGACTGCTGTGAGCAACCGGGAGTCTTTGAAGGGTCTGGGGTCCCGGGAGAATGATCACAGTGATATGGAGCAGTGTAGGGTTCAGTTACTGGGGAGAGAGGTGGAGGGGCACAGCAAACACCCAGGACAGAGGATCCTGCAACAGGGATGGATGCTAGCAGCCAGGATTTGATGGCTGATGGGATGGGAAGGGGCAGGGTGCCTGGGGGGTGGGGACAGTGGGATCGTTGACAGTGCCAGGGAGGTTATGGGGAAGTGTGCCTGAGCAGAACAGGGAGGCCTGACTTGTTCTGTCATCACTAGCATGACTCAGCCACGCCAGATGGAGCTACGACCTCCAAACCCACCTAATCAGCTCCTACCAGGACCCCTGCCTCTATGTTGGCATTCAGGGAGCCCCTCATTTATTCCAAGAATCAAGAAGCAAATTTTCAAAGACCAGCAGAAGTGATCACAGCATAAAGGGTCTAGAGTAACCCCAACTTGGCAAAGGACACAGTGGGGCCCCAGGATATGCACACATCCCCACTTCAGAGCTTGTCCACAGCCCTCTTTTTAAGAAGAGAGAAAAGGGGCTGTTGTTGTAATTTCATAGTTAAGTTACAATAGCACTATTATTATTAATAGCATCTCCCATTTATTGAGCACATACTATGTACTGGGCTCTGCGCTAAGCGCTTAGCACATGCATCATCTAATTTAACTCCCATGACAATTCTACCAGGCAGGCGCCCTCACAAGCCCATTCTACAAGGCTCAGAGAGGTTGTGGCACTTGCCAAGGTCACGCGACTTGGAACCAGTATTTGAACGTAGGCCTCTCTGGTTCCATCCCACACCTTTGCTCAGTGGGCTACACAAGGTCACAGTCAGAGATACTGAGGAGATGTGGGCCAGGCCCCCTCAGCTCAGGATTCGGGACCCACCTGGTACTGGGACCCTCCAGTGCCCAACCAATCTGAATGCCTGATTCCTCAGGAGCCAGCCAGCTTCTCCCCAGCCTCAGCTGCCCCCTGGCTGGCTGGGGATGTGGACCCACATCTGAAGGCAACTCCCTACTTTCCAGGCTGTCAGAACAGGATGCAACCATCCTCTGTACTGCTGGACTGGGTGCTGTCAGGGCAGGCAGTTTCGGGGGCAGGACCTCATTCAAATCCAGGGAGTGACACAGGCCCTGGGAGAAGCTGGCTCAACACTGTCACTCATTTTGCCCTGGGACATGATTGTATTTGGGCAGTGGGCCTCAAACTTCAGTGCATGAAGGGATCATCCGAGTGCTGGGCCCCACCCTCAGCGATTCAGAGTGAGAAGGGAACATGTGCTTACGGCCAGCCCGTGTGTAGTCTGCTGCGGGTGCTGCCAGGGGACCACACTTGTCGGACATCTGCTAGAAGCTCACATAAGCAACATTCAGACCTCCCAGCACGGAGCAGAGATAAAACCAGGGTCTCCACCTTGTGCCTTCTCTGCGGAGCTTTCCAGCTGGACCTCATCTGACCAGGCCAGAAGGTTACTAATAACAATGATCAGTGTCAGCATTAAATATGTACCAGGCTCCGCCTGCACAAAGCTCTTTTAAATGCATATTCTCTCTTTCCTTTGACTCCCAGTGTCAAATGCTAGCTTGCCAAGATCTTTAGTTTGGCTCACACAGAGTTAGACCTCAAAGGGTTTTTCAATTCAAATTTTCAGCAATGTTTAAAAAATGCGAGAGTCCACATGAAAATCTGATTTTCTGGCTTCTCCTGAAATGGTGAAGATCTGGCTGCTGTAGGTCTTCTGGATGGCCTGGTATCTTTTGTCCAGATGGGGAGTGATGACTGCCAGGCTGGATGTGTCTGGCTCTCTCCATCTCTCCAGGCGCCACCACTCCCCTGCCAATTCTCCCTGGCACCAAGGCAAGTGTCCGTTGGCACCTGCCATCTTATTCCCTCACCTGCTTCATTTGTGGATGTTACCTGCATCAGCCTTGTAAGCAACTGAGTGTATGTCCTCTGCCCTGAATCCAAATGTAGACCCCACGCAGGCTGTGTCACGCATCGGTCTCCTTAAACGATTGAGTTTGAAGTCCTTTAATAAAGTCCTTTGAAAAAAGATATTGCTATTAGTCCATTTAAGGTATAAAGACATCAAACCTCAGAATGGTCAGCAATTTGCCTATGGTTTTGCAGCCAATGGGAGCAGAGCCAGGGCTCCAGCTGGGGCTTCTGCTTCCAGGTGTGCAGTGTGGACCCCGAGCAGCTCCAAGGCCACCACCTTCCCAAATGACACTGTGTAGGCACCTTCTAGAACCGTGCAGTGTGCCGCCTGCCAAGTTTGGACAGTCCTGACTTCCACCCAGGGGCCTGACTCCAAAGTTTTACTTTACTCCGTGCCAGGCCCTAAGAAACAGGGACTTCCATGCCCATGGGTGCCTCCGTTTCTCCCCCGCAGTGCTCCTACATCCCAGGCAGCCTGGACAACTACCAGATGGCCCGGGCCGATGTGGAGAAGGTGAGAGCCAGATTCCACGAGCACCAGGTTTTCTACTGCTTCTCAACGACCCGGGAGAATGAGACCAGCGTCCTGTATCGGCGCCTCTACGGGCCCCAGACCCTCCTCTTCTCCCTCTTCTGGCCCACCTTCCTGCTGACCGGTGGCCTCCTCATTATCGTCATGGTGAAGATCAACCAGTCCCTCTCCATCCTGGCAGCCCAGAGGTAGACTCATCCATGCCACATCACTGCTCGGGCCACAGGGGCCTGGATGGGTCCCCAGGCTGCTCCCCACTTGTGTTCCCCTGCCTCCTCCCCCTGCCTTCCCACTCTCCCCCTCCAATACATTCCGTCCTCCATTGCCTGGGTGGTCTTTGGGAAGTCCTTCTGTTAAGCCATTTCCTGCTCCCCAGGGCTCATGAGAACACAAGGCCAGCCAGTGACAGCTCTCCATCCCCTGTCCCCACTCAGCTGACTCACATCTATTTCTACTGTGCCACTGTCCACTGCCCTGATGACAATGATCCTTGTTTCTGGGCCTCTGTCCTGGGGCGGCCGGCTCAAAGACCAGCCAGTCCCACCCAGTAAGCCATCCCTGGAAAACCTCAGTGCCTTTTATGAATTCCATTATGAGAACAGCAGCAGCCCCCACATACAGAGAACATTTGGAACGTCGCTTGTGTTTAGGGTTCTCAGAGCTGTATACATTTTTATCCCAATATTAACAAATAGAGGTACAAGCTTCCAGTTATAAAATAAATAAATCATGGGGATGTAATGTACAGCATGGTGGCCATAATTAATAATAGTTTATTGCATATTTGAAAGGTGCTAAGAGTAGATCTTAAAAGTTCTCACCATAGGAAAAAAAATCACTATTTGTGGAGATGGATGTTAACCAGGCTTATTGCGGTAATGATTTTGCATTATATATACACTTCCAATCATTGTTATGCACCTGAAAACAAATAAAATTTTATATGTCAATTATACCTCAGTTAAACAAATATATATAAAAAATAAAAGGCCATAAGGGAGTGATACTAAACTATATCAAAATATTAACTGGGAGATAGTGGTGATTTTAATTTTCTTCCCTCTTTTTATTTTTGGTACTTTTCTAAATTTTCAACAATAAAAATGTTTGGCTTCGTTGTACTTATTTTTAATCAGAAAAGTAACAGTAGATGTTATTTTGAAAAAAAGAAGTTTGAGAGGGTGAGGTTCCTGTCACCAAGCAGATGGAAGTAGCCCGGGGAAGGGGCCAGAGGCAGGCTTTTGAGAACACACAGTTCTAAGAGCCCAGTACGGAGGGCAAGTAACCACATAGTTGGGGATTTACGTCCAACGCAGATAAACACGAAGCCCTGGTCCGGCAGGGGAGCCTGCCTCAGGCTTGGAAAGGGGATAATGGGGGGGAAGCCGTCATCTCTACCATTATTACTCCAAGAACTGGTCCTCAGGCAGTTGTTCTCAAAGTGTGGTCCCCAGACCAGCAACATAGCATGCTGTGTAGGAATGCACATTCTCAGGCCCTCAGCCCAGCCCTACTAACTGGAAAGCCCGAGGGGGAGCGATGGGGAGCATCTCTGTTTTGGCAGTGGCTGCGGGGGACTCTGATGTGTGCTCAAGCGTGAGACCCACTGGTGAAGAAACCCAGGGCCCTGTCACTGGGCTTTATGGACTGAACCAGTGACTTTTTGTCAGCTCAAGTCCTGAGCTGGATGGGAAGTTAGGCTGGTGTCTCTAAAGTTCTTTCTGGAGCTGTGATTCCAGGAGCAGCCCCGAGTGGGAACCCTGTCTCCACTTCTGCCAGATTTCGTCTCTCTGATTCTCAGTTGTCCCATCTATAGAAGAGAGACTCCTCCCTTTGGGTACTTTGAAGGGCTGAATGAAGGTCTGGCACATAGCAGATGTTAGTAACAATAAGAAGTAATGAAGACTCAGAAACTTCCAGGAGAAATTATACCAACAATAATGCTAACTAGCATTTATTGGTGCTTATTTATAACATGCCAGACACTGTGCTAAACAGATTGCCTTGTAAAAATTCAGTGAAGCACTGCGGAACCCACCTCACAGATAAGGAGAAGCGATACAGGACAGTGGTTATATATTTGGACTTGGGATGGGCACTGCCTGGGTTCAAATACCCAACCCTGTTATTCACTAACTGGGTGACTTTGGGCCAGTAAGTTCTGCATGCCTCGATTTCCTCACTTGCAAAATAGGAACTAATAATAATATTTCCCTTTTAGGGTTGTTGGTATTAAATGAGTTATTGTATATTGTTCCTAGAATAGCGACTGACACATGATAAATGCTATATAAGATATTACGAAAATCTGAGGCTGTAAGAGATCATTGGTCAGGGTCAACCATATAGTAAGTGAGGAACTGGGAACCAAGCCCTGGGCTGTGTGATTCCAGAGCCTGGCTGGTCAACCACAGTACTTGAGCTGATTTAGCTGAAGGGCTGAGGGACCCAGGGGCCCCCAGGGGCCAGGAAAGGAACAGTGCTGCATTTCTGGAACCCCATGGTGTCCTCACGCAAGTCAGGGATCTGGGGGTCGCACCTGGAATCTGCACCAACATCTGTCACTTGCAACCAGGGAGCCGTGACACAGCCTCCCACCTTCCAGGTTCTTATGGAGGACAGCGCTTCCAAGGGGAGGTGGCAAACCATTCCGCAGGGTTTCTCCCTTCTGGGGTCAGGGAAGTCCAAGAGTCCTGTGAGTCTTTTAAGAAAGTCTCCGTTGTGATATTACGCAATAGTTTGGTAAGATATTGCCTTTGGGGGAAATTAGGTAAAGGGTGCATGGGATCTGCCTGTATTATTTCTTACAACTGCATGGGAATCCACAGTTCTCTCCAAAATTTAAGTTTAATTAGAAAAGAAAAAAAGAAGAAAACAGTGCCCATCATGAGTCTCACTTACAGGGGTTCCTTTGCATGTGGTTTCCCTGTACCGGCATTTGGGGTTGAAATACACAGAAATGCAGACTACCCAAACAGCCCCTGCAGGGGAAAAGGCCATGATCTTCTAGAAAAAAGTGCCTGGGGATGCCCAGCCCCCACTGCCCCATGCATTATTAACAATGACCTTCATTTGCTTGAGACAAATGTCTTCCTCCTGTCAACAGAGTTTGGCCTATTTCTATCAAATCCCATACCTGCCTGCTGCTGACAGAACTTCGTGTCCAAGATGAGTGTGAAATAATGGGCATTTAAGCATGATGGAGTTAGACAGGGAGGAAAAATGTTTTTGGAATAACGTCTGCCTGGGAGCAGAGCCTGCATCGGTTCTTAAAAAAAAAATCATTGTACTAATGAATGTCTAGCGCTTCCACTGGTTTTGTTTCTTCTCTCATGGACCAGTGACTCACACCTGAGAAGATGCATCTGGATTGCTCCCCCAGAACCCAGATCACTCGGCCAAGGGGGGGGAGGGTCAGAGATGAAGCAGACAGGGTGCCTGCCTTCAAGAAGCTGTTCATCTTCCTGACACTCTCCCCTCTAACCCCCACCATCATCAAGTTCTTCCTGCTTCACAGGGAAGAGCCTAATATACACAGATTCAAAACAATGCAGTACAAAATGTTAATAAAAAATCTCAGTATTGGTGCCTTACTGAAGTGATGCCAGCCTCCCTGCCCCTAATAGTAATTCATTGAAAATTCCTCCTAATTTCAAAACTCCTTGTGTGTGTGGCTCGTAGACTGCATTCAGTCCATTGCTAATTGGCAGTACAGGCTGGTGCATACGAATATCCCATGACTTCGGCGTTTGGGGGAAGTTGAATTATATGAAATATTTGCAAAGATATTGTTTGAACAGAGTGCATCTGTCTTGCACCGCTTCTCCAGCCGCTGCCCTTTCACACGGAGGGAAAAGAGAAAGACCAAAGCAAGACCAGAAAGAATGAAGAGATTCACTGCAGTCTAAGGGAAGCAAATCGCAAAGTGGAAGCTTTCAAGGTCAAAACTCTTTTCATATAATATTTAGATACTATTTGCTCTTTTCACTCTCATTCTCTCGCCAGCATATGGGGAATTTTTCAGAGCTTCTGTGACATGTGATACACAAAAGACTGAATGCAGATAGGCGAAACCAGCTGCCTTCTGCTAAGCCAGACAGTAAAAAGAACTGCAAAAATGTAAAACGATGCCACTTTTCTTGATAAATCTTTTTAAAAATGCACTTATTTTTCATAAAAATATGGTCCTTTTGTTCACACGTAATGCGTTGGTTATTGTTATTTTAAAATGAATTAATTTAAATGAAACATTCTGAGTTTTAATTTTTAAATGGCAGAGATTAGTAGATAGAACCCATATAAAACAAATCTTTTTGGAACCCTCAACATATTTGAAGACTGTATAAGGATTCTGAGACCAGGAAGTTTCAAAACTGCTGGCCCAGTGTGTCCAGGGACAGGCAGGGTCCCCCCCACTCTCCCCATGCCGTGCCCTGTGCACAGCCCAAGCCCTCCCCTGAGATCCCCACTTGGGGGCCAGGAGGAGCGCTTCAGTTTTCCCCATCTCCCCTCCGCCCGGTTCTCTCTTCCACAGATGGGTTAGGGTATGGATTACCTCCCTCTCCACAGGTACTTCCCTGGATCTCTGTCATGTCACAAAACACAGAATTCAGCATCTTCCTCGATGTCCACAACTCTCCCTTCCCACTCATACAGAGCATGTGCTCATCACACAAGGTGTGATGCTTAAATGCTTCGTGGGATGGGGAAGAGATGTACATAAATGCAAAGCCATCAACTCCCAACTGAAAGCTGGACAGAGGTGGTGATTCATCCCAAAGCTTGCACCTCCTCCCTCAATTAGAGAGGCTTGAACCTCCCATCATCTCCATCATCCCATACCAACCTCCCCTGTTCCTGATATACCTAAAATAAAAACAGGGGCTCACGTAGCATCTTCAGCTTTAAGACACGTCTTCTCTTTCTGCTCCCAATGAGACTGTTTCCCTGAGCCCTCCCCTGTCAATTCTGAAGCCCCAGCTTTTTGACAGCCCTTTGATGTTTTATATTCAAATACAAACTCCTGTTCTCTGAGGGTCAGTGGTTCTTTAAAGACCATCTAGGTGCTTCCCCCCTAGTTTCTGATCTGGTGCTTGAACCCTCCCTGCAACATTCCACTTCTGCCACAATCTGCATCCACCTCTCTTTTGATGAATAACTCACTGCACTGGGAAGTAGCCACTTCCACTTGGGGATGTAGTTAGCAAATTTCTTCCAAACAAGAATCTGTCAACCCTCATAATGATAACAGCTAACGTTTGTTCAGCACCTTTAGGCCAGGATTTGGGCTGAGCTTGTACAAATGTGGCTTTCTGAACCCTAACAATATCCTTTAGGGCATTATTATTAGCTCCGCTTCATGGGTGGGGCAACGGAGCCACGGGGATTTAACTTGCCGCAGGTCAGAAATTAGTAAATAGCAGAGCTGGGATTCAAACCTGAGCAGCATGGCTTCAGACCCTACTCTCTAAGCACTGTACATCCTGCCCCTTAGTCTCTGCCCCGTATCAAAGCTGGAGAATTCCCAGCAAGGCAAGGGCAGCACTGAGAGCCTGTCGAATGCCTCTGTGTACCTTCCCACAGAGCCCAGGCTCTCAGATGGCTCCCCGGAGCCGCACCTCTGAAGAATCTACAGATGTGGAGAGGGGCTCAAGAATGCGCATCCAACAGAGCCCTGCAAAGATTCTGACAGGGGATTGCCAAGATGGACAGGCAGACGAAGTCAGCTACTATCTGCCTGGCTCCACGACCACACAGCCCCCGGCCTGTCAAACGCCCGGCAGGTATCCAGGCACGCTATGGCCACAGCCATCCTTGAGCTGGTCACTCCACTAAAAAGCAGAATGGAAGAGAGGCTGGTCTGCCCTGACTCTTTCTCAGGGACCCCATGCTTCTCTCAGTCAGCCCTGTTTTCTTTTCCAAGTGTTCCCAAACCACTGGTTCAACAGTCCATTCTAGATTGTGTCCAGGAGTTGACAGCATGCGTATTTATACATAGTTTTAAAGTTTTCTTTTAACCATCATTAATAAAAATTGGGCCATGCGACACCTTCTTGGGATCTAACTAATTTTTCTGTGACTCTGTTGGCCACGCAAGTAGTAGGCTTCGAAACATCTCCCACACATGTGTCTTTAAACTCCACTTAATATGCCCTCTGTTGGTTCTTTCCAACCCCTGGGACGGAAATTGTCTGAGCCACAAGCCCAGAAGCTCATAGATTTGGAGTAGCCTGAGCTTCTGGGCACTTGACCTCATGTGAGTCTCTTAGCCACACTGGACCATCACGCCAGGTTCTCAGATCTCAATCTTTGTGGGGAAGATGGGACACCCAAACAGAAGGGGCGTCACTGGCCCCTCCGTCAGATCACATGACCCAAGCAGACTCAGCCATGGGTGATTTTCACTCTGTCTCTCTCAGGAAATGTTTTAATGGCTTCTTCTTATTCTTACATTTAGGGGATGGAGGTAGGGGTTATGTTTCTGCTTAGTGTGACCTTATTTCTTATGGTTCTGAATGGTGTGTTTTGTGTTTGGAGAGGAAGACTGCAGGGAGGAAATTTCAGAAAAGTAAGAGTTCGAATCTGGCTTGTCAATGACCCTGGGCAGTTTATTTAATCTCCCTGAGACTCCATTTCCTCAACTGGAAAATGAACATCCTTTGTTTTACAGGGCGCTTGTGATGATTCAGTGCATTAATGAATGTGAAATACTTAGCAAAGTGCCTGGTACATAAAATGCTTCAGAAACGTTCTCCCTCGATTTGAGCAAATGTGTTTCCTCCGATTATGCAGATTCTTCTCTGTGAGCCCAGAGGTCTTCCTACTGCTCCCCTTTTCTCATGAGCAACTTCCCACTTCTCTTTCTTGTGAGCATCTCTGAAGACCATCTTGCCTCTGTCTTCCCTCTCAATCTGTTTCTAGCTGTGTTGTGATCTGTCTGAAAAATTTCTGCCACAGACAGACTGTCTTTGCTTTGAACTCTCTTGAATCTACTTGTATAAACTTAGTTTCCGAGGAGAAGCAGCAGCAGCACACAGGGGCCATGCCTTTCCCTGGCTGAACCATCCAAGGGCCAAAGGACCAGTTTCCATGACAGTCCACTTCATGGGAGAACCACCAACGTTGACAACAATAGGTCTGGCTGGAACAATCCTCCCAGTGTGTGGCCGGCAAATCCCTTGGCCCAGAAATCAGGCTTAATTGGAAATTAATTGCATTTCCATGCCAGCTGCAGGATGCTTATATCCACAGCTAATTTATCAAGGTGATGCCTCATCTCCGGCAAGCCCTTGGGAGTAGAGTGGCTGCATCCTCAAGGTTACAAGCTTGTATCTGATGAGATGAACTTTCTTTAGAGGACAGCCTGAACCCTTCATGTCCCTCATTTGAGGTTTTGTGCACTTGTTGGCTGCTTCCTCTGTGACGGGCACTGTGGCAGGCAGGACCTGGAGATGCAGATCCTGGCAGGGACCAGCACTGCTCCGTAGCTGCTCTGGGCCAGTGGCAGAAAGAGAATCACACCAGCAAAGGATTCCCAGGTCACCGCACATTGCTTAGTTATTCAGGGTTGGGTTGTTTAGGAAAGGAAAGAGTATTAGGGGTAACTTCATGGTTAAGAATCTGATTTTTATATTTAACATTGATACCAATAGTTCACCACGAGCCAGGCGGCCAGACTCTTCGCCAAGCCCTTTACACTCATTGATTCCATTCTCCAGGCAGCTGGAGAAAATCAATGCAGGATGACTTTCATTATCCCCATTTTACTGATGAAAAAACTGAGACCTGGAAAGTAAGTAACTTGCCTAAGGTCGCCGCTGCCCAGTTAGTAGGCGGTAGAGCTGGGATTCAAACCGAAGTCATTTCATGGCAAGGCCTGTGCCTTTAAACATATGCCATATTTCTCCTTTATTTCCCCCAACTTTTAGTTTTAAAAATGTCCAAGTACAGAAGAGCTGTAAAATTAGTACTAGGAGCATGCATACCCTTCCCCTTGGTTTGCAAATTATTATCAGTATTTTGCCATATATGCACTATTCTTTGTGTGTGTGTGTGTGTGTGTGTGCGCGCGTTTACTGAACCATCTGATAGTATGTTCCCGGACATAAAACACAAGTCTGGCTTGGGCAGCATGTGGGGGCGAGTTTGGCTGGAGGAGAATGTGCTCGTAGGCACGGAGACACGAGCAGGAAGTGGGCTGAGATCGTGGGGTGCGGGCTAAGAGGGCCAGGCCTGGAAGTTTGGGGTGTGCTCTAACATGGAAAGCATATAGTGCAGCGAAAGCCTAACTACTACTGAAGGCATTGAGAAGAGTTAAAAAAAAAATTGAAGATGTGGATTTAGTAAATGGTATCTTTATGGTCTGATTAAATATACATGCGTATTGAAGACAATGCAGACAATACAGATTAGTATCAAGAAGAACTTTACAAATTCACCATTGATCTCGACTAAATGCCATGATAACATTTCAGTCTATTTCTTTGCTGTCTTACTTTTTCTGGAAACTCATTGTATGTGTAGTTCTGCGTCCTGAGTTTTCACCTAATGTTGTATCAATAGCATTTCTGCTTGTTAGCAAGCAGTCCTCAAAATATTTTTTCAAAGGTTTAGTATTATTCCATCAGATGGACGAATCAAAATTTGTTTAACCCACTATTTTTTGACTGATGCTGCGACTGACTTCAATTTTGCACTATTAGAATATGATAAAAGTCTTCTGCCTTTCTCTTATCTGCTGAGAGCAGATTTCCAGAAGTAGGTCTCCTGGGTCAAAGGGCTGGATGGACCATCTCTGTCTGGCCCAAGTGTGGAGGTGACAGGAGTGGAGGAACGGGAAGAAATGCAGTCTGTGGGCGGCTGCAGCAAAGCAGGTGAGATGTGATGAGAATTTGGACTTCAGGGACAGCGCTGGGAATGGAAAGAGAGTGATGGACAAGAGAAACACTGCGGAGAAATAATCAATAGGACTTAGTGAGCAAGATAACTGAAGGTGTAAGACTGGGGACATACAGAGAGAAACAGCAAAGTCAGGAGAGAGAGGTCTGCTTTGCTTGTACGAGGGTTGAGCAGAGGCCACAGGAAGACACTCAAATAGAAGGATTCATGATCCGCCCTCTCCTCCCTCCCTCCCTCTCTTCTTTTCTCCATTTACCCAGCCATTGAGTCAAGATCATCAGTGCCTTGGTGTGGATGGAAAGACAGACACGGGAAGGCAGAATATAGAACCAGGGCCTTTAACCGGCACGCGGGGCAGAGACTTCGGGGAAAGAAAAGAGGATTCAGAGGCGCAAGTTCAAGGCCCAGCTTTGCTGCCCACCAGGTGGTTGATGGACCCCTCAGCTTCCCCTGAGGGCCTGCCACCTGGCGGGCCCTGCACCAAGCGCTGGGAAAGTAGCAGCGGCCAGGACTATCCCTGCTCCTGTGAAGCCGGCCTCTCAGTGGACAAGCCAGACCAGAAATGAATGAATAAACATGTAACGTTATTACAAGAGTGCTACTTGGGTAAACGAGGCAGCGTTAGTAGATGGAAAGTGGCTCTGTGTGTGGAGGGAGGTCAGGAGGTGGGGGCGACTGTAGACAGGAGGGGCTTTGAATGAAGTTCGGGAGAGAGCCCGAGAAATGGCAGGAGGTGTCGCAACAGAGGGAACAGTGGTTGTCAGGACCCAGAGCCTGGAGCAACTGGTTTCCAGCAAGAGCAACATGGCCTGGTGGCAGGGTGGGGGGAATGTAAGCAAGGGAGGAGGCCAGAAACGCAGAGGACAGATCATGCAAAGCCCGTGGAGCACAGAGAAAAGTCTGTGTTTGACGCTGAATGTGTCAAGAAATCACTGGAGGCGGAGTGGTGAACAAGGGGATTCTGTATTGTAAGAACATGGGAATGGATGAATGGATTTTTTAAAAGTACATGCCTCCTCTGGAGTATTATTCAGCCTTAAAAAAGGAATGAGTTTCTAATACATGCTACAACATGGACAAACCTAGAAAACATTATGTTAAGTGAAATCAGACCGATGCAAAAGGACAAATACTGTATGATTGCACTTATATGAGGTACCTAGACTAGCCAAATTCATGGAGACAGAATGGTGGCTACCAGGGGCTGGGCAGTGTTTACTGGGTGTGGAGTTTCAGTCTGGAAAGATGGAAAGTTCTGTGGGTGCATGGTGGTAGTGATTACACAACAATGTGAGTGTACTTAATGCCGCTGAGTTGCACACCTCAAAATGGTTAAAATGGTAAATTTTATATTATGTAGATTTATGACAACAAACCAAACATGGGAAAGGATGCTATGCAAAGAATTGTATCTGAGGCGGATTCCTTTCCTAGGGCTGCTGTAACAAAGTATCGCAGACTGGGCAACGTGAACAACAGATATTGATTTCTTTCATGGTTCTGGAGGCTGGAAGTCCAAGGGCAAGGTGCTGGCAGGGCTGGTTTCTGGGGAGGCCTCCCTCGTCTGCTTGCAGATGGATGCTGTGTCCTTCTGGCCATGGTCTGTTATCTGTGTGCGTGTCTCCTCCTCTTCTTATAAGGACAGCAGTCCTATCAGATCAGGGCCCCACCCATATGACCTCATTTAACCTTAATTACCTTTTTACAGTCTTATCTCCAATACAGTCATTTCAAAGTCACATATGAATTTGGGGGGGGGGTGAGGGGGGCGGGACACAATTCAGTCCATAGCAGGGGGTAACGGTGCTGAGGGATTGGATCCAGAGTGTGCTTCTTTTGTGCTATATGGGATCTCCAGAGTCACAGCTCTGGCTTTGTGATTGGGCAAGTTTTCCAATCTCTCTCGGCCTCAGGGTGGGAATAACAAAAGTAGGTAACTCACAGGGTCAGGGCTGGATGGAATGCAGGGATCCTTGTAAGGCCCCGGCAAACAAACAAAGGACGGTGGCAGTGACTGTTCCTTGCACGGTGCCTGCTGAGTTTGGCACGACGGGCTGCTGTTTCTGGACTCGTGAGGCGCGGGCAGGGTTAATCAGCACCAGGACGGCGGGATCATCCCTCAGTCCAATATGCCTCGTGGCTTGGGAGCATCTCGGGCTCCGAGGGACAGCGGGTTCCCGGCTGATGTTTGCAGATAGCGAGCTGCAAGCCTGGGCTTGGCTCTGCCTGCCAAACACAGATGGTTTGAAAACATGCCGCCCAGACTGGCCCAGGGTTAATCAGAAAGATTACAGAAAGAAAACTGGGGTAGGCTAACCCCAGCCTCTCAGACACCAGCCTCAGAATCACATCTCTCCCTCCTTGACTCCTGCCCAATTATCTGCCTCTGCTTCCAAACCACCTCATTCCAGCAAGAAATGAAAATTGGCCAGACTGGAACGACAGTGAGAATGCTCGCTGGGTGGTAACTCATTCCTTTCCCCTCCGTGCTGTCTCAGCTGGCCTGCTAGTCCTCCCATATTGTTTGGCTGTTACAGCGGAAGAGGTGATCCACGGGTGATGGTTTGGGGTGCAGCCTGGGGGGCACCGGTCTTGGGAAGTCCCCAGAGTTGTGCTGCTTCGGTCAGAATAGGGGCCTTGAGACCTCGCCTTCTGAAGCAGGAGCATGTGTCACCTTCGGTCAAACTGGGAAAGAACCGGTTTTGTCTTGTTACTTTTCTACACGGGATCTGAGTTCTAGAAATGGACGGAGTGTCATGTAGCAGGGAAGACCAGAATCTGCAGACAGACAGCCCCCGACTCCTAATTCTGGCTCCGTTCTGAGCTGGCTGTGTGACTTGGAGTTGTGCCCTCTCCTCTCTGAAGCTCAGAACTTCTTATCCGTAGCTGGGGATAACGAGAGCTCTCCCCCTCCCAGGGTTCTTGTGTGCGCTGAATAAAAGGGTACACGCGGTGCTTAGTGCAAAGTCAGGCACAGAGCAGGTGCCATGAGGAGTGTTGCAGTGATGGCTACTAAATCTCATCATTCCAAAGCCGGAAGGGACCTTTGAAGCTGGCAACTCCCTCATCTTAGCAATGAAGAAACTAAGGCCCAGAGAAGGGAAGCCACCTGCTCAAGGAGCAAAGGTGATGATCTGGGTTCAAATCCAGGCCCGGGTCCAAATCTGCTGCTCTTTGAAGCTCTAAGAACACAAAATGGAACGTGATGGCTTGAAGGAGAGAGAACCACGGCTGGCTGTGTGCTCGTGGCCCTCCTGTCCCCAGCCCAACAGGAGGGAGGTTTTCTTCTGCATCCAGACTGTGAGGAGTACCGGGAGGGAGGTCATTGGTGATGGTAAATGTCTTCTCTCACGCCTTGCCCTGGAGTCCCGCTTCCACGTCCACCCAGCTGTCCTGGGGGCCTGTGCCATCTCCACATCTCTGCTTTCTCTGCACAACCCTCTGCCCTTCTGTGGGGGCCCTCAGAGCCTGGGTCCTTGCTCCTGTCCCTCTAGACGGGGAGCAGATGTATCCTGGGAGGAGCCCGACCCCCCCCCCCCGCACATCTGGCCAGCTGTAGTGGGCAGTCCTGCAGGGCACTCCAGAACTGGAATGGAAGAGGGGCCCTTGGTCTTGCCAGCACTGACCCCTCATCTCATCAAGGTCATCGTGGCTGGCGGCTTCTGTCAAACTCCTGCACAGAAATTCAGAACAGGGACATGGGGAGTGGGAGCCCTCTGAAGCAGCCTGACAAAGCCCTGGGCTCCATAAAGGACTCCAGTCCTACAGCCCGATGCTGCTGGGCAGGGAAGATTGTGAGTCATCACTTGCTCAACATCCATCCGGTGCTCCAGGCACTGCCCATCAGCCCCATGCGGTGAAGGCTCATGTTCTCACAGGGGCAAAGGGATGGCCAATAAATACATGAATCACTAAATAAAAAGGCTACTTTCAGCGGTGGACAAGTTCAGTTATGGAAGTTGTAACTGAGAGTTACTGGGGGCAGAGGTGACAGCTTTGGAGAAGCAGTACATCGAGAGAAGAGCCAGACGACTTGACCTATAGCCTTGTGTCTTTTCGCTCTGCCTCCTGTCTGCTGGCTGCAAGTCCAAGGTTTAATCGCAGGAGAGGAAGAGAAGGGCAGGCACTTGACTGTCACCAGGCAGCCCTTATGTGCCGGGTACTCGGCATGTCACGTGCACCATCTCCTCGTAGCCCCATGAGCTGGGAATTACTGGCCCCATTTTCCAGGGCAGGACACAGACTCAAAGTGGGAAGTGGCTTGCCCCAGGCTCACCTGCCAGCAAGTGGCAGGACCTGAACCCAGGACGATCTGGCTCCAGGGCTGGGCGCTTGCTTCCCCTGCATTTTCCTGCCATCGATGGCTGCTTCACACGACCACCTCTGCTCTTAAGAATCAACAGTTTTTAGGGGCCTGGGACTCAGGGTCCAGAGAAGATTCTGTGGCCTGGAAGATTCTGGAACCCTAAGAAGAATGGGGAAGGTGAGGGTCACACTGGCACAACCAGGGACTTCCCGGCCTCCAAAGGCTGATTAAGACCTGATTTGATCCACTCCATCCTGTATCTTTGTACTGCGGCCCTCCTGCCTGCCAGAGGGGCCCATTTCCAGCTACTTTTAATTTGGAACAAACCAGCTGCTCCCCCGTGGTCCTAAAGTTAATAGGATGTCTGTGCAGCGTTGCCGGGATAAGCTGCCTTGAACAAATTATTCCTGCCTGGTATTGGTGTCATCGGGTAGATGTGCCCGGAGGCCCCAGAGAGGGACAGGCTTGGTAGGTGGGGGAGGTCCCAGCTTCCTCCTTCCCCTCTGATATGGGATGACGGGGACCCCAGAGAGCACCTGGCCAGCAAAACGGATCAGGGAGTGATGGGCCTGTGACAAAGGGACAAGGGTAAGAGAGCTGTAGGCTGGGATGAGGACTCGTGGGCATCAGGAGAGACAGAGCGAGCACACTGCCCACGGTGGTGGGCGCTGGCTTGGGAGGGGAGAGCCAGGCGTGGACCAGAATGACTGAACCTTCTGCCAGTGACGAGGCACAAGCACTCAGAGGTTCCCAGTTGCAACCAGGGAGGGGGCCGTGCTGACACGAGCTGGTGCTTGCCTGCAGGGCCAGGACAGGGAGCTAGCTGGGGTCCGGGCTGGTGGAGACTCTAACTTCCCCAGCAAAGGGAGGTGCACTGCGCACAAGCTGAGCTTCTCAGGAGACAGGTGATGTCCTCCTTTTGGCAGAGGGCACTGTCACATCTCACAGGTTCCCAGAGCCCCAGAGTCAAGGCCATTGCTTTCCTAGACAATTCTAGCAAGCAGTCTATATCTCAGTTCCAGGCTGCCCGGTGCCCTAAATCTCGTGCATTTCTCACACTTGCCCTGTGAGGAGGGGGAGCAGTGGGGGAGAGGCCCTCATGGGTGCAGTGTGCACTCACCATCCAGCAGGTGCTGGGGCCGCAGCGCACCTGTCTGAGAGATGAGAGTGATGGGAGGAGGGCACACATGCGGCTGTCTCGCTGACCTTGGCCTGTGGGGTGTTCCCTTTAAGTTTATTCCTAGTAATTTTTCCCATTAATTATGTATTTATATATTTAATATTTATGTATTATGTAATTATTTATAATAATGGAAATAATTAATGATTCCCATTAAGCTTACTCCTTAACCCAGGCCATGCCACATTAGGGAATTTGTCCCAACCCCTTGCAAGACAGGTGGCTGCCCCGAAGTGAGCCAGCAGGTACTTGACAAACCTACCTAAGAAATTAGCAGGAAATTGGGGGCACTGTGCTGGTGACAAGGTGGGAGCGATGCCCACAGGGGCGTCTTCTCCAGCTCTATGGAGAGGCAAGCACTTGGTCATGGCCCTACTAGGACCTGGGTTCTAATCCCAACTCTGTTACTCATTGCCAGCTGGGCCACCTGGCTTAGCTAAAGGTCAGTTTCTTTAAAACTGTTAAAATGGTGATTGCAATGCCTGCTTCCAGGGTCAGGATGGGGCGAGACAAGAGAGGTGCCTAGGGCATGCAGTTGTTGGAGGGACTCCCTCTCAGTGCCCTGCTGGTACAGGGTTGCCCCTTGCCCTGCTAGCTGCTAGTCTGTGACTTGTCCTTGTTGAGTTAGAAAACAGCCTTGTGTGGTTGACACAGCCGTTATCTCCAACGAGCAGCGAGGAAGCTTGGTTTGCGGGGAGCTGTGCAACTCGCCCAAGCTCACACAGCTGGTGGACAGCAGGGCTGGGACTCAAGCCCAGCCTGCCTGAGAGCAGAGCCCTCTCCAAGTTCAAAGTCAGTTTCTTGACTCAGGCTCCTGAACAGCGGTGGAGAAGAGGCCAGAGGAACAGCATGACTCTGGTG
Organism: Vicugna pacos; assembly: GCF_048564905.1. Lineage (NCBI taxonomy): Eukaryota > Metazoa > Chordata > Mammalia > Artiodactyla > Camelidae > Vicugna > Vicugna pacos. The sequence goes on from NC_133008.1 coordinate 13,055,163, forward strand.
GGTCTGAAATTGAGGTCCTGCCTCGCACGGAGAGAAACAACCTGGGTCACGTACTCCCTGCCCTGGGGCTCCAGGGCAATGTCCTTGAGCTAAATCTTACAAGATCAACACGGCCCCACTCTGCACCCTGCAGCCATGCGCGTAGTCAGGTAGACTAGAAGCTCTCCTGGACTGGATTCCTCCTTCCTGCTTGCTTTGGCTTTGCCATCTGTGCCTGGGGTGACAGATGGGGTCCCCAAATGCAGAAGGAAATGGGCTTAAACTTCCCCAGCCAGAGTGGCGCCTGCACGACTTCTGGCTCCTGCCCCCAGCCCCCGGGGGTCTGAGAGGGGGCTGGAGAGCTAGCTGCACAGGAAGAGGAGGAGGCAGGCTCCCCAGGGCCCAGTTTAACTGGGCATCCAAGCCAGGAGCTGGGCTTCTGCTAAGTTCTTCAGAGCAGGGAAGGGCCCGGCTCTGGGAGTCAGCCTTTTAACTCCTCATCAGGGAATCGGGTGTGGGAAACGGCTCAAGGGTCAGTTTCAGCACTGGGTGGGGCCTTAGGAGGGCAGGTTCAGGAGCCGGGAAACAGCAGGTGCTCTAGATGCTAAAGAAGCTGCTCTCAGAATCTGTGTCAGGGGCTCAAGAAACAAGCAGTGAGTGAGGAGTGTCTGCCCAGAGCTGCTCACAGCCCCGAGCGCATCAGCCAATCACTGCAGCGGCACCAGGGAGCACTTCCCGAGTACTGACCAAGCAGGGAGCTCTAGATACACAGTCTCATCTAATCCCAATAAGAGGGCATTTGTGATTCCATTTTATAGATTAGGTAACTGAGGCCAGAGAGAGGTGAGGGACCCAGCATGAGGCTTCCCAGCCAGTGCTCAGAGAACCCAAGGATGTCCCCGTCTGGCAACCAAATGCCTTTTCCACTGCATAACTGGTTTGCAAACTGTTTTACTTTAAGTAAGAGAAACTCATTTGTTAGATTTCAGAGAAACTCAATATGTAAAACAAATCAAAGCAGAGCTGAAGGAGCGGAAGTGGGGGTTCCAGAACACCCCCCCACCCCTGCAGCACACACATAGCCTCCCCTCTTGTGACAATTTCAGTGCCCTTCCCAGGACACTAAGAAGCTCAGGCACCATTCTGAATGATTTGTCTGGCTTGAGGCTCACCCTCTGGCTACAGGTCCTGTAAGTGGACAGAACTGAGAGAGTGTTGACTGAGCACCTCTGGGAAGCACGTGCGTGCACGGTGCTTCCTAGAAACTCCTACTTCAAGCATCATCTCAGGGCACCGTGTAGCGCTGCTTCATTCATTTAATTCTATTGATGAAGTGCCTGCTCTGGGCTGGGCACTGGGTGAGTCACTCTGGCTACCGTGGTGGGTAAAAATGCGCATGCTCCCTGCCCTCACAGAGCGTAAGTCGAGAGGGGAAAACAGCCTTTAGCAAACATGTTCCTGAAGGAAAGACAGATCACATATTGAAGGAAAAGTTCAAAGTCAAGGAGATGTGTGAGCAGGAGGACCTATCAGTTCATCTCTGAAAAGAGCTCCCATGAGAAATCTGGGCCCCTCCGCAGCTAAGGCCAATGGGAACGGGGATTGCTGGCACCGGCGAGGGGGGAGGTGGCCAGGACAGGAGCAGGCCAGACACCGAGGGGTGGTCGTGGGCCCTTCCTGTCCCCCTGTTCCCAAGGCAGGTAAGAAACAATACATTGTCCCCACGACCAACAGGAGGTACCTGGTCCAATAGAATCTTTTCATTCCTCAGTCCTGAAAGGAGCAAAGAGAAATACCTCTTCTAAAGATGGGATTATTGCAAATTTAAGACTCCATGTGATGAATAAAGAATAAGTGAAATCACACTGAAAACCAGAAATCATTACGTAAAAGTAGGGTCTAGGCTGAATCATCTAGGGCCGGTCCACACATTAGGAAGATCTTTCTCTGCTTCCCTTGCTCTGAGCTTGGCCCTGCTCTCTCGATCATTTATTTAAAAAATATTTACCAAACACCTGGTTCGGGCAGAACACTGGTTTCCAGCGTGTGCCTCGCGCAGAGCCAGGGCTGTGTACAAACACTCGGTGCTCTCTATGGAGCCAGGAGACGCGGTCCTGCCCTGGCGCCTGCCGTGGGTCACCTCCCGGGGCCCTGGCTGTAGAAAACTCAGTACTGAAGCAGGTCAGAGGAAGGCCAGGCGGCCACTTGGTCCCCAGTGCCGGTCCCCATGGAGTCCTTTCAGTGTCACGTGGATGTTAGTCTCTGGGATGCTGAGAGGAGAGAAGGGGCCGTCCTGACCACTGGCTGGTTTCTCTGCAGAAGCCGACGTGCCAGTGCTGCCCCCTCTGCTGGCACCAGCCCCCCTCCACTCCAGCCCTGCCCCTCCTGCTCATCTCAGTTTAGATGCCACCTTTGGAGAAGCCTCTCCATCTGCCCCAGGCTTCTCTCCTCTGTGCCTGGTGGCCCCCATGCCTCCCTCCATCTCAGTGCTTAGGGTGCTGCCCCCGTGGTGTCTGTGTCTTTGGTCTGTGCCCCCACGAGAATGCACCTTTCTTGACAGAGGGCTTGAGTCTTATTCATCCATATGTCCAGTGTCTGGCAACAAATGTGGCACGAGGTATGGAGCTCAATGAATAAATGTTGAGCAAATGGTTGTAAGCAAATGCGCAAACCAAAGTATCTTCATGCTCATTTATTCAAATAGCCATTTAAATACCGCTGTCTCTCCATCTCTCTGTCTCTCTTTCACACACACACACACACACACACACACACACACCCTTTTGCACCCACTCTCTCTCCCTGCCTGACCCACTTGCTCACACTCACCTCTCTTGCTGCACAATGTCCACCTGTGATCTCTCCCTCTGACGCTGCCAGGGCTGCCCAGACCCACCTGCAGCCAGCTACATTAAGGAGGTTTCAACCCTGGGCAGGCAGAGGAGACGGCCTGGGTTACCCTCTCCAGACTCACGCACATCTCAGTCCCTGAGCGCTCCTTCACGCGTGGTCACTGCAACACACTCTGCAAAGGGATCCCGTGACTCAGCTTCCCTGGATCCTTGAGACCATGCTGGGAGCTAGACAGGTTGGAGGTAACAGATTCATTTGAGGCTCAGAGAGGGGGTGACTTGCACAGAGAGCAAAGCTGGGGCTGAGACCTAGGTTTCCTAAGTCCAGGCCAAAGCACTTTCTGTTGCATTCCCTGGAAATAGAGACTGAGATCGGATGACGCCCCTCACCCATCACCCACCCCATCCTGGGATACTTAATGTGGGAGAAAACCCTTAATTTATGTCAGAGGATTGAACAGGGGAACTTTGCACAATCTTCTAAGCCCTCTGCTCTCTCCGCCTCACCTCAGTGCCTCCCACTTGGAACCCGTAGTAATTCTGCCCGGCAGCCTGACGCTTAGCACTGGGCGTTCAGTCCACCGGGGCTTCCTGGAGGAGGCAGTGACCGATTTTCAGAAGTGTAATAGGGACAGAACAGGAGCGATGAAAGGGCCAGAGAAAGGAGATAAACAAAATCTCACTCTTCCTCCTCCTACACCCACCTTGCAATTTGCACCAGGCTGGACCTGCTGGGCATCCGGGGACCTGAACCTGGTCATCAGAGCTGGCCACGCAGGGCCTTTATTTTCGCTCATTGTCATTCAGAAAATCCCCATCAAGGGTTTGTAGGCCTCCTTCCTTCCCCGAATACCCTGCCTGCTGTTTCCAATGCCTCTCCTCCAAAGGCTCCTTGTGAAAGAGAGCATGAATATTTAAAGACATTTTTTCAGCCAGTGGAACCACATCACACTGCTGCTCTTTCTTTAAATTTTATCCCCAGAAAGTTTGCCAGAGTGTCTCTGAGTGCCTCACCCTTCCTGGTGCAGAGCGTTAACATAGGGGCCCAGAGACAGGGGCGCCCCTGCGAAGTGAGCCTGCCTCCCTTCTGCATCTTGGGACTGAATTGGGCATGCAGAGTCCTAGTTCTGCTCCACAACCAGCCTTTCTGGGCTGCCCCGGGAGTTACATCTGCAAATTCCCTGCCACCCCAGTCCTTGGAGAAGTAGAGACAACAGACAAGGTGTAGGTAGGAGATGTGGAAGGACAGCCAAGAAACTCAGGACCCTGGAACCCAACGAGAGAAAGCTCCTGGCACATCAGACCCAGAGCTGATTCGGATCCCGTATTCCTCAGTGTGCGGTGGATTCCAGCCCCATGGCCACCTCCTGCAGGCCCCAGCAGCATCTTTCTTCCGCAGAATTACTCACAGCCCACCGCATCAAATCTCTCTTTTATCAACAGGACACAACAGGACACAACACTCCTTGGATAACTTCTTGAAACTCTAGTCACGCTAAGCCGCTTTGAGTGCTCTGGGAAAGGAGCCGTCCCTCTGCCCGCCTGTAACCAATCAGCCACACACCACCAAACCCATTTCCAAAGTTCCAGGCAATTACAGCCGGCTGAGCTCCCTGGCCCGGTGCCCACCTGCTCGGAGACAGGACCCAGGTTGTCGGCAACCCCGAATCCCAGCCACTGACTTCCCCCCAGGTTCCTCTGAGACCCAGGCGCACCGGAACAGCCACACTTACCACACCGAGGCACTTTGACTAGCCAGACGACACCAAGACAGAAAACGAGGGTTAGGCCAGGCTCCCTACCTTTGCTGAGGGTCCCGGTGATGAGCTTAAAGATGGTCTGGGCAAATTTCACGAACCCAAGCTTGCATCTTTTGGAGCAGCTGCTCATGGTGGCAGAGGGAAGGCAGGGTCTGTGTCAGCGCCCGGAAAGCAAGGCACCCACCTAGCTTGCCCCTGGAACTCGGAGCCTGCCTAGGCGAACCCTGAGGGATGGTCGCACCCCAGAAGCTCCGGGAACAGCACAGCTGCCTCTGCAGTGAGTCCAGCTTCTGCATCCAGAGAGCCTGCAGGGCACGATGCTTGCTCCCTTCCTCTCTCCCTCCCTCCACCCCCTCCTGCTGTCCACCCAAGTCCTCGCCACGGCAGGACCTCGGGATGCCAGGGCTGGGGCAGCACTGCCAGGGCACAGGGCGCTCTGAGGGGACCGAGGAGGAGAGTGAAGCTGAGCAGAGCAGGGAAGGAGGAGCCGGAGCTCTCCCAGGCTTTGCTGACTGTCTTTCTTACATGGCAGTGGTAATGTAGCAATTAATACTCGAGTCAGAAGGGAGGGGACTGCCACGCGAAAACACTCCGCTCCACAGCCTCCCGGCTCGCTCTCCCGCTCTTTTCCTTCCTGGTTAATCTAATAGATCAATTCTCCGTGCCGTGCTTTGATCGTGATCTTAGAACTCCCCCACCCAGAGCAGGAGATCGCTGCTGTGCACTCAGTGGAAAGTTTGCAGGCAGCCTCTGAGCGGCCTGGTTTGCATCACAGAGAAGTCGAACTGAGTGGGGAGCACCAGAGTCGGGGGTGGGGGTGGGGGTGGGGGCAGCTCCCTGGCTCCAGCAGCTGGGGCTGTCTACCTCCGTGACTTAGTGACTTAAAAGCCAATGCCTCGCTGTCTCCTGGCTCCAGGTGTCCCCCGACAGCTCCCCTTAAAACACACACCTACTCCAGAGCAGATAAGAGTCTGTGCTCTCTCATTAGGATAGCAGAGGAGTGCAATTAGGGCTTTTCTTGATGAAGAAAATATTCCTCAGAGATGGCAGAAAGGGATGACTGAAATTCAAACAATGTGACAACAGTACATTGTTCTTAGAAGTGAAACCACAAGGTGTTGTGCAAATATGAACTCCAACTAGCCCTTAATGAAAAGTCTGGCTGCCACTCAGTACCACAGTCTGTGTGGCTTGGATGGGATGTCAGCAAACAGCTCATCCCGCCCTCTACACAGGGCATGACCCTCCCCCACAACATCCCCACTTTACTCTCCTTGGTGATTTAAACGGCCCCCGTGGACCATCACCATGGGTACCACCTGCTAATGCACTGTGGTTCCGTGAGACCAGCAAATATGAAACGTACCTTCAGCTGAGCTGAGCCGCGCCCTGGAAGTGTCTGTCTCTTTCTCTCCATCAGCTTGTCTATTATCTGCTTCTCCGGGATGTTTGGGAAGACTCGGACTCCTTATGAGCCAGAGAAGGGAGACTACCAGGGGACAAAAACGTCAGATAAACCAGAACTCATATTCCACACCTAGTTTCTTCCTTATCTTCCGTGAGTCACATGGACGTGAACCTTGAAACGAACCTCAGCCCTTAAGGTGGTCTCCAATAAATTTCAGCTCCAAGAACAGATCCCGGAGACAGCCCACTAGCACAGAGCCTCTCTCCAAGCCCCAAAGTGGCCTGCGCTCCCTGATCCGCCCGCACGTGTGAGTCACAACACATACAACAGAAAGGAACCCTGGCAGAAAATACCCCGTTGCATTTTGCATCTTAGGGCTTGAAATTGTCATGTTATTCACTCTTTGTCTTAAGGTATTGTAGGTCCCAGTTAAAACGCATTTGGTATCTGGGAATGTTCACGGAACTTAGTCTTTTATACACTTGTTCACATATCCAGTACTTACTAAGCTTGCAGTCTGTAGAAAAGGGCTGAGCAGCCAGGATGCAGGAAACACCGAGCACCCAGGATATAGAAAACACCAAGCCAGGCGCACTAGACGGACATGGTCAGTGCCCTTCTGGACCTAACTATAGAGTGGATTCATCGTCAGATGCAAAGGTCTTGTCAACAGCCATTTATCCAGTGAATTTTGTTCACTTTGCTGACCAAGTGGAAAGAGAGTGACGGGGGCTCCTATTTCACAGGGTCATCGAGGAAGTCTTCCCTCCATTAAAATGACATGTAAGCAGAGACCCCAAACCAGCCACACAGCTCTCTGGAGTAGTAACTGTTAGGGCTGAGGAACAGCCTAGTGCAAAGGCCAAAGACAGACCTGAGATCCTAAGGTCTGCAATTTAGCAATTACTGAGCAAGCAGATGAGCCTCAGTTTTTCCTTCTGTAAAATGGGAAGGATGGTTCTTTCCTCCTAGGGTTTGGGAGAGATATAAATGAAATCAATGTGCTTAATATAGCTTCTGGCATATTATACCACTTTATCAGGGACAAAGGTCATTACTGCTGTTCCTACTACTGCCACTGTTGGCAGTGGTACCACCTTTCCTGCCTCTGTCCCCTAAAACAACTCCTCGCCTAAATGGAGGCTGTGTGGTTAAAGCTTCCGGATCACTGGAAATCTTCGAGCCAGGCTCCAAGCTTTAATTTCCCCTGTAGTAACTCAAAACTTAAACATTTCTGATTCTCCTCTGAACACAGCACGGTGTCAAGTATCTGAACCCTCAGTCTTAGATAAACAACTCAGGCCCAGAGAGGGTCAGTAGCATCCAAAACATCACACAGCAAAATCCCCAGGAATGTGGGTGAGGTGTTTAGTGTGCCAAGAACATTCCCAGTGAAGGAAGGCAGGTTGTGTCGGTATTAACTTCATGACAGAATACAGGAGAGGATCGTTCTCTGCTCAAGAAACGTTCTATTCTGCAAAAGAGGAGCAAGAGAGGCCGTGCCGGTATTCGGGTGGCACCAGGGAAATTAAACCATCAGCAAGTTTATAATTAGTCAGCCTCCCTGTGCAGATGCACATTAGCCAAAGGAACGTGGAAAGACAGTTATCTCACCACCTGAAACTGTTAACGGTAATCTTCACATGCCAGTTCCAGGAGGAAGGAGGAGAGACAGATGGGGGCTCCAGATGGCATCTGGGCCCAGGAAAGTGTGCTGACCTCTCTGAGTGCAAGGTCAAGAGAGGACAGACGTGCGTTTTAGAGGCGGAGTGCAGAGGGGTGCTCAGACGACAAACAAGCAAACACATTTCTAAGGTAGAGAATTTCAGAGTATGAAAATACTCCGAAGCGAATAGTGACCAGTGTATGTTTTCCTAATCAGCTGGATGGAGCCCTCTCAGCGCTTACTGAACAGCTTATAGCAGGACAGCCGCTAAGGGGAAAGGGGCAGATTCCATGGAGGGGCTCCACGGGGATCAGAATCACTACAATCACCGTGATCTGTTACTCCGTTACCAGATAACATGCCTGGTGTTGTATTTGGATTATTTGCATCTTATCACAAACTCGTGAGCTTTGTACTGTTATTTATTATTCCCATTCTACAGATGAGCAAGTGGAGGCTCCAGCAGATTTGGTGACTCACCCCGGAGGAGGAGGAGGTCGAGTCCCAACGGGACTGGTGACTGATTGGAAGAAAGTCCGGGGGGGGATGGAAGGGAGCCAAAAGCACCAGTTGTCCTAGAAACAGAAACAGGAAAAGTACAAAGAGAACCAGGTCTGGGGAGGGGAATGATTACAGATTCTGTTTGTCTTGGGGGGGAACTGTCTATCCCATCGATGGAAATGAAAGCAAGGATCTGAGGAGGGAGGGAGGGAGCTAGTATTCTTGTAAATAAACAATTTTTGTTGCTGCTTAGGAAGAAAATAAATGTGGCTTCTCAGCAGGCCCAAAATATTAGCATTTAAATACAGGCTTACACAGGTGGGTAAAAAAAGGCAATTTCCTCTGAGTTAAACCAGATTCTTTTTTCCCCTCTAAGTCTCAGAAAAATCCATCCTGTACCAGCGTGGTCCTCAGAGAGGAGTGCGCCTTGCTTTAGGGGCACACTGGCTCCAAGTTCTTGCTGGGCCTCCAGGCCTTCTTTCCAACATCATTATGAGAAAATGATGCTTAAGAGCTGATGGAGAATCGTCAGCACTGTTGGCCGGAGTTGCTTGGGCCCCTTGTGTTGGGATCTTGATGCTCTTTGCACTCAACTGTGTCAGGAGGTCTACAGGGTCCGGCTGGGGGCTGCAGGAACCGTGGTTTTCCTATGGAGTTGGCAAGAAGGGGGTGTGTGCAGCTGCAGATGCTTCTAGGAACCAAGGAGGTCCCTGAAGCCATCCCTTCTCTGTTGGCGCCCCTAAATGCCACTCCATTGCTACCCACTGACACGTCCTGCCCAATGCTGTCTTGCTTGGGCCCCTGGCGCACTCTTCTCAGAACTGACCCGCTCCTGGCGCACCAGGGGGCCCCTGTATTGTGCAGTCGTGGAAGGAGAAGGTCCAGCTTAAACTGGATGCCAAAGGCCACAGGCATGGCTCTGGCTGCCCTCGGCTGACCAACACAAAGCCCTACGAATAGGACTCATTACATCTCATCGCTGCATCCCCGGGCCTCCCAGAGCCACCGAGAGCAGGGCACAGCTCCACAAAGTGCAGATTTTAGGGCTGGGGTCCCAGTTCCTAAATACAGTTGATTCTAGATGCTTCTTTTCTCTAACTTTCCCGTCAAAACATGTCTGTCCTGTAACCCAGGTCCACAGGGCCCTGCTGTTTGCAAATAGCCCAGGTGGCTTTTCCCATGTCTTTAGCTCAACAAACCACGCCGTGCCTCCCAGGACCCCCAGGTCACAGCACTAGGAGTCCTTCTTGATTTCTCCCTCACCCTTCTTCCCCTCTGTATCAGTTTGCTGTGGCTGCTAGAACAAATCACCTCCTACTGCGTGGCTTAGAATGACAGAAATTTGGTCTCTCACTGAAGTTTGGTTCTGGAGTCCAGACGTCAGAGATTAAGGTGTTGGTGGCACTGGTTCCTTCTGGAGACTCTGGGGACAATCCATTCCATGCCTCTCTCCCGGCTTCCAGTGGCTGCCCACAACCCTCCCCATCCCTTGGCTTGTAGACCCATCACTCTCAGCTCTGCCTGGATCTTCCCGCGGCCTTCTTCCTGCGTCAGTGTCTCTGTTTCCCCTTCTCGTAAGGACAAGAGTCCTTGGACGACAGTCCCAACTCAGTACAGCCTCAGCTTCATTTGACTCGTTGCATCTGCAAAGACCCTATTTCCAAATCAGGTCACATTCTGAGGTTCCTGGTGGACATCAGTTTTGAGGGGGAAACTTCAAGTTTCCCCTCTTTCCAAGCCATCACCAGCTCCATCCAAGCTGACCCCGTTCCCATCACTTCTGCTTCCTTGGGACCTCTCCGACTGGCCCGATCTCACAGAGCATCGGCTGGCTCAGCCCCTGTTTACACGCCATCAGTGACTTCCCAGGGCCCTCAAAACCACACCCAGGCCGCTTGGCAGTGCTTTCCAGGCCCGTGGTGATCCCACCACTGCTTCCCTCTCCAACCTAGGATGCACAATTGTGCTGATTCGCATATAAACATGGACTCCTTTGGGTGTGTGTCTCTTTGTTTAATGACACCCCCTCTCTCTGGATGTAAGCTGCCCAGAGAACAGGGAGAGTGTCTCTTTTGTCCAGGCTTCTATTCCACGCACAGAGCAGTGACTGAACTCCACGCTCCCTCAGATTCCAGTGCAGCGCTGGGCACGGAGAGCTTGCTGAGAACTTCGATGATCAGATAAAAGGCCTCTGACCCTGGAGTGGCGCTGAGACATGGAGGAAGGCAGACCAAGGCTGCTGAGCCACCCGACTGGAGACACAGGGAAAGGGGGAGGGGACACCCCTGGCAGCCCCACCTCCATCCCCCACTGCAGGCCTCCTGACCTTGAGCCACCCGGCCAGAGACGACCCCAGCCCTGGGGCCCATGGGGACACTGCTGCTGTGACCAAGAGGCTGGGGTGGGGAGCAGGGGTTGACTGCTGTCACCTCCAGGCCACAGTCGTGTCATTTTCCTGTTGCTCAAACCCTTCCTCAGCCTCCCTTCAAGGCGGGGGGTTAAGGTCCTGCCGCCTCTCCCTCCTCACTGCCTTCCCCCTCGCTCACTCCCTTCCAGCCTCACTGGCCTCCTGGACGTTCCTCACACAGACCAAGTGTGGCCCGGACTCCGAGCCTTTGCATTGCTCTTCCTGGGCCTGGAACACTATCCTCACACAAGTTCATGCTCACCTTATTCAGGCTTCTGCTCCAATGTCACCTCTGTGAAGAGGTCCCTCCAACACCTCTATCTGGAAAGCACCCCTCCCACCGCAGATTCCCTCACCCACCCAGCAGGTAAGGAAATCTGTATCCTTCTTCCGAGCTCTTCGCACTTTCTGCCTCTATGTTACGTATGTGTCTGCCTGATGTCCGTCCCCCTGGTCTGCAAGCTCCCCGACCAGGTCTGTTTTCCTCTCCCCCTTCCCAGTGGTGAGGGCAGCCCAGCCAAAGAATACCCACCTCCCCACTGCTCTTCATGGAGACAAGCTCCCCCTCCTTGGGTCCCTCCAGCTGCCAAGCTCTTTTAAATAAATTCACCAGAACACGCTTGAAATTTTGTTCTGGTTAGGATCTTGCCCAGTTTAGAGGAATGTGGATAACATGGATATTGCAGCCCGTGAGACTTGACCTCAAACTGCCACTTTACCCACTCTTTAGGTGTGTGCACATAAGCCAGTCACTCCAAATCCCTAAGCCTCTGTTTTCCTATCTTTAAAATGGGGATAAGACCTCCCAACTGTCAGAATCAATGCTGGTGTTGTTAAACAGGCAGGGCGGCCAACTATTCTGGTTTCCCAGGACTGAGGGGGGTCCAGGGTCGCAGCTACTTTCGGTGCTAACTTGACAACAGTCCTGGGTCACACTCTGGGGCCCCCCCGCACAGGGAGAGAAGCTGCCTCTCCAGCAACAGTGACCATGAGCGCGCAGAGCCTGCGTTTTAACCCAAATCCTGTGCTGCCTGCAGATTTTGGGTCACTTGCATTTTACTATTTATATTGTCACCGATGACCCCAAATCCTTTGTGGCACCAAGGCGGGGCGTCAGAAATAAAGAGGTAATTAACCATGGGTGGCCAGTCCCCTTTGCGGCTATGGTCCCTCCCTGTCCCTGAATCAGTCACAGCCCTACCTCCTCAGATCTGGACATGGAGAATAACAGGATGGTTGACCCTGATGCTCATGGCCAGGCCAGACGGTCCAGTCCTCTCTACCTTTAAGGCCACCCACCAAGAAAGTGGGGATAATGGTCACATGACGAAGGCCAAGCCACAGGCAGCTCCGGGTCTAAGTCTGAACAATCCTCCTAGAAACGCATCCAGAGACAGTGAAGGAGGGAACTTGGAGTGGAGGCATTTATCCGTTAAATGAGTCCCTTTAAATATTCATCCTCATGTTGGTAATTACATCAGTGCCCATGGGGCCAGGGAGTCCTGGGCGGCTAATGGGCAGGCGGGAGACAGCGGGGCATTTGCATCGGGCCCCCAGTGGGGCGCGGAGTAGGGCTGTTTCCCATACTCTGGTGTAATGCTCACAGCAGATCCGAGAAAACCGTCCCTTGTCACTGTGCCCAGCACCTCAAATGGCAAAACCAATTCAACTCTTAGAGGAATAATTCAAGTTCAGTGCCGAGCTGGCGCGTTCCCGGAAGGGCAAGAGGCAATGGCGTGGCAGAGGGGGTGTGAAGGCTTTTGGGGTGGTTTGTGTCATTTCCCTCCACCTAGCGTGTCAGCTTGCTCATGATGGGGCGGCAGACTCTCTGCCCTTTTACAGACACCCCTCACGCACACCCCGCCCCGGGTTCTAGTTCCACTGCAGAATGTCAGTGCCTTTGCTGCTGCGTCCCCCTCCTATCCTGGTGAGCAAAGGAGAGGGAGACCCTGTCACTTGTCTAAGCCTCAGTTTTCTTGTCTGTGACATGGTTGGGAAATAGCTTCCTGGCTGGGTGCATCCAGGTGAGGGTAAATACGACAAGACCTGAGAAGTGCGTTTCTAAGTTGGGAGCGGACCCAAGCATTGAGTGGCATACTGGTTCAGAGGCAGGGCCACGTGAAGGGCTTCTAACCTAGCTCTGTGAGTGTAGACAAAGGAACCCTTGTTCTGCAAAGTGAAGGTAGCTATGGCATTCGCTTATTGTCTTCCGTTAAAATGTGCGTAAGGACCCGGCGCATAGTAAGTGCTCAGGTAGCGGCCGCCATTACCATGTGCAGTTGGTGCTGTCGGCTGTTGTTACGCCGTTGACCACAGAGCTCGCCCTACCTGAGATGAACCTGAGACCCGCGCGGCTGCCCCTCCAGGCTGCTCTGATCGCACGTGGAATTATCTGGAGTCTGGAATTACTGTGAGTCTCGCCTCCTGAGCCACTCGCATCTCTTGTCTCTGTCTCTGGCCAAGAGTCTGAGAGCTGGGTGTGCCTGGGCTTCAGAGGTTCAGGGCAGCAGCACACAGGACTGGACCCCACGGACCTGGAGGTGCTCCCAGGGTCCGTTTGCTTCCGTGGCTTCAGCTCAGCTCTTGGAAAGAGGATGAATGGGTTGCACATCCCCTAACCGGTCAGCGAACTATGTCATCTTAGGGCAAAGCTTTATGAAGACTCTGCCACGTAGATGGGAAAAGGCTTGAGTTCGGGTCTCTGACCTGAGGAGCTAAGACCCCTGATAAATGACCACGTGGCAGAAGGTTCCTCGTGCAGCCTTGGGTCCCCTCTCTGCGGCGCTCCGCAGCGCCCCGGCAGCAGCAGCGTCCAGTTAGGTCTTGTTCCTCTCTCTTGCCCACAGGAAGCAGGAGTCCAGAGACACGTACGTAATAGTGTGGTGGAGAGAACGGAGGTATCATTCCACATGCTGACCCCTAAGCTCCGCTCGGGGGAGGGCTTGCCTTTGTGGAGGGGTGTGTGGGCCCTCGAAGAAAGATCTGCATTTCTCGGATGTAGGAATTTGGGACGGGAGAGAGCGGAAGAGGACTTAGCAAAGAGAAGCTGGAGGCTGGCCACCAGGTATCCAGAAGCCAAGGGACGTTTAGGAAGATGCCTGTTTAAATTCACCTTTAAGTTGTCTGCGTGACTGTGAAGTAAACTTCCTTTGTCTCCCCAAAATTCCCATGAAGTTGGTTGCACACCAGGGACTTGCCAGATTTTTTTTAAAGTGAAAATTAGAAGAGATTTAATTCAATCTATAAATTCAGATGGATTTGATGTGGAATACTATCCGGGCACCTATGAAACCTTAAAGTTAGCCTAATTCAGTGTTAGCAGGTGCTCAGAGGTCCAGGTGACTGAGAACACCCTACCTGACCCACACCTGTCCCCCAACGTCTCCGTAATAGCAAAGAGATTGACAGCAGAAGGGGCCCACTGTGTGGTGGAGGTCGGGGGCGGGGCGGTGCATCCGGGAAAAGCCCCTGGAGTCTTAAAGGATAAGGCATCTCAGCTGACTTCCTGGTTTCAAACATAATAGAAATACTAATATCAGCTTGTGTGTTATACTTTCCAAAGTGCTTTCCCATATTTCGTCCCTTTTAACCTCAGCATTTTGTTTCAATTTTCAGACAAGGAGACTGCAGGTCATGCGACTCCTCCAGAGTGGCCCTGCCCGGGGTCTGTTCCCCACTGCTGACTCAGCGGAGCCCAGGCATCTGGTTGCAATAGTTTGCTAATCGTTAGGATGTTAAGTGGCTCCAAAAATATTATGGGGTGGCTTCCAGGAGGCAGAGCTGAGCCTTGAAATGGGGCTCGGGACCAGTCTCTGTCATGACCCACCCCTGCTTCCAGCTGGTGAGGAGCAGGAGGGTGAGCAGGAAGGGGCCGGGGGAAGCCCCACCCAAGAGGCCCAGCAGAGGAAGCAGCTCTTGTCTGGTGTGGCGAAAAGGATGGCGAGGAGCCTGACAGGGCGGCCAGAACCCGGGGATGTGTATGTGCACAGTTGGGGTAAGTTCAGGTTCAGAGGCAAGGACTTCAGAAGAAAGAGCATTCCAGAACGTTCTGCCGCGGACTTGTTGCTGTCCTTGGCAACCACAGGAGGAGCTATTTCTGACCAGGACTCACTCAGCCCCACCATCTTCTTGACGGGAAGTCCTACAGAGGCTGCTCTGTGCCTAGAACACAGGTCCCCCCCACTGTCTCACTACAGGGAGCCCAGGTTCCCACTCCCCACCTGCAGCCCACCTGGCCACAGGTGACCTCCCTTCTGCTCCAGAGATGTAGGTGAGGGGGGCTTGGGGAGGAACAGCTCTCCCTCTGAGTGATGGAGAGACCTAACGGACTCTGGAAAATGTTTTCAGGAACCATAGGCACCAAAGGCTAGGTTTGACTGTAAAATGAATGCTGTTTCTACTCATAGTTTGTAAGACCCGACAACCCCGACCCTGAACCTGGTGGTCTGTATGCTACCCTCAATCTGCTCTCCCACCCCAGGATCAGAGCTCTTCTCAGCAAGTCCCACCATGTACAGAGTCCCAGGACCCAGACACAGGGCAGGAGAGGGGAGAGGCCTGGCTGTGACGATGATCAGAAGACCCACCACCTATCAAGAAGGCAGTACGCATGGTGGTCAGACCCATGGCTTCTGGAGTCAGACGATTTTGTATCCAAATCTCCCCCAAATAGATGTGATTGCCAGGAGACCAGGAACCTTGTCTATTTTGTAGACCACAAAGTCCCCGATGCCTAGAATAGAGCCTGGCACACAGAGAGCAGTCAATATTTTATGAATAAACCAGTGGCTCCAACCTTACTGCTTCTTTAACCTTGTGTCAGTAACCTCATCTCTTTGAGTCTCAGTTCTCTCCTCCGTAAAATGGAACAAAAACCCACTCACCAGTGGTGAGGATTAAACGAGGAAGTCCTGCTATGGCATTCAGTCCCGTGCTTGGTACGTAGTCAGCCTTCAGCGATAGCAGCTAATTCGCAGTTCGTATGTGCCTGGCACTCTGTGAGGTACTGCGCGTGTGCGCTCACACGTTTGTGCGTGCGTGTGCACGGGCATGCGTGTGCGTGCATGTGCGTTTGTGTACGGTATTTACGTAATCTCCGGTTATCCTTCCAGGAGAGCGGTGCTACCATTATCTTATTTTTACAGTTGAGGAAGCTGAAGCACAGAGAGATTCTGTAACACATTCAAAGTTGTTTTGCTGGTTAGAGGTGGTGAAACCAGACTTTTAAGCCCGGGTGTATTTGTTCTCATGCTCGAAAACTGCTTGGAGTCCTGGATCTGATACTCTGCCAGCAGCAACGTACCGATTTTGGTCACTCTGTGCAGAGGACAAAGCAAGTCTTCAGCCATCCTTTTCTGCACCTGACACTCACTTTCAAAGGCAGTGACCACAGGCATCCAAGGAGTGATGAGGTGTGTTGCCCAAGGATGAAATGATGGATTGCCAGGTGTTGGACGTGGGGCCCAGACCTGCAGCTTGCTGCCAGGTGGAAACAGGCTGGGCTGAAGGAGTTTACAGCCCGCCCCACGGGGTCTCAGCCATCAGCGTCTGAGACTGTCCCAGGCCACTAGCCAAGTGCAGGTGCCAGCGCCCACCCCAAGCCTGCAGATGCTGAGGGGAGACTTTGGGGTTGGAATCTTTGACAAGCACCCTGGATAATTCTATGCAAGTGTTTTTTTTTACTTTCGGAAAGTTGGAAAGAAGAAACAGACCCATCAAATAGGTATGTAAAGTTACCTGTTAATCAGGAAGGAAGGGGCGAAAAGGCTCTGTTTCAACCTTTCAAGAAAGAGGGAAATGCCAAAGAGGTGTCAGTCTACCGGTAAGTCCCCACCCACGGCCTGCTGCCCTCCCCCACTGCCCCTCCCTCCCAGGTAACATCCCTCCGGCCCGCCCTCCAAGGAAGTGCTGAGTTGGCTCCCAGGCAGCCACCCGGCCCTGCCTACAGGGCAGAGAACACTACGTCCAGCAGAAGACAGAGGGCACGGCGAGCTGCGCCCCTCCCTGTGTCCCTGCTCCCCCACCTCCCTTCGCTTCCACTGGAAAAAAGAAAATTGCCCAGTAATTGCTCTTCGACAACCCCTGCCGGTCTTGGTCCCTTCCTTCTTGCTGAGATTATAATTAGGGAATCAGTAAATTTAAATAAAAAATTCATGAGCAGCACAAGGCCTTCTCGTGCGCCCTGCGAGCGCCCTGCCAGTGCCACTCGCCCTTGGTGGGGGCAGCGGTGGCAGGACGAGGCCCCGAGGCAGGTGGGGACAGGAAGCCGTGGGGCACAGCCCCTCGGCTCTCAGCAAAGGTGCCGGAGCCGGAGCAGCGTGGCTGAGCCTTTGCTGTGCCCCTGAGGCTGGGCCAGGTGTTTTCTAAGCCTTGTCTCATTACTTCCCTCTTGGTAGTCTTATTCCCAGTTTACAGACAAGGAAACGAAATCTCAGAGAGACAGTGACTTGCCCAAGGTCACACAGCCAGGAAGGGACGAGACAGAGACTTGAAGCCCCACATGTCTGAACTCTCAGTCTGTGTGTTTTATCCTGAAATTTGACTGGTCTTCCAGTGGACTGGGGGCCGAAGTCCCAGATCAGAGTTCAGTTTCAGGTTGTGTGGTCTTTTTCTACCCCTGCTAAAGTCTGGATACAGCCACAGCCTGGCCTGGCACAGCCTGGCCTGGGCCTGTCAACTCCCTTGTGTCCCCGAGGTCCATGGTCCAGGCGAGGCTCCCAGTGGGGCTGAGAGAGAGGAAGAGAATTCAGCCTGCGCTGTGGGCTGTGGCTTCTCTCTGCACTGGTAATGCTGTCTCCCTACCCTGGGTCCTCGAAACAGCCTGTCTGGGCCGGAGAACCCATAGCATCACCTCCATCTCCATTTTACAGATGAAGAATCAGAGCCTCAGCAGGATAAAATGACTTTCCCCAGGATGCCTCCGCTAGCTATTGGCCGATGGAATGGGTTTTAGGTGCTTTCTGACTTCCCCCACCCATCCCCTGGGCCGATCTGCTTCTCCAGGGCTCTGCAGCTCTGGAGGGCTGGGCTGCGGCTGCAGGGAACTGGGCCTGTCCAAACAGAAAGCCAAACCATCAGCAGGCGGGGAAGGAAAGGAGGCTCACATTTCTTGGTCGCTTATGATGTGTTGGCTGCTAAAGGGAAGGGTTTTGGGGGGGCCACTCCATCAGTGGACACTTTTGGCTTTGCCTTTCTCAGTGGCGTGTAAAAAGTGAGAATGTTTGCGGTCCTTACCTGGTAGAGGTGGTGTGAGGACCAACAGGGATCCTTAACATACAGCACAGACCCAGTGCCGGGTTTAGTACTTGTGGACTAAGAGCAGAAACCATGACTTGTTCCCTTGTTCCCTTGTTTAACTGAATGCTAAATTATGAATAATTCTTATAATAACACTGTGTAATATTGTTATCTCCATTTTCCAGATGGGAAAACCAAGGCTCACAGAAATTAGGAAACTTGGTTCGGACATACATCTTGTAGGTGGCAGATGCAGGGTTCTGGCTGGGGGCTGTGTGATCCTGGGCCTGCGCTCCCGGCTCTAACACATCATCCCCAGCCTGGGGAGGCAGTAAGAAGACGTATCGGATGGACAGGTGACAAGAGGCATGCTAGACAGATCAGCCTATGACCTGGGCCTCCGTGTCTTTTTAGTGTCTGGGCTATCGTGACCTTCAACCACCCCGCACCGCAGGAAAATGCAGAAAGTACAAGTTGCCCTGCAGGCGATGGACAAAGGCTCAGGGATCTTGCCACTTCACTGGTCCTGGTACTTAGGGGACCTTCCCTGGGCACCAGTCACCTGCTGCAGGGGCTCTGTCATTTAGTAGTAAATAAGGAAAAAAAAATCCCTCTTATTTTTGAATGCTAAATTATTAATAATTCTTCTAATAACCTGGTGGGATATTAATATTTCCATTTTTCAGATGGGAAAATCAAGGCTCACGTCTTTCCCCCTCTCTTCAAATCTTACCTGTGCTTTTTTAAAAAGTATTCAAGAACTGTCACACTTCTTTCTTTCTGTTTATCCTTTTCTGGTCTCTCCCCTCTCTGGTCTCTCTCTGTGTGTCTTGCTCTGCCTCCCTCTTTTCCTCTGTGCTTCTGTCTCTGTCCCTTGGCTTGGAAACACTGAGTAAGTTAACCTTGACATCAGGGGAAAACTTAGCCCTCCTCCTCTCTAACATTTCCTTCCACAAGCCCCTGTACGCAGAGCCCAGTGGGCTCAGGACAACTCAGGTCTTTGGTGGGAACAGCACTTTTAAGGATCATTGTAATTTCCCCCGGCCTCAAACCCTCTCAGCTAAGCCTCTCTCCTCATGTTCCTAAATGTAAGTAAACACGTCCCCAGCTGGGAAGGGTAGGATCATAAATTGGCTGTGTTTCTGCAAAGCTTAACTTCTTAACTGGAAAGTGGCACCCTCTTCATCTTCCTGCCTGGAGCGGGCAGAGAGGACAGAGGACTGGCGGAGAGGGAGGACAAGAGAAAGAACATGCAGAAGGCAGAGGGGAAAGAGAGAGGGCGTCGAGGGGGTGAAAGGGCTCAGAAGGGCCCACGAGAGCCACACCTCGTGCCGTAGGTGAAGAATTTAAAATGAGGTTTTCCATTTCACTGACAGATAAACTGAGGCTGTGGGAAACTCAAGGTCAATACTAGGAGAGGGCAGAGTTTCCTCCACAATTAACAATGGTGCAGCGAGGGCAGGGAGAGAGGGAGTTTCTGAGCTCCCCAAACCCCAGGAACTACAAAACCACATTCTACATCGCCTTTCTTCCCACCAGCGGAACTGAACTGGCCTCAGAGTCCAAACCTGCTGTTGGCTGCTGATCTAGTGCGGCAAATGCACCCTGCAGCTCTCCAGAGAAACAGCACACTCCCTAGGAGTAAATACCATCATTGATTCTTGTTCTTACCGGTTTTGGGGTCCACCCCACCGACAGCACCCAGACCCCACTTTGCTAAAAGAGGAAAGGTTGTGCAGTGATGTCATAATCTTAGCAGGAAACGGCCACCAGATACAATCTAATCAGGGGGCAAGGGTGTTGATTAAGGGCTCCGGAGAAAGCTTCACACATTTTTTCCAGCCTCACCATATAAGGGACGGAGGAGAGCCCAGGGCGAAAGAGGCTTCAGCCCCTTGTGCACATCCCGTCCGTCTCAAAGCACAAACCCACAGCGCTGATGCTCGAAACAGTAACATCGGGTTCTTCGTAACCCCTGGGCCAGCCGAGGGCTCAAAAGCGAATCAAGCTTGCAGCCTTTCCATCCCTGGAGGAGAGCCCCATTTTTGCTAAGGCGCATTTCCTTTAGCTGTGGACCTGGAGGTGGGGAGGGGAGAGAGGCGAGCGATGTTGCTCTGCCCTCTGCCGGGTAAACACAATAAAACCACACTTCATCCAGGAGCCCAGGAGCTTAACCCGTTTCTTGGGATTCAGGTTATCTGAGTGGAAACCCTCCTTAGCTCCATGTCTTGGAAGTGGAGGGATCTTGCTGAGACACAGCAGCCTGGCTGGTAGAGCAGAGGCCATCGTGGACTCTTGGCCCTGAACTTGGACCCTGGACTCAGTAGGGCGCGACGTGTACCCACCCCAAGACGTACGCGGTTTTTTCTTTTCTGATAAACCCTTGCTTGGAGTATCTGTTTGTCATGTTCCCTTTTCTCCTAAAAGTCAGATGTAGGCATTTGCCTCCTCTGGGTTCAGTGAAATGTCTTCTGTTTACTGAATGACTGAATTTCTCTTTTTGTGGTTTGGCCGGGCAATGCCATTTTGCATCAGCTTGTTGTCTGGGATTGGTACCCGCCCATCTGCCCACCCTGGGCATCAGTGGCTGTGAGAAGCCCTCTGTGTCCTGAGACAAGTGCTAGGCCCCGCAGGGTGTCAAACAGGCCCCTCTGGTCACCAGAACGGCCCTGTAGCAGCCTTTAAATGGCCTGGGATGAAAGGTTTGCAGGCAGGGCTGGCCCCTAATCAGAGCTACAGCTGCTTTCAAAGCTCACTGGCTTCGCTTGGTCTGTCTGTCTCCTCTCTGTCCCTGTCAAGGATGCTGGGCACCTTGCAGGTGGGTCCCAAGGACAGGGACGTGTCATCTCCACCTGAGAAAGGAAAGGAAACAGAAGATGCCTGATCCAGGTGTTCCCCAAGGCTCATCTTCCCCATCCCCAAGGAGCCGTGGGAATGGCGCTCATAGATTCAGGGAGAATCTTGTCCCCAGCAGGGCCCTTCTCCTGCCACCATGATGCTCTTGGGGGAGGGCACCTACTCCACTTCTTTGCTTGGTCTGAGCTAATTTGATAAAAAGAAACTTGTGGTCAAGAACAGACTTGACCATCCGAGGTGATCACGGACCAAGCAAGGTGGAGGGAGAAGGGGTGTGTGCTGGGTGGCAGGGCTGAGAACATGCCCTGGACTTCTCCTTTTGTTCCTCCCCAAAGGCAGCAGCTCTTGGAAGAAAGTTTGAAAGCCCCAGTAACCAGCCAGCTATTAAAGCCCTGTTTCCCTTCCCATTTTAACCCTTTGCACGTAAGTGTGAGTTACACACACACACACACACACACTTCCGTCCCCACCGCCGTGTGACCTTGGGCAGGCTGCTCTGAGGAGCCCCCCCGGTTCATGCTAGCCGTTCTTTCCCACACCCCCCACCCAGCATCCCCATACTGTAAGCGGCACCAAACCCTGCAGACATCCACCCTCGACCAGGAAAGTGGGCCTTTACCGGGAACAAGGGGTCCTCGACCTTGGAGATGTGGCTGAGAAAAGTGACTGTGTCCTTCCCAAGCCACAGTACAGACGTGGGAATTTCCCCCGAGGCCCAGACCACATCTCCTTCTCAGCAGCCCCTTGTGGCCCCAAGAGCGAAAGGGAGGTCTCATGCCCCCCAACAAAGGGGAATTGCCTGTGACTCATACCCGGCCCTGCTCGTTGAGAAATCTGCTTCCTGGGGCTGGGGGTGGGGGAGTGGTGCGGAACTGGGGCCAGGGGAGGGGTGTGTGTGTGTGTGTGCGTGTGTGTGCGCGCGCACGCGCTATGGTTGGCTTCCTAGTAAAACAAGGCAACTTGCTGAGATTTCCCAGGACCAGAGCTTTCAGTAAAACCAGCTCCCAAACCATCGAACCCCCTTCCTAGATGATCCGGTGTGGCCCACAGTGTTGACATTGTTTTAAAGGACAAGATGGAAAGAACTGAATGAGAAAAACAATTCAGCCACGTGAATGATTGTTCCCACAGTAATTAATTATGAAGCTGGATGATCCAGGGGGCCGGGGGGGTTATGGTACCAGGCACTTAGGCTAATGCCCGCTCCCCCTACCCCCAGGCTCCACGGCCTTCTGCAGCTCTGCCTCCGGAGGGCGGTCAGGATTGCCACGCTGGATCTTGAGGGAAGGAGAAGTGAAGCTGTTTCCACTTTTGTTTTGCTGTTTCTTTTTTCTTTCTTTCTGTTTTTGCTATTGTGGCAAAAGGGAAATATCAATTTGGATATAAACAAAATGGGGAACTGAGACTCACCGCATGATTTTCACCCTTTTCTCACTTCGGCAGAACAAGAGCCACGAACAAAGGCGCTTTCTGACGGCACAGTTTAACTTTCAGGCGAGGGGGTCGTCATTCATTTAAAGAAAGGGGGGGCAAATCATGTCTGTTGACGCTTATTTCTTCCTTATTTACTCTTTCCCCGCAAACCAATGACATGGTACTTGGGTCCCTGTGTCACGGAGAGGAAATCGAGGTCGAGAGGCTTGTCCAAGGTCACGAGACAGGATCCCAAATCTGCTCCGATCGTTGCCGAACTTCCCGTGTTTTCCAAGTTCTCCTGTCATCTCTGGCTCTCACCTCCACCTCTTGTCAGTGACCTCACCCTTCACCCAGGAGCCCTGAGGGATTGCTCAGGAGTCAGTCCTGGACCAAGAGGTAGACGGCCCCAGGCTGTTTCCAGGCCAGGCTGCTCACTGTCCCCCTGCCTTGATGCTGAGAGGAGACCTAGGGCCAAGGTGACAGCTTCAGTTTGTTCAACAGCAACGAGCCTGGAACTCAGGACAAAAGTTGACACCAACCAGGTGGTTAGAAGAAGGACCAGGTAAAGGTGGTGCTGAAGGCTCAACGCAGAGATAAGCCACAAACAAACTAAATTTGAAACAAAGCACACATGTCGTGTTTATGAATTCACTCGCTCCTTCACCCGCTCAGCAGTGGCTTATGCCTCTAACTCGCTTGCAGTGAAATCCAGACTCCTTTCCATGGCCTGCAAGGCACTGCGTGGCCTTGTCCCTGTGGGCCTCCCCGATCTCCCCTCCCGCCCCTTAACTTTTCCTACTCTTTTCTGTTCCTCAGACACACGAGACTTTTGCACTTCAGGACTTTCTGCCCCTCTTTGCTCGGCTGTTCCTTTCTTACCATTTGAGTTTCACCCAAATGCCACCTTCTCATAAAGTGACCTGACCATTCCTTCTAAAGCAGCACCCCCAGGGACATCGTCCTGGCTAATTTACGGCACTTCTCCCTCACCCGTCTTTCTCGTTTGTTTCTCCCATCCGACTATTCCTGAGTTATATCCTTTTGTAATAAATGGGTGGTCTAGTACGCAAAATGTTTCTGTGAGTTCTGTGAGTCGCTCTAGCAAATTAATAGAACACTCA
The DNA here is from genome assembly GCF_048564905.1 of Vicugna pacos. Taxonomy (NCBI): domain Eukaryota; kingdom Metazoa; phylum Chordata; class Mammalia; order Artiodactyla; family Camelidae; genus Vicugna; species Vicugna pacos. The sequence continues at coordinate 13,078,365 of NC_133008.1, forward strand.
GGGAGGGTTAACCAGGTGGAAGTACAGGTGGCAGCTTCTAAGGTTGGCCCGTGAATTTGGGGGGCTGGGAGAGGGCAGTCTTGCGAGACTGAGACCTTAACCTATGGGATTTTGAATGCTATCTTCACTGGAATTGGGTCCAGAAACCCTCAGTACTCAAGAATTATTTGTTGATAAAAGGAACAAACGGAGACCACAGTGAGAAGTGAGGCTGACAGCGTTGACCAGAGTTGGGAAATGCTAAGCTAAGGAATCTAGACCTTAGCCGGAGGACAGTGGGGAGTCACAGAAGGGCTGGTGAGATGGGCATTCCTGGCAGTCACCCTGCTGTGGCACAGGAGACGTGCTGGGACAAGCCCAAGCTGGAGCTTCAGGCCCCTGAACTAGACTTTGTAATCACCATTATTATTATTATTTTTTTTGTCTCAAAGGGCTCCTCCCTGTTCAATTATAGAAGCAAGTCTGGAGCCTCCTCTGAAATACAAAGGGCACAATTTTTGGGGAAAACAATCTGAGTTCCATTTGGGTCATGCTGAGTTTGGGGCACATGAAGGAACTCCAGGTGGAGATGCTCTGTAAGGAGAGGACTGCGGTGGTTACAGACTGGGTCAAGGTTTGAATCCTGGTTTCAGGCTGTGTGAACTTGGGCCAGTGGTTCGATCTCTCTGTAATCTGTAAAATGGGATAATTATCATAGTACCATCCTCCTAGGGTTGTTGTAAAGATCAGATGCATGCAAAGTGCTTAAACAATGCCCAGCGTGTAGTAGGTCCTCAAAACTAGTTACACATCAGTCGTTTGTATCTTATGGGGAAGTGCAGATCTGGGAATCATGAGAGTGATGGAGGCCTTGAAAGGAGCTGGATCCTGCAGGAAGTGTGTCAACGCATGATAAAGAGGTCAGGGACAGAGCTCTGATATCTATTAGGGTGACCAGAGAAAGAGGAAGTAGCTAGAGAGGCTGACAAGGATCAGCCAACGCGGTGGGTGGAGGAGAGCAAGTCCTAGACGCCAAGGGAGGGGAGGATGCCCATCAGGCACTTGGGCCTGAGTGTCACCTGCGGTTGAAAGTCCAGGCTGCTGGCGTGGGCCTCGGGGAAGCCACCAGTGAGCCCTGCAGAGAGCTTCAGTGCAGAGTTGGGCACTGGGGAGTGAACGTGTGTGCAGATAGCCAGTGTAGACCGTGTCCTCCTGAGAACTGTGGCTATGAGGAAAAGAGGAGGGCAGAGGCAGAGGGAGAAGACTTTTTGATGACTGGTTTGTTTTGCTCTTGGAGGACGTGGTTCGTTGTTCAAAGATAAAAGCCACAGGCTTTGGGGCTGTGAAGAAGAGTTGGTTGAGAAGATTTGAAGATACGGGAAAGCAATAAAAGAGTGGATGGAAAACGTGACTGTCTTGGAGGAATTAGGAAGGGGAGGGTGGAGGACAGAGGGAGGAGTCAACCCTAAATCGCTCTCTGAGTCCGGAAGGAAGGGGTGAGGGTGGGAAGTGGGGGAGTTACGCCTGCTAGCCTCAGTTTTTCTCTGTGAAGTAGGATACTAGGTCATCTGTGGAAATCTGTAAAGATGTAACATCTCTCCAACTGTGGGGCATTGAGGACAAATTGTGATTAAGAAACTTAAAATCTGCAGGGGGAATACAGGGTTGGGGGAACCAAAGTTGATGGGAAAGTTATTAATATCCTTATAAATTACTGCACATTGAGTTATACAAAGCAATGAACACAGCACACCCAGTGAGGACCTCAGAGGCAATTTGCACATCTTTATTAAAAGAACTATACAGTTCATTTTCATTTACGACCCTTTGTTTGCTTGCTAGCTGCTTGAAGCGTTTCAGGATCTTCCTACCCTGCAGTTTAAACAAAATGCTTACGCATCAATTTTTTAGATTGTGAATAATTTCCAACACACAACAAAGTGGAAAGAACTCCACAGCGCACACCAATATTACCCACCACCTAATTTCGATTATGGACATTTCACTAAAGCTCAGTTATTTAAACAAACTTTAAATTTTAGATTTAGAGAAAAAAATGTGAAGATCATGCAGAGGTCCCTTGTACTCAGTTTCCTCTGCTTATTAACATCGTACATTAGTACATTTGTTCCAGTTAATGAGCTAATATTAATGGATTGTTATTAGCTGAAGTCAGCACTGTTTTCAGATTTTCTTAGTCTTGGCCTAATACCCTTTTTCTGTTCTAGGATCCCATCCAGGATGCCACGTTACATTTTGTTGTCCTGTCTCCTAGAGGTCCTCTTGGCTGTGACAGTTTCTTAGACTCTCCTCGCTGTTGGTGACCTTGACAGTTTGAGGAATAATGGTCAGGTACTTTGTAGTGTCCCTCAACTGGGAATTGTCTGATAACTGTCTTCTTAAAAAAAAAAACTAATAGTTTATTTTTTCCAGCTTTATTGAGATAGAATTGACATATAACAGTATGTAAGTTTAAGCTGTACAGTGTGATGATCTGATACGCTTTGATATTGTGAAATGATCGCCACAGTAAGGTTAGTTACTACCGCCATCACCTCGTGTAACTATCACTTCCTTTTTGTGGTGAGAACATTTAAGATCTACTCTCTTAGCAACTTTCAAGTATGGAAAGGCAGTATTGTTAACCGTTATTGCCATGCTGTGCATCAGATCTCCGGAAGTTATTCATCTTATAACTGTAAGCTTCTGACCTTTGACCAGCATCTCCCCATTCTCCCACCATTCTACTCTCTTCTTCTGTGAATTCGGCTGTCTTAGATGCCATATATAAAGGGTACATACAGTATGTGTCTTTCTCTGACTTATTTCTCAACATAATGCCCTCCAGGTCATGTTGCTGCAAATGGCAAGATTTCCTTCTTTCTTGTGGTTAAATAATATTCCATTTTTTATATATATATATACACACACACATACACACACACACATTGTGTATATATATAATTATGTAAAATTATATATAATAATTATATATATAATATAATTGTGTATAATTATATATGTATAAATACCCCATCTCTTTATCCATCCATTTGTAGAGGGACAATGATTGTTTCTGTATCTTACCTATTGCGAATGTGACGATTTTCTCAGGATCAGACTGGGATTACGGGGTTTTGGAAGGAAGACTGCCAGTCACATCACACCACATCAAGGGGACCCACTGTCACCATGTCTTATCACTGTGGAAGTTGGTCTTGATCACTGGCTGAGGGAGCATTTGTCACGTTTTTCCAATCCAAAGAGTGAAGTCACTCTTCTTCCTCCCTTTCCGCATGTACTCGTTAGAAGGAAGGTCCCTGTGAGCAGCGCACACGTACAGAGTGGGGAGTGATGCTCACGTATCTATCCGCCAAAGAGCCATCCCTCTATCCACCCAACAATCCATACTTTCTTTGTTATACATCTCAAAATTAATTTGCAAATTTATTTTATTTTTTTGAGGGTGACACACATGCCAAGGGATATTTTATCTGTGCCCTGTCTGGTCCTCATCCCACGTTTTGATTGTCGGCAACTTCTGGGTTCTGCCTCTAGGTCCCCCTGGGATCTCCAAAGCATGAAAAACTCTCAATCGTGAAAAGGAAATAAGCCTGGGATGATTAATCTATTTGCCTGACTACCGACTAGACATTTCTCAAAGCCCCTTGCCGGTCTCGGAGATGACAGGTCTTGGTTGTGCCAAGGCAACATCTTGCCCAGCACGTGTGGGCAGTGCCCCCGACCCTCGCTGCCTGAAGGCCAGCTTCTCTGGCCTGTTCCTGTGTCTCTTCTAGGGCTTCAGTGCCATAAATAAATAAATAAGTAAAAATGATACATAAATCTACAGCCCTCCTTTTCCTCTGCTGACCTCATCTCCATTCACAGCAACCAATTCCCTCTTTTGCTAATTACCCGCATTAAGAGGGACGCTAGATTCACACACGGGGGTGGAAATTCTCCATTTTCCAATACACATGCACACTTTAGACTTGCATTTCACATAAAGTGAACTTGGGATTGAAGACACACAGGGTGTGTTTTATAAGGTACATACAAAATAGCGTAACTACAACGCATTTCACAAATACACCAAATTAGATATTTTGCACTGATGTGCAAAAAGCTGTACGGATCTAGCCCAATTGGAAAAAGAATGGAAAGCTGTTACATCCAGCAAATTCTTGCCTAAGTGGAAACTACTTCGGAAACATCTGTCTTTCAGTTATCAACCTACGTCTTCGTTGACACTCATCACATTTTGTCATTTCCCCCCATAGCTTCTGTCTACATCACGTTGTACATTCCATGAGCACTGGATGTGTGCTGGTCAGAACCACCTGTACTGGTTGGCTGGTTGGGTGGACGCCTGGACAGATGGATGGATATAAGTTCTAAATGTTTCATAAGAAATGCCTCATCTTTTCGTTGTGCCATTTAGTCTTCCTCCCTCAACACACAGGCATTAGTTGTGATGGCTGACCACCTTCAAAGTCTATTGCTATTCCCAGGATTTAAAAAGTTTTGCTTTTTAAATTAACATATAGTACGTTGAGATTTTGTGTGTACAGTTCTATGACTTTGAATATCTGGGTTTGTGTAGCATCGCCACAATCAGGATACAGAACAGGTTTTAACACCCAAAAAACTCCCTTCTCCCTTCTGCTGTCCCTTCATAGTCATACTCTATCCCCCTCCCCTAGTCTCTGGCTAATGAGTTCCCCATCACTATAGTTTTGTCTTTTTGAGAACGTCATATATATGGAATCTCACACTACGTACATTTTGAGGCTGACTCCTTTCCCTCAGAATGACACCTCTGAGATTCATCCATGCTGTTGCATGTATCCAGAGTTCATTCTTTTTAATCCCACAGTGGCACTCCATGGTATAGACCTATCGCCATTCGTTCATCCATTCACCAGTTGAAAGACATTTGGGTTATTTACATTTCTTGACAATTATGAACAGAACTGCTATCAACATTCATGTACAGGTTTGTGTGAACATACATTTTCACCTCTCTAGGGCAAATGCCTGAGAATGGGAAGGCTAGTTCCTGTTTGCTAAGTGAATATTTAACTTAATCAGAAACCACCAAACTGGTTTCCAAAGTGGCTGTATCATTTTGCATTCTTATCAACAACAGAGGAGAGTCCCAGTTGCTTTGCTATATCGTCCCTGGAAGCAGAGCCACTTTGGAGCTGGACCTCATTTCGCTCCGTGCTAGACCAGCAGGGCGGGTCTCCGGGACTGAAGCCAGCCTTCGTGATGCGCACCTCGGCACAGGAGAGCTCTTTGCGATCTGGCCTTGGCTTCCTTCCCCAGCCCCGTGGATGCGTGAGCTCTCCCAGAAGCTCAGCACACACCCTCGTGCTTCTGGACACCCACACCGGCTTTGTGTTTTGATGTGTATTGTTTAGCTGTCACTTTCTGAGCCCTTTTCTGTGGCAAACACTTTGCTGAGCACTGTCTTATTCTTAACTATTATTGTTAAATATTTCAAACATAATACAAGCACTTTCTTAATTATTATTGTTAAGTAGTTCAAACACAAAAATGATAAGTCCCAATGCACTTCTCATTCCAATTTGAGAAATTAATATTTCCCCCTTAGCTTCAGATCCTTTTGTTTTAAGAATTAAAATTTTACAAATACAGTGACCTCCTCCCCGCCCTAATCTCATTTATCTCCCTCCTTCCATCCCTCCCTCTCTAGAAACAATTGCTTGGCAAAGACTGGTAAGTAGCCCCTCTCCCATGTTTCTTATACACTTAACTACCAATGTAAATATTCATAAAGAATATATAGTATTATTTGCTTAAGCCCTTTATCTTTTTTGTTGTTGTTGTGATGACAGACATAACATGAAATCTGTCCTCTTGACAATTTTTGGAAGTACAGTCGTGTGAGCTGTATCTGCACTTTGCTGTAGAGCAGCTCTCTGCAACTTTTTCATCTTGTGTGACTTTCATCTTGTATGAGATGCATTGAACAGCGACCCCCCTCATTTCCCCTAGCAGCTCTTGGCAAGCATCTTTCTGTTTTCTACTTGCACTGAAAAGCACTGGGCTAGTTTAGATCCCTCTTATAAATGGATTAATGCCGTATTTATCCTTCTGTGACTGGATTATCTCGTTTAGTGTAACGTCCTCAAGGTTCCTCCCTGTTGTAGCATATGGCAGGGTTTCCTTCCTTTTTAAGACTGAATAATCTGCACCCCCACATTCACTCTGGCATTACGTTACAATTGCCACAAGGTGGAAACAACCTAACTGTCCATCACAGGTGACTGGATAAAGAAGGTGTGGTCTATACACGCAAGTGAGCCTTTTCCTTTTTAACACAGTGTCTAGTTTAATCTGTGTGCATATTATTGTTCCCATTTTACAGATGAGGAGACAAAAGCCCAGTTAAATTAGCAGATGGGGGAGGCTTGCAAATACCTGCTTGGCTTAAACTGCCCCCCTCACCCCTTCCTTTACCTCCGCTGTCTCACCTGCCATGACACACAGAAAGGTCGGCACCCATCTGCTCCTTTGGTCCCACACTAACCAGAGCCATGGCACCAGCACCAGTGAGCCGTGAGAGACAGATCACGCATCTGTCTGGCTCAGGAGGACAGGCACTGGGTGCTGGTCGACTGTGGATCCCCAGCTCAGAGCACACTGTCCAGCACCTGAAAAGTGAATAATAAGTTTCCGATGAAAGTTGGAAGAAAACAGTGAGCAAATGGAAGGTGACTCCGAGGTAACTTCTCCAGCGCCAGGAGCACATGCTTCGCCCATGCCCTTGGGTTAACACCAGCCAGAACTCTTAATATTTCCAATTCACGGGCTTCCGGCTTCCCAGAACTTCCCTTTGTATAATCAGAAAAAAACCCAACTTGCCTTTTATCATTTGCTCATCAGACATTGGATAAGGAGAGGCTATCTCTCTCACCCAGGCTTGGTTTTGCTGATACTTGCCAATAAAAAGTGGATGGCCGAAAACAAGCGGAAGCTTACAGGTCATCTGCCTCAAGGGAAGAAGTGGCACCAAGATGCCTCCCTCGGGCTGACACATCTGGGACCAGAATCTGACCCGAGACCCTCCCCCTCTGTGGAGTCTCAGATTTCAGACCTTCATGTCTCAGCATCATGGTTTTTGTCCTCTCTCCGATTAAACACAGTTACTTCTGTGTCTTTATTATTTTGTTTTAATTCAATTAATTTTTTTAACTCCAGAAAATCTTTCCCTCTTTCTGAGCAGCATCGCATGAAACCATGAGTTAGACGAGCTATTTGTATTTTTCCGGAAACATGTGTTTGTGTGCATGTGCACGATACTTAACATTGTTCCAACGTGTGTATATTCATCTGTATTTTAACTCAAATCGCTTTGCCTGCTGCACCAGTGGAACTCTGCCCGACACAAGCTGCCGTTCGGTGTGGACCTGGATGTGGCCACACTGGATGCACGGCTCAGGAAATACACTGGTGTGCAGGCGTCAGTGAGGAAACCAAACCAGAGAGTCTTACTCTTTTTAGATACCAAACCTCCAGATCCAGCATTGCCCAGGCTAGACTGGGTATTTCTTGATACATGAGTTCTCCAGGAGGAGAGGTACGACCCAGAGTTCTTCATCTGTAAACAGGGGTCCAAAGTCCCTAGAGATCAGACTAGGCTCCTGGTTACAGGCAGGAGAAACTGATTCCATGGTAAACACTGAGCAGTTCTGGGGCAGGAGTGGGGAGTGGCGTTTAAGAAATTGAAGGGGATGAGAACTGGCTTGGAGAGTGGATAGCAGCCATGGGACCTCAGAGGACCAGGCTGCAGGAGCCACACAGCAGGTCCCACCTGGAGAGCCAGGTGATGCATACACAGTTCTCCAGATGCCCCAGGTGAACCTGTGTCTCTCTTTGCATCACCAGCTCAAACCTCAAAATCCTGGGACGGAGGGTCTGATGGGCCGAGGAAAGGGGAAAGGAGAACTAACCGCTTCGGTTCTACTGCGTAACACACACTCCTTCCACCGTGGCTGTGCTGGTGGAGGCATTCCCCAAGGGACGGGCACAGCGCTAATCGGAAGGCGGATGGTGACGGCGGGCAGCTGAAAGAGGCAACCAACCCCTGTGCCGACATTTCCAAGTTGCTTGGAAAATTTGAAATAATTTGTACAAAGCTTCTGATAGAGTGCCTGGTACCCAAATAATTAATTCCATGGCAGCTATATGGAAACATTTAAGGAGATGGAAAAATAGAAACTCTAACTTAAAATAAAATAAAATGAAATGGTGGTTATCTTCCTGGGAGGACTTGAAAGAGCCAGTGTAGAACTGTACTTTAAAAGCTCCCTCTTTTCTAGACCAAACTGCCAATTATGAACAAAGCAGTTTCTAACACACGGTTTCTGCAGACAGAGCCCGTGCTGTGGCCTGCAGCTGGAGGCAGCACATACATTGCCAGAAGAAATTTAAATGGAAAATTGCACACCTTCAGAATGACTATGTCCTCAGGAAAGGAAGCGGGACTCTGGGCTTACACTGCCCAGCCAACAGAAGGCACACCGCAAGGGCCCCCTGAGAGGCTGGTCTAAGGCGGAAAGAAAAATAAAATGTCACAGCAGAAGGCTTAAAACAAAGGATGAAAGGGCCCTGGACCACGTTCCCTTCCGGACAGAGTAGAAATGATTGCTTCAGTTAGTGTTTTTATCAGAATGAAACAAAAATGTCACCCTTTATTACTAAAATCCCCCAAACATCCTGTCTGTGGTTACCGTGTAGCATTTCCAATGCCAGTTTGCAGTCTGGAGCCCCCTCAGCTGTAAGAATTACCTGGGAGTTTGCTAACAGGACAGACCCCTGGGACCCACCCGGAGATCTGAGCCAGAGGGACTGAGACCCAAGATCTGCACTGCCCTCAAGCTCACCATCCAGGGAATCTCTGAGCTGGTGGCCAAGCCTGAGCTTAACTTTCCCTGCCATGGAGAAAGCTTGTGAGGACAAGCTTTATGAAAATGGGGCCTGTTAAGCCAAATAAAATTTCACAGAGGATGTTAAGAAACACTGAATTACAAAACACAGAATACAGTAAATATTCAAGGAGATTAGCTCATACGGGCATCTCTTCCCATGAGAATAGTTGTTATGCTAGTTGGAAATCATTCTTGGTTTAACAGGCCTCTGAAGGGCCTCAACTAAACAAACAAGTTGTTATATGGGCTCAAGTTATTGTGCCGGTTTAATAACAGTGCTAGCTACTGGGTGCTCAGGGCTGACTTGCTACTCTGTGCCATGAGTTTTACACACCTGATTACAATTTAATTTCCAAGAAACCCCATCAGGATGTGATATTATAATTCCATTTCACAGCTGGGAAAAACTGAGGCTCAGGTCAGGTCTTGCCTAAGACAAGGATTCAAATCCAAGTCTGTGTCACCCCAGAGTCCGTTAACCTCTATGCTGTATCTGGTAGGACCATCAAAGCATTTTACAATCATGGTTCCAAGTGTGATAACTGATGTTCCCACTGGCCATCCTTGGCATAAACCGGATGATCAAGGTTTTTGTGAGACTTTTCCAGGTGGGTACTGGAGCCAACTTCATGGCCTGCCATCCACCATCCCAGCGAATACAGGTTAAGTGAGCACCCAAGGCAGCCTTGGTAGGAGGAAATGCCACAAAATAAAACAGTCCTTCGTGTCCTGCTGGCAGGAGCCAGAATTAAAGCTTTCTCGGTAGAGAACAGTGGGATGAGATGAACCAAAATTATAACAGTTCTTATCCTTGACCTAGCAAGTCTACAGCTAGCAATTTTTCCTAGAGACATAATCATGGGTAAAAGAAGGCTCATTTCTGAGTTGCTGATAATATGAAATTTGCAACCAATCTAAATATCCAACCATAGGGAGTTCCTGAAATAAATTTTAGTACCCACCTGCTACAGGACACTCGATAGTCATTTAAAAGCTTGCTCCAGGATGACGTTCAAGCACGTGGAAAGCTGTTCACAATATGTTGCATATATTAAAAAAAAAAAAGAAGTTACAAAGAATTGTAAGAAGAGTGATCGCATTTTGATGGTGCAAAACAATTTTTTTAAAAGGAAGTAATAAATTTTAAGTATTTAATTTTTATTATTCTTGTTTCTTGCTTATATCTTATTAATGTTTCCATAATGACTGTTTTGCCTTTACAGGAAAACAATCATGCCTTTGTTCAAACAATATACAATATGAGGGTAACAGACAACTCAAAGGGATTTCGGTGTTGCAAGTGTGTGAAGCCACGCTCCCCCGGAACCCTCACCCTCTCTGGCTGTCTCCCAGATCTCCGCCTTCGGACCAGCTCAGCACCTTAGAGCCAAGGCTTCACTATATTCTAAATAGGGGTGTCCCGGAGTCTTCCTGGAAATGCAGAACTCCCCATATGCCATTTCAGTTATGTCGTAGAAAGTCTGATTTCCCTGCTGGCAAGCAGAGGGTGCTCTCGACCCCCGACCCTGGCTGAGCCTACAGACCCCCTACGTGTGCTTTTTAGGAGAAACCAAGGAGGAGGCTGAAGAGTCACCAAGTCTGGAAGGATTCCCACATGCTGGACAGGTAGAAACAAACATGTGTTCTGGTTTCCCAGGATCCGGGCAGCAGCCTTGTACCTGGACCAGCTGGACCATCTGTGCCAGGATCCCTGTCACTCCTAGAGAAAGACCTGTCCCCAAGGAGACCCCTTCTAGTGGGAGCGATGAGTGGTCAGACGGCCACTCCTGGTTGGTGCTCCATGAGGGGTAGGTGCAGCACCGTCCGGAAGCACTGAGGAGGGAACTAACCCACGTTTGGAGGCTCAGGGAAGTTTTCCCGAGGAGGTGATGCTCAGCACTGACAGGGAAGGGGACTGGGGGGAGGGTCCTTTACACATTCTCATCTACGTCCAGTCATCTGAAGTGGCACTGGGGTCACTTTGCGGGTGGGTGGGGTCTGAGGGCTCTGAGTCCAGTGGGGCTCTAGGCCCTTTGTCAGGTGATCAGACAAGAGCTAAGAAGAGCCAGGAGGGGTCCATAAGTCCAGGGGAGTGGGGGAGGGCGACCAGACTCAAAGCCAGGCTTCAGGTCTGACCAAGTCTCTGCCCGGAAGGGGGCTGGAGGGAGAGGCGTGCGTGTGGCTGTGGACAGCGGTGGGTGGGAGGCGGGAAGCCGGCAGCGCAGGGAGCAGGGGGGGGGGGGGGGGAGCAGGTGCAGCTTGGAGAAGCGCCCCCAGGGGGAGCTCCGGGTGGCTGTTGCTGCTGCAGCTTTCTCCTGTGGGATTGTGGCTTTAAGGTTCCTCAGCCTTGGGTGTCAGGAGGAGAAAAATCCATTAAGGACCCCTACCAGGCACAGAGAGAAGAGAGGGACCAGGACAGAAGAAGAGCTGATTGACGCTAAACCTACCCGGGGAAATGGCACACACTACTTAATACACAAGGCTGGCGACGAGGAGCAAAGATGCCCCTACACCATCAATGGTTAAAGGGACACGCACCACCCTGTGATTTTCCCCAGGGTCAGCCCCGCACCCCCCTACCCCTCCTGACAGTCTGCCTCAAGCCATGGCCCCTCCCGAGTTGGACTCGTCACCTCCTGGTGATGTGTTTCCTTCCTGCTGTGTCTGGCATCCATCAGTATGAAGGAACCTTTCCCAACCACCCGCCCCAGAAGCCCCTGCCCACCGTGCTCGCTCCCGCACACTGTCATGTCTCTAGGGGTCCACGATTGCTATCTCTGTTGAAAATGACCTCCTTGGTTCCTTGTTTACTTCTTGTTCATTGTCGTCTCTCTCACTTGTTCTCCAGGGCTGGACCTCGTCTTTTCATCACCGCCACTTAGTGCCTAGAACAGTACCTGGCTTGTAGTATGGCTTGGTAAAATGTTGCTGAATGAGTGAAAGGTGATTGAGTCTAGGGGGAAGAAAACAAGTTCTTGAATCAGACAGAGAAGCCCCAGGACTGAGCCCAACTCCACCACTTACCCACGGGGTGAGCTTTGAGCCCATGCCCTGATTTGTAAGATGGGTTAGGCAAGGACTGTGGACCTGCAAAGTACCTAATATAGCATAAGCCTTCTAAAAGGTACCTTTAAATTTTATTATTATGATAAAGAATAAAGAGAGGAATTTTGCTGTTTTAGCGGAGGTGGGATGGAGTAAGAGCTCCGAATGGCCAGCAAGTGAGCTGGATGGAGATTTACCTCCCGCACGGGCCGGGAGGGAGAGGAAAGAGAGGAAGGACAGAGTGAGCAGCCCCAAGGACCTCTGTGCCATCACACAGAGGGACGGGAAGGCTGAGCTGTCGGCATTCTCTGCCCTCAAGGGGAGATTGAACAAGGTTTCTCGGGACAATCTCTGGGCAGGTTTAGGGCAAATCGCGTGAACTCCGCTGTTGCCCAGTAGCATGTCTGTTTGCCGGGAGGGTTTTTAGACCAGCTCAGCAACCCATCCCCAGCCATGGGGCAATGTCTTTGCATCTTACTGTGTGGACTGCCCTGGTAGAGGAACCAGGTTGGGCGTCACGGCTTCCTGTTTCGTTTCTTTCATTTGATACAGAGGGTGACGATCTGGATATTGCAGTTGGGTCAGGCTTGCAGTAAAAGGCAAAGTTTAGCTGAACAGAAGAATACATTCTGGAGAAAATGGAGGAAGGGAGTCAAGACCCAGCTGGTTCAAGAGAAAGGTGACAACTAAGCAGAGAGAGAAAAATGCTCATTGAGGGCTCCAAGAATAAAGGGAAAACTTACATGAGGTGGTGGGGAGCAGGGAGAGGACAGGACCAGGCTGGGGAGGCCTGGGTTCCAGCACGGGCTCTGCCCTCAACTGCTGTGTGGCTTTAGGCCAGTGACCTCCCCTCTCTGGGCTTCAGTTGTCTCAATTATCACCTGCACTCTTTCCTTCTATCATTCACTCACTGATTCGATTCAAAAACACTTCTCAGGCACTTAGTTTGCACTGGGCACTTCTGTAGGTCCTGGGGAGCAAAGCTGACAAAAATCCCCACCCTCGTGTTTTCTGCTCACAGTAAACGAAACCAGGAAAATACGTTGTGTCTTAGATTGGGGTAAGTGCTAAGAAGAAAAAAGGGTGGAGGAAGGGGACAAGGATCCTATTCTGAAAGGGTGACTTCTGAGTCAAGACCTAAGGAGGTGAGGGAGCGAGCCAAGAGGACATTGGGGCAGAGAGGATTCCAGAGGGGACAGCTGGTGTGAAAGGTTGCTCTGAACATGAAACCTTCTCATCTCCACTCTTTTCCATGCCACCAGCTGGGCTGCTGCTGGTGGCAGCCTCCTGAGTGGCCTCCCTGCCTCTGCTCCTGCTCTTCCAGGCCTCTGTCCACATATGACTAGGGTGACTCTTTAAAATATGTCAGACCCCATCATTTCCCTGCTCAAAACCTACTGGGAACCCCTACCACACTCACAACAAATGCCGAACTCCTCGGCATGGTCCTTCAGCAGCTCCCGTGCCCTGCCCCCTCTCCTTTCTCCCTGGCTCACTCTTTCCCAGCTTTTCTGCTGGGATGTGGTTTCTGGAACACACCAAGCAAGCTTCAGCCTCGGGGGCTTTGCCCACAGCCTGTGCTTGGATGTCCTTCCTCATTACCCAAGTCTGGCTTCCTGACTTCATGCAGAGGCCACCTCCTCAGGAGGGCCTCTTTGATTGACTCACCCAAGCAAGTACTCCCTTACCTTCTGCCCCTTTACCCTGCTTTATTTGTCTTCATATTTATCACTCCCTCCCATCATTAATATATTTATAATAATAACTATAATTGATCGGATGTTTACTATGTGCTGAACACTATTCTAAACATCCAAGAATTAATTCATATTCCCCCAAACTCCTTGAAGATAACATTATTTTTGTTTACTGAAGTATAGTTGATTTACAATATTGTGTTAGTTTCAGATGTACAGCAAAGTGGTTTTATATATGTCTATATCTATATTCTTTTTAAAATTCTTTTCCATCACAGTTTATTCCAAGACATTGAATGTAGTTCCCTGTGCTATACCCATACATTCTTGTTGTTTATCTATTTTACATATGGTCGTGTGCGTCTGTTAATCCTGTACTTCCAATTTATCTTGCCCTGCTCCCACTACCTTCCCCTTTGGTAACAATAGGTTTGTTTTTTTGTCTGTGAGTCTGTTTCTGTTTTGTAAATAAGCTCATTTGTAATATTTTTTTAGATTCCACATATAGGTGGTATCATATAAAATTTGTCTTTCTCTGACTTACTTCTTTAGTAGGTAATATCTAGGTGTACCCACATTGCTGCAAGTGGCACTGTATCATTCTTTTTATGGTTGCGTGACATTCCGTGGTACCTCTGTACTGTCTCTTCTTTATCCATTCACCTGCTGATGGACACTTAGGTTGCTTTCATGTCTTGGCTATTGTAAATGGTGGAGGATGGCATTATTATTAACTACATTTTATAGATCAGTAATCTGAGAGTCAGAGAGTTTAAGACCAGTTGGGAGACCTTGAAAGTTTGCTCAAAGTCTCCCAACCAGTGAGTGTCAGAGAAGGTTCAATCCCTGGGGCTTCCGTTATTGACCATAATATTCTTGACCAGCACTGCCCAAAAGAGCTCTGCAATGATGAGATTAGTCTGTGTTCAAAATGGTAGCCACTGGCCGCATGTGACTGTTGAGTGCTTGAAATGTCTGTGGCCAAGGAATGGAAAATTTTATTTTATTTTATTTCATTTTATTTTAATTACTTTTAATGTAAGTAACCACTTGTAGCTAGTGGGTACTGCATTGGACAGTAGAAACCTGGGGTCTCTTATTTGTTCCTATGTTGATATTTGTCTCCCACATAGGGAGGGAGTTTTTCTGTGCTTCAGTTTCTTTATCTTATGGTGAGGGAAATACCTTATAAGGCTGTTGTGAGGATGAAAAAAATATATATATGTATGTATATATGGCTTAGAACATAGACTGGCACAAAATAAATACACAATGCTTGTTCATCATCTCCATCATCATCATCACCACCATCACCACCACCACCATCTCACCATTATTATTATCATTATAAGGCTCCATAAGAATACGGACTTTGTTCTCTGGTGAATTCCCAATACTTAGAACATTTTGGTACAGGCTAGGTGCTCAGTAAATATTTCTTGAATGTATAAATAAGTGAATTGAATTGCATATGGGACTCGGATAAGGCTCATCTGTCACAAACTAGAACTCTTTGGGGGGCTCGGCAGGGAACGTAAGCGGGTGAAGGGTGATGGTGTAAGATAAAGGGGGAGGGTTGGGCACTGTGGCAAACCGAAGAGAACATGCCCCAGGTAAAGGTCTTCAAAGTCATTTCCCGGGGGTGGGGGCAGTAGGGAGGAGCACTGTGGGCCAAGCAGAAAACCCACAGGGCTGTGCCTTTGGGGGACTTTGTTACTCCATTATCACCAGCGTCTGGTTCCATTTCCCAGAGGCACAACCCTAGACATTCCACAGCCCTGAGAGGCCTCCTTTGAGAGTGAAGCATCCAGGGCCCGGGGCTTAGAAAACCAGTGCCGCGGACGGTGCTGGGTGAAGACGTGCTTGTTCGTGTGCTCACTCAGTGCAGATCTTTCTGGGAAAACTGAGCGGTGCCTCAGAAACTACATAGTGATTTATTTTTTTTAAAAAAAAGAAAGAAAAGAAAAAAAAAGAATAAAATGTAACTGGCTTGAGAAACAGGAACATCAACCTGGGAAGTGGCAACCAAGTTGACAGCAGTGACAGGGAAAGCGACTCAATGCCTTGTGTCAACAGTGGAGTCTTCTCTTCGACAGGGTTCATTTTTTGAAGACAGAGCCTGTCATCAGACTTCTGGAGACCATCCCGGGGCATTCATTAGTTTTTTTTTTGAAGAGATCAGTAGGCAAAGCGACCCACGCCATTGAAAGTCCTTTCTCTCCTCCCAGACGTGCCCCGTGCTGTTAATGTAAGGCATCGGTGCACATGATGTGAACGTCACACCGGCAGGGGCTTCACTGACATCAGCTCTCCTCTGCTTGTCTTCCGCCAGTCCCCTGAGAGTGACATGAGTCCTGCCCTAAGAACCAGCATCCCTCATGAGAGTCACAGTTGTATGATCTTGGGCATCCCCGGGCAATGAGTCTTTCCAACTAAAACATTCTGTGTCATTCAGTGATACCAAATCAGAACTGGCTCCCAGGGGCAGACTCCAGATGTGACTTGTTGGGTATATATATATATATTTAAGTTAGTTGATGTATTAGTTTTCTACTACTGCTGTAATTTATGCTGACCATAGATTTAGTGACTCAGAACAACACAAATCCATGATCTTACAGTTCTGGAGACCAAAATCATCCAACACAGGTCTCACTGGGCTCATCTTGGGGGCTTTGTTTCTTCCTTAAAATCTAGGAGAAAATCCTTTTCCTCGTCTTTCCCAATTGCTAGAGACACTCCCATTTCTTGTCTGGTCGCCTCCTGCCTCCATTTTCAAAATCAGTATTGTTTCACCTCTCTGTGTCTTTCTCCCATAACCGAATCTCCCATTGACTCTTTCCTCTTCTGCCTCCCTCTTCCTCTTGTAAAGACCCTTGTGATGACACTGCCCACTCCACCAAGTTTTCAGGATAATCCTCCCATTTTAAGGTTGATTATATTCTGCCTACCGCAGGAGATTGCATTTCTTTTTATAAAAAAAAACATACAATCTAGCTTTCTGTGATTTTCTTGTAACAAAGATCTGGCAACACTGGGCCCCAGTCTTGCACCAGCAGGTTCCCCTTACAGTACGGCAACAATGGGCTTGGACTGAGCTGCTCCCTGTCTGCCCTAGTGCCCACCCCTCCTTATCATCTTCCTGACTGACGCCCAGAGTAAGTGGCCATTTGCCATTGCACTGGGTTATTGTTTTTCTTACTAAGCTTGCGTCTCTCACCTGCATTTGCCCCTGGCCTCAACACCCGTTGAGCCTACAGCATCTCTTCTTAATTCTTAGGAAATCCCAACTCTACCCCTTTGGCTGTCTGTCTACATCAGGAAAATTACACAGTAGTGTATGCAATTGATCCCCACCCACATGTGACACAGGAAAGGGGAGCTCAGTGTTGTATGCAACCCAGGAACCCACAGCAATAGAGAGCCAGCTGCTGGTCTCTGGGGAAGGATGAATGAGGCAGATATGTTCCCAACAGTGAATGATGCCAGCAAACACCACTATCTATGGTATGCCAGGGGCTGCATTCTGTGCTTGCAATTTTATTTCACTGAATCCTCATGACCGCTTAATGAGGCTGATGCTATTATTTAGCTTTTCCCCACCCCTCTCTGGAAACTGTGGCACAGAGAAGTTAAGTAAGTTGCCCAAGGTCACACAGCTGGGGTGTATCAAAGTTGGAATTCAGACATGTTATTCTGACTCCAGAGTCTGAGACTTGATTCTTACAAGCTCTGCCTTTAGAGAGAATTGTCTATGATTTCAAGATTCTGAGGGATTAAAATTGGGAATAAAAGCTGGACCAGACGGATCATTCTACCAGGGCTCCAGAATAGACTTGAGTCCTTCTGAGTCCCCAGTTTCACACAGGAAGCCACCAAAACAGGAACAAAGGTCCTCTGTCGGAGGATCCTGCCCCTGGAGGAATTCTGGCCTTGAAGTTGCCTAGGCAAGAATTCCTAAATCGCAACCCTGGCACTCAGAGGGCACACAATGCCAGCAAGAAGGCCTGAAATTAGAACAGATAACAAGGAACCGTGGTGGGTGTTGGGGAGGAGGGAGGGACGCTTTTTTGTGAGAACCTGGCACTGCTGTTGGCTTTTCAAACATTACATTTAGATCTGTGAGCCCGATTAACTTCCCTGGTTAAAAGATAAAGTAGACCTTCCAGTTCTAGTAAAAACAGGAGAGGACAGTAGCTCTGGGGAGGCCCATCAAATGGCTCGAGCATGCTCCCACCTGAGTTTAGCCTGGGGCTTCTGCCTGTGACAAATGGGATACTGATTTCCTGCTAAACCGAATAGACTCACCATTTGCCAGAACAAATAAGGTGTAGGGAACTCTTAACCCCGGGCAGGTGAGACTCTGCCAGACAAGACTGATCGAGGCATCCATGTAGGCAGGTGAGAGCTCCGTGACTGTGTGCTCCCATTTGCTCCCATGCCCTGAAGTACGCCTGCTGCCCTACTGTGTTATGAATAGTGCCCCTTCCACTTTCAGAAACTTCCATCTTGGCTGAGAACATATTCAATCACCCTCCGATGATGTTCTGTGAATAAATCCTTGTGAATAAATAAATTTCAGAATAAATACTTGCTATCTGGTGATAGGCGTACCTCCTTTCATTGTGCTTTGCAGATACAGCACTTTTTTTTTTTTACAGATTGAAGGTTCATGATAATCCCACATCGAGCAATTCTCTCGGCATCATTTTTCCAACAGCATTTGTTCACTTTGTGTCTCTGTTGTCACGTTTTGGTAATTCTTACAATGTTTGAAACATTTTCATTACTATTATATTTGTTATGGTGATCTTGATGTGACTACGATGACTTGCTGAAGGCCTGGGTGATGGTTAACCTTTTTTAGCAATAAAGTATTTTTAAATTAAGGTATATACATTGTTCTTTAAAGACATAATGCTATCGCACACTTAACAGACTCCAGTATAGTGAAAACATAACCTTTATATGCACTGGGAAACCAAAAAACTTCATGTGACTCACTTCATGGCAGTATTCACTTTATTGTGGCAGTCTGAAACTGAACCTGCAATGACTCTGAGGTGTGCCTGAATTTTGTGTCTTTTCTGTTTCTTTCTCCGAAAGGAAATGAACAGAAAATTAGTGACTGAGAGCATCAGAGAACGTCAGAGCTGAGAAGAAGCTCTAGACATTTTCTGAGAAAAGGAACTAACCCTGTGACATCTCTACTATAGGCCAGACAGTTCGGGCACAAGACACAAGCAACTTCCTTTGCCACAGAATCGCCCAGAGGAGTGATGAGTATTACTAGCCTCTTTTAAAGATGAGGAAACTTCGGAAAGGACTCGATGCTCAGACACCAGTTGATGGCATGACTAAGGTTAGAATCCAAGCCTGGATTCTCCCAGTCTCTCAACCCCTCAGTCTCTTCCTTACTCCAGGCCACCTCTTGCCTTCCTTTTGACATTTTTTTTTTTTTGTGGTAAATTAAAGAAGAATGGAACATGTATCCTGGAAGACCTGTGGATTTTTTGTTGTGCTATGGGCTGAATGTGTGTCCCCCTAAAGCTGATATGTTGAAACCCTGTGTGTGTGTGTGACAGTATTAGGAGGCGGGGCCTTTAGGAAGGGCTTAGGTCGTGGGATGGAGCCCCTGTGAGTGGGATTAGTGCCCTGATGAAACAGACCCCAGGGAGCTCCCTCGTCCTTTCTACCACGTGAGGACATTGTGAGAAGGTGCTGGCTGTGCGCTGGGAAGAGGGCTCTCACCAGAACCCAGTCATGCTGGTATCTTGATCTTCGACTTCCAGCCTCCAGAACCGTGAAAAGCAAACTTCTATTGTTTGTAAGCCACCCAGCCTGCGGTGTTTCGTTATACAAACCTAAATGGACTTAGGCATGTTGTGAGCAGCAGAATCCAACTTCGTGCTACCTGAGCAACAGGGTAATTTATTAGCAGGGTACTTTTGCACATTTGCATACAGAAAAGGACAGCTTTGAGAACCAGATTTGGAGAAGCCAAGGGTTTCCACAACAGAGAGAGGCAGGCTTCTTCAGGGCCCCAGGCTGGAGTGAACGAGGGACGTTCATGTTGCCATATTCCCCCCTTAGTTTCCTTTTCTCCTTGGCCACTCCCACCTGGCAGCCTTGCTCAGCCTGACCCAGCTGGGCCCATCGCCCGAAGCAGGTGCCTCCCTACCTGCGGGAGAGAAAAATGTATGCAAACCAAGAATCATTACTTTGGGAGACAAAATACCCTTTCTTTCGTAGCCTATTAAATGTGGTTCTGGGTAAAAAATACTGATTATTCACTTACTGAAATTTCCGTCCTTGGAAACAATATTTCTCAGTGGAAAGAGTCTGAGCGTCCGCCAGGTTTGGTTTCAAATCCCACATTCTACCCCTGATTATCTGCGAGGCCTTGGACAGGCATTTGTTTTTTCTCTGCAATCTGTAAAATGGGTATATTTGCCTCTATTTCCTTGTCACAAAAAGCAGTCATAAGGATCCCATGATATTACACACGTAAGATTTGAACATTTCTTTTCTCCAAACCCTCGAGGTCTCACAGAAGGGTTAAGATAGATAAATTATGTGTTCTAGATGCATCTTCTTTTCCTCAGGCCCCTAACCCACTCTTTGTAAGGCGCCCATTGTCTGTTCCAGGAACATGCCCCTGGGGAGGAAGCTCTGACAGCACAGGAAGGAGCACAAACAAGGCGCCTCTCCCAGGACAGTGTATTGGATGATGCACTCTGTCTGGGTGAAAAATCTGGGATATAAACTGGAGGTCAGGGCACTGATATCATCAAGGCAGATAATGCAGCCAACATCAGAAGTTGTGTGGAGGCCGCACACGCCAAGGCCACAGGTGAGGCAGGAACGTCCAGACTGAAAGTCAAGGGCAAAGTGATTTGCCGAGACCAAAGGGACAAGTCATAAAGGCAGAGCAGACGGAAATCCACCTGGCCCTGCGTCGGCATATTCCTGCTCCATGCTGACGAGCTGTAGGAACTCGGGCAAGGGAATTCTGGTCTCAGCGTCTATAGAATGGGAGCACTGCCATCTACCTACTCCTAGGGCTTCTGTGAGGATTAAATGTGCTGAGAGCTGTCACGGACGGGATCCACGCTGGGCTGCTGGGCTTGCTGGTCGCAAGTCTCTCCCCCTTAGTGGCACGGGTGCACTTCCTGGGCCCACAGCTCGCCCTTGGAGCGTGCAGCCTGTGGGCCGAGGTCGGTGGCCTTTGCTGGGCTAGGGGTACCATTGCTTCTGCTCCTCCTGCACCCAGCCCGTCCCCTCCCCCACTGCCCTTCTCCAGCTCGCTTGAGGAGGACGGATGGGGCAAGGCTTTTCCCTCCTCTATCAAGCTGAGAAGACTGCCTCCCCCTCCCTGCCCCTGCCCACGGCCCGCCCACCCACGCAGGCACCCAGGGAGTTTCCCTTCCAGGCGGCCCTGTCTGGGGAAAGGCTGCCCAAATGAAAAATAGGGCAGACGAGGAAGAGAGGCTTGACAGGAAGTCCAAATAAGCACTTCCTCCCACCCACCTTCACACTTCTGAGGCACCTCAGCCAAAACAGAAGAGAGAGACAGAGAGGATGAAAAAAAAATACATGCATATATATATATTTATATATATGAGAAGAATGAAATTGTCATCTCTGAGGAAGTGGAAAATATCGCTCCTCACTGCCACACGCACAGCAGCTGCTTCATGCTTTCCTCCTGCACATCCCAGGATGGGGGAGGTGGGGCCGGTGTCCAGACGGGGGTGGCGGTCAAGTCAGAGTTGGGGGTGCAGCCTGGAGAAGGGCTGCCCTGGGCTTGCCGGAGCCCCTCCCCACTCTCCACCACCTCCTCCAGCCCCCTCCAGCAGTGGCGAGGATGGCCCTGCACATCAGGGGAGGCTGTGTGGCCGGCCCGTCCCTGCTGGCACACCCATTCCAAGGCAGGGTCCCCAAATTCTGTGTGTCAGTGTATGGCTGCCAGGTGCGTGGAGCTGCCCTGCTCAGCAGGACCGTCCGGACCCCTTCCTGGCTCTCCTGGCTGGACCCTCCCATGTGGGTGGAGCCTTTGCCATCCAGAAAGATTTCACCCAGATGGTGCTTCCAGTGCCAGTCTCTGGGAGCAGAAGGGGAAACCGTCCCCTCCCCGTGAAGGTGACAGCTGCCGCTCTCGTTCCCGCTGTAGACAAACCCGCACAACCCCTAAGGCAAGTTCCAGTAGAATTGCCCTCAGCCTCAAGTGACACATGGAGCCATAACAACCTGGTGGAGGTGAGGCTGGAGCGACCCCACAGAAGGGCAATCTCTCCATCGCCCGCGGGACCCCAAGGCGCCACCTGCTCTGGGCCACACGCCACTACCTTTTTATCCCTCCCCGAGGCAACACTGTCTGTCCAAACCAAATCCAAATGAGCACTTTCTCCCTTCCACCTTCTCGTTCCACAGGTACCGTGTGGAAGGTCAACATGTTCTCCCTCCAAAGGCCTTACTTTCCATTTTCTCCTGGTCCCGGAGTGACAACTCCCTCCTCCATCCCCTCCCCTGCCCCCCAGGCCCCCAGAGGCCACAACCCACAAGCCTCTTCTAATGAACTGCGTATTTTTCTCACCTCTAAAATTAGCCGTGGAGAAAGGCAGTTATCTCCCCATCTAACTCTTCAGTGGTTTAGCAGGAAAGAGAGAGAGCTTTAGGTATGGACAGTATGCGGTTGGGCGGGGGGGCACGAATATTAGGTGACCCTCTGCTCTGGGTTGCAGTGTGCTGTTCCCGCATCCATTCTTTGTCTCTAGGACCTAAAAATCTGACACGTCACTCCTTGCAAGATTTGCTTTCTCATCCACAGCTCTGTTGGATGCACATTTGAGATTCCGACCCCATGAGCCCCCATCCCGTGTACTCACACGACATTGTTCTTATTGTGCACAGACTGTCCTCTTTCTAACTTGGAGATACTGATTGCAAAGCCTAAGAAGGCCTCTATGAACCTTTCAGTTTGCTCCTTCATGAGCTCTGGGCTTCCCCACCTGGCTGGGGGAGAGACAGAGAGATGGGAGGGCACCCATCTTCCTCCTCCAGCCGCGACTTTCTATCACCATGCCTTACCTGCTCCCCACTCCTGCTCTGCTTCATGCCTGAAGCCAAGACCGATGCTCTTTGGCGGATCATTGCGAGTTGGCCCCAGCCTTCCTCGATGTGGCGTCCCCTCTGCTGTGTGCTATCCCCCGAGGCTGCGCTCGTGACTGCCCACTTTATAGGTGTGGAGCCTGTGGCTGGGCCAAGTGAGCCGGCTTGCACAGGGTCATCAGATCTTCCTGGAGTCCTGAGCCCTTCTTGGACACCAACTAGCCCTGCCCCGGAACTTCTGGAACCCTCCAGCCAGAGATGGCAGATGTGAAACTCATGAGTGTTGGGAAATCACCGAGGACTGGGGAAGCGGAGAGACTCCAGGCTCAAGCAACCAGCTTCCCCTTGCGCCACCTGCCTTCATGGCCTTGGCTGCCCTTCCTGGGGAATGGGTCTGGGGCCCTGCTGGGAGGGCCCCCGAAGGCCTGCCTCACGGGAGGTGCCACATCGTCTTCTTAACTTGTCTAGACTGCCTACCTCACTGTTCTTCACGGAAGGCAGGCTGATAGCATGGAAACTGTGCTGGGTCTGGAGCCAGAGTTGGGTTGGAATCCCTACTCCACCTTGTGCAATTTAGGTAATGTCTCAGAGCACCGGAGGAGGCAGAGAGGAAAAGGACTGGGGCTCTGGACTCAGAGAGAGTTCCAGACAAGACCCGGCTGCACAGCCTACTTGCTGGGGGCAGGGGACAAGGAGTGTCACCTCTCTGAGCCTCAGTTTTCTCTTCTGTGAAGTGGGAGTGGTCATAGCGCCAACAGTTAAATTAAGACAACCGGTGAAGAGCTCTTAGGTGTCCCAATGCAGGCCTCGTAGGAAAGATGCCACATGTTGTATCTGTGATGATTCTTCACCATCGTCACACTGTCAGCCACGTTTCTCAACTGCTATGTGTCTCTCCTAAATGGGCTCCATGGATTGCCCATCTTGGCCACATTTATTCAATAATTCTTCCAAAGGAGACCAACATTTAGCTATAACTTAATTCCAACTTCTGCTTTTCTGTAGATTTTTATTCTCATGAGGGTGGGTGAACATCATTTAAAAAAAATTGCTTCTCATTCTAAGGATAATCTTGAATGTTCCTTTCCACAGGTACGGTGTGTTTTAGGTGCTCATGAAGCACAACCCAACCCAACACACACACACACACACACCCCACACACACCACACACAGGTTCAGAATGCCCTCCCTCGGCTCCGTCTCCCAAGGCCCTGTTTAAATTCCGACAAATTCCATGACATCTTCTTCGCCTGCCATACTTGGAAGTGATTTCTCTCTTCCTCTCTTTTCAAATGGGTTTTATCATTTGCTGCCCTTCTGGGGATTTGAAAATTGAAGTGACCTCTCCCACCAATGGCGGAGCTTTTGAACAGCAGGCCACGCTTTACAGAGCACGGTCAGTTACTGCGAGCTCCTAGGTACCAGCCCTGTGAGGAGCGCTCAGCCTGGGCTGCCTCCGCTGATACCCCTGGCGCCCTCTGAGATGAGGATGACAGCAGCTCAGGCTCGAGGTGCTAAGCCCAGGATGAAGCACAATTCTCATTTACACAATGACCTAGGCAGGCTGGTGCATTGCAGTAACGGTGGGGGTTCCTTAGATTGTGCCTAAGATGTAAACTGTGCGTGGCCAGAGTTATCCTTGAAAGAGCTTCAGGAAGGCACTGCCTCACGCGCCAATCTAACTTCACTCAGTGGGTGCGACAGAGCTTGGTTCTTCCCTCAAGCATCGGGACAGATGGCCATCCGCGTGTGCACGTGCATGGAGCACTAGATGGAGCGGTGAACTTGTGTTTGGAGGTTCTGATGTTGCACAAATGCAATGTTTGCTTTTTAGACACTGGGCTTGCCCTCTGTCAAGGAGATGCTCAGATATGAGAAATCCGCGGGGTCTGAGACCGACTAAGAAAACAGAAAATTCCCATCTCCTGTCTCCAGGGGATGTTCTCTTTAGACAGAATTTAGGGAGGAATCAATAGTAAATAGAATACATGGGGAAAACAATAGTGACTAGAATTTATGGCAGCATCAACAGCAACCATTATTTTTTTTTCTTTAACTTCTTCCCCTTAAGTTTGTCTAGTTAAATGCATGTAAGTTTCATGTGCATATGAAACAATTCTTCTGTGTTCCTAGTTCATAGATATGGACACGGAGCTTCCTAGAGTTTAAGCCCGTGCCTGAGGTTGCACAGCACGGAAACAGTCGTTATCAGAAGTTAAGCCTGGGTTTACCCAGTAGAGCCCCTTTCTCAGCCCTGGTGCCCGACTCCCTCACAGAGACTCCTCTCGTAGTAACCGTAAGGAGGCACCTAAAGTTGGCTCAACGTTATCCTTTTGAGAGAAACTGAGGGGGTGGTTGGAAAACATTAAAAGGTCACGCTCCTTCCCCTGGCAGCTCACTGATGTGGGAGACTGTCTACATTTTAGGTCAACTGTCAAATTAGATTTTCATCTGCAAAGACTGCAGCCAAACAGGAATGAGGTTTAGACACACGGGTGCCAGGGATTTTTAAAGGAAGTGCACTTGGGCTCGCGTTGGTGTCTAAGTCCCCTTCCCTGTCCCCTGCACTGGGCCAGGGTGGACGGCGCCGTGGGGAATTACCAGCCCCGTGGCTCTCTCTGCCTCTCGGGCCCTCGGAGCCCGGCTTCCTTGTTTACTTACTTAGAGCCCAGCAGAGGAAGTGGTAAAGGAAACTTGCTGAGTCGTTTTCTGAGAAGAGACCATATTTGCTCACAGAGGAAGCCGTTGCTTTCTGGGATCAGGCCTCAGCAGAAAGGACGTCTACTCCAACGAGGCCTTTCCTGAGGGTACCTGGGAGTTGGAAGAGCCAAGGACGCCTCCACACTCTGGATTTGGGGTTCTCCGTCCATGGGCGCAGCCCCCACGCTCAGCTTGTGAGCTCCGTCCCGAAGAGCAGCCATGGCATTCAGGAACGTGCCCTTTCGCTCCGAGGTCCTGGCCTGGGACTCCGACAGCCTTGCAGACTATTTCAGGAAGGTGAGCCTCGCTCTTTGGTGGGTGGTAGGGCTGGGCAGACGCTTGAAGATGGAGTCCGGGCAGAACAGGGAGGCGCGGAGGAGCGCTGTGGACCATCCCACCCCGTGCAGCCTCACCGGTTGAGTGAGCACCATGTACAGATATATGTTCACCACTGTGTGCTCCTGGCAGTGAGTTCTGGGGAGAAGGAAGGACCTCAAAGGGACATGTACCTTCTACGTGCTGGGGCTTCAGTTTGTGCTCTTCAGGCACTGTTCTTCTAACTCTCGCCAGGAGTTTTGTCCCCGTAGCTCAGCTGCAAAATAAGCTCAGGGAGGCTTAACTGGCCCAAAGCCCCAGGGACTGCATGTGGCCGAGGCAGGATTCCAGTCACACCTGCCTGGCTTCAGAGTCCAAGCTCTGAGCCCCAGAACTTCTGTAACTGTTAGTGAGATCAAGGCTACTTTCTAGAAAAGGGAGGCATGGAGTCCTGGAAGTAGGAGAGAGGAAAGACAGGGTCCAAGCCTCTGATGAATGATGCCGGAGGTGGCGTCTGGGCAAGTCATTGCTCATGATCTTGAAAGAGGGCTCTTCAAGCCCTTACCCGGACAGAATCTCACTGGAGCTTTGAGGGCCGAGAAACCGACATGCGATCCAGGCCACAGCTAGGGAAACTGAGGCCCCTGAAGAGGAAAAGCTTTGCTAGGCAGGGTCAGAGGCCAAGCCTGCAGCAGAGCTGAGACCAGAGTATTGCTGTCCCTGCCTTCCAGCCTTGAAGATGTTCAAGGATCCCCATTCTTGGTCATCTGCTGGTGGGACCACAGGTCACACATCTGCCTGGGCAGATCCCGAGTCACATGACTCAGTTAGGGACCCTCTATCCCTGTCCAAGGGGTATGATGTCTCGTGAGGGACACCTGAGCTTCTAAGACTCCCATCTCTGGCAGCTGGCATCAAATTCAGTTGATACTCTAGATTTTCACAAAGATGAGATTTTAAGTCAAGACCTCAGAGGTTATCTCAGTCGACTTTCTATTTTTCTTCGGGTGGCGCAGGCTCCCCGGAACACAGAGCTAATGGGGTTTATAATGGTACCAAAGTATTTCCAGTCACAGCTGTTCTTCCCCAAGAAAAATGTGAAAATGCTGAAGCCGGTGTGGCTTGAGGGAGCCCCCAGATCCTATTATTTGCTCCTTTTGGTGCATCTCATTTCTATTATTTTTCCCATTAAAAGGTCATAATAAACACGTTTCAGCACCGTGGATGCAAAGATCATTGAGATAACTGCCTTGAAGGATGTTTCTAAATACTTTTTTAAAAATGTAGAGCAAATACACTAGAGCGACAAGTGAAATTTGCTAAGATGCTATGAAGTAGCATATTACCTCAATAAAGAAAAGAGAAAAGAGGTAGGAATTAGCAAGACATAGCTGGGGACGGGCTGAGAGGCACAGACAGGCCCCATCTCCAATGTGAGAGGGAGAATTACATAACCCAGCAGAGCAACTGAAGAATCCATGGGTAGAGCTCCCCTTAGCACAGGGAGATGGACTGCAGGTCGGGATGATTCAGGGAGACAGCTCTCTGCCTGAGCTGGGGGAGGGAAGAGTTTTCTTGGGGACCCCAGACTCCAGGTTGAGTTTGCAGCACTGCAATAGGTTCCCCCTCCCAGCAAGAAAGGACTGAAGACATGAACCAGGAGCCTGAGGGGCACCTGTGACCCAGGAAGTCCCAGCCCTCCTCAGACCCAGATAAACTCGCTTTAAATCTTCAGCACCTCAATTCCCCCAGAGAGGAAACGCCAAGGGAACTGACCATGGAGTTACGTTGGGATCTATCTTAACCAGCAAGAGTCCTATTGGCAGTTGCAATTTCTAATGAGGCAGTGGGGTCCGGTCCCCCTTGGAGGCTGACTCCAGCCAGCTCTGGAGTCAGACATACACCTTGGTTTGAATCCTGCCTCTACCACCTGCTAGCTTTGTGACTCTCCCTTAGTTACTTCACCTCTCTGGGTCTCGGCTTCTTCGTCAGTAAAACAGCAATGCTGACAGTAACTAACCTCATGGGATTGTTGGGAGAGTTAAAGGAAATACATATGTGAGGCCTTCAGCAGAGAGAGGGGGCCAGTTCATGCTCCATCTTCCCTTGTCCCTGCTCTGTTCACTGGACCCGAGCTGGGGACACCATGCAGAGCGACGGTGTCTTCCTGTCTCACATACACGCCACTCATCCTGCCTGGAATGTAAGCCCTTGAGGACTGAGGCCATGTTTTGTATTTCTTTAACTCCTCCAACTCCTTATGGCTTGGCAGGAAGGCATCCCTGGGCCAGGCAGTGGAGAAGGCTCGGGCTCGGCCATGTAGTAAGCTTTCAAAAATTACTGGAAGTTTCTATTATCACTATTGGAGCAGCAGTTCGGTAAACAACCTAGTTTGGTTCACCAGTAGTGAGTCGTTAATTTAAAAGAATGCTCAAAATCAGTTTGCGATAACACGAAGCAGTGCCTATAGTATCATTTTTAGGTAATTTCAAGAGAAAAGGTCAGGTTAACAAGGTTGAATATAAATGATAACCTCAGTTATGTTTAGAAAGATGCCCAGGATAAAACACTGAAGGGGACACAGCGCCATGTTCACTGAGGTTGTCTTTGGGTGGCGAGACGGTGAATGCTGTTTATTTTCTCCTTTCGGCTCCTCTTTACTTGCCAGAGGAGCATGTGGCCAGCCCTTTGTAGCCCTAAGGGCACCCTCTTTCTGTAGGGGTTGGCCCCAAAGCCTTAGACCGAGACGATTTCTCCATTTCGGAGAGCCCCAAGGGGTTAGTGAAAGCAGGGCTGAGGTAGGGACTGGGCCCCTCTGTCAGACAGGGGAGGGATGGGGGAGGCTGGCTAGCCACAAGTACCACAAATTGCTAAGCTTCTGGGGCAGGCAAGGGAGGGGAACCAACGGCATGAGCCTGCCCACACTGACAGCATCTCCCCTCCTCGTTGCAGCTCAACTACAAGGACTGTGAAAAGGCCGTGAGGAAGTATCACATTGATGGGCTGCGGTTTTTGGTAAGTGCTGGCCAGTCCGACACATGGAGACCGAAGCTGTTCTGCACCTCAGTTGATGGCCGCAGGGCCACCTGATCTGCCCTGTCCCCGGGGCTGCCCAGGGGCAAAGCCTGCCTGCAGGACCCCCACACAGCCCGTGGCCTTCTTCAGTTTTGTATGAACACCTGTCTCATCACCTCTCGGGAGGGAGCGTCTTATTCAGGATACCTCCCAGATCTTTCACCGCTACCAACGTAGATTCTAAAGTCAAAGTATAAGGAGGAATCCAATTATAGTTCACACACACACACACACACACACACACACACACACACACCCCTTGAAAATCTATTCAAATACCACCCATACTTTGAGAAGGCCAAGGGGAAAAAAAGACCGTATGGGACAACAGAAGATTCTCTTCTCCCATCTCTCACTCTGGGGTGCGTAGTCACTGACTAGAATAAAGGGTGGAATCACCGTCATTATTTCAATTATGTCCCTCTTTCTCTCTGCTAAATTCACATAGTTGGTTTTGTGCCAATTAAACACACATGTGCCCTGGCTTTCTCCACTCCGTTTTCACTGCAAAAATCTTCAAGTATAAGACTAAGATGCATCTGCATATTAAGGGGTAAGCCATTAGATGAGGAGGGATGCAGCTCTAATTGGCGGATTTAGAGGCATTGGGTAGCAGCTGGGGAGGTGCTCTGAGCACTTCCCCTGAAATGACACCTCTGCCGATGGGGAAAAGAGACCCTGACTGCACCAATCCATCCCTTCTGGTCATGATTCTTCATTGTTTAAAAAAGAAGTAGGAACAGTCTCATGGGGTTGATCTGGAGTTGGGAGGTGGGAGTGGATGGGCAAGCAAAGCTGTGTTTCCTTGTAAGACCTAGTCAGCAACAGTGAGGGAACTGGGCCATCAGACTGCAGGGTTGGAAGGGGCCAGAGAGGTCATACGCCCTAGTTTTCCACCCAGCACACCAATCCATTCCTATATTGCCTCTCTGCCACCATGAGATTCTTGAATCCCTTTAGTGATGGTGAGCTGACTGCCACCTATAGTCATCTGTTCCTTCCTGGGCAGCTCCGAAGTCTCATGCTGAGACCAAACCTGTGTCCTGTTGGTCTGAGTTTTGCTTTCATGTGCCATGTGAGATGTGTCTACTCAGTGTCCCACCTAAATCACTCATATATTCACCCTGCCGTTCACCTATCTGACAAGCATTTTCCTGAGCTCCTCTTGCATACCAGACCATGCCATGTGCTGGGACAGAGAGATCATTAAGATGTGATTCCTGCCTTCCAGAAGTTTGTTGTATAGCAGAAAGGTGTCTTCAGGAAGGCTCCAACCACCTCCTTTGCAACTGAAGAAATATGTACAGAGGTGTGATGTGACACACACCTAGGGATTGAACTGAAGCACACATTTAATTTAAGCTAACACTGTATGAGTTTTTAACAATGCTATTTCTTTATATTGAGCTTTGAGACAATAGAATTACGGGAGTTTTATTGGTCTTCTTGGAACTTACCGCTAAATCTGACTCTTTCTTTCTGCTGCCTTGAGCACTGAGAACAGAGACTCCTCAGGGCTGAGTGGAAAAGGAGTAAGACATCTTTCTTGAGGATGGTCCTGGGTGTGGTCCTGATGCCCTGGGTCACCTTGAACAAGCACTTGCCCTCCCTGAGCCTCCCCTTGGTCTCTCCTCTGTTAATGGAGTGTGTTGGACCAGGCGATAGTGGGTGACAGTCCCTTCCAGCTCTGGTGGCCCCTTGTGAGCTGCATGCCTGTTAGGACTTAGTTGTTGCCTCGGTTGAGGAGCTTTGCCTCCTCTGCCCCAATATCTGGCACCTGCCAGGCCCTTGGAGAACACTGCACATTCTCATCACTGTGTGGACAGGAGGAAGTGGAAAGAGGGGCTGAGGAGCCAGGAGATCAGGGAACAGAACCAGGGCTTGCCCCACAGCGGGGGTGTTTAAAGGCAGCTTCTGTTGAAATCACCCTCCATCCCAGGTGCCCTGGATACAACTTGGGGTCTGGTCTGAGCGCTGATCTCTCACCTGTCACTCCTAGCTTCATAATATCCAGGACCATTCTGTTATTGAAGAGGCAGAAGTGGAAGGCCCTAGTCTTTTCCCCTCCCTCCCTCCCTTCCTTCCTTCCTTTTTTCCCTCATTCCTTCTTCAGCACAGAGCTGGCGGGTCCCTTGTATCTGTTTTGCTGCCATCTTGTTTTCCATTGAGAAGTGGGTCGGGGGGGCGGGGGTGCTATGGTTCCAGAAGCTTGAAGACGAGGAGGACATATGCTTGGAAGCTGTGCCTGTTAGAAACGTGTGCAGTTACATGTAACAGAAACCTAACCACAGGGACTTAACCAAGTAGGGATTTATCTTTCTCAAGTGATAGAAAAAAAAAAATCCAGAGGTGGGCACTTGGGGCTGGTGAGCTGCTGAAAGAAGTCATCAAGAACTCAGGCCCTACCCAGCCAATGGAAAAAGTCTGTGGCTTCTGTCCAAATGGTTACAAAATGGCTACTCCTACTCGTGATAGTCCAGGCATCACGTCTGCATTCCAGGCAGGAGGAAGGGGGAAGGGCAAAGACTGAAAAATGCAAAAGTGCATGGGGAATGCATTCTCCCATATTTTTAGGTAAACTTTCCCAAAATCTCTATCCAGTAGACTCCAGGTTATAGCTCACCGGTCACAGCTGAGTCCCATGACCTCAGCCACATGCAAGGGAGTCCAGGATGTTAAATATTTTGAACTGGGCACATTAACTGCTCTGACTGAAACCCAGGTCCTGTCAGTAAGTGAGAAGGAGAGTGGATATTGGTAGGCAAGCAGCAGCACCTGCCACATCGCGCTCCAGGCGGGTCCCAATTCGCAGCTTCTCTGTCTCACGTTCCTCTTGAAGACACGCTCAGCGTGTAAACATACTCCTGCAAGGCCACAAGTCTAGCTCCAAGTCACGGTACAAGTAATCCAGAGTTTGCTGAGGGTTTTTTAAAGGAGGTGGAGCAGAGGGTTACATTACATAGCAAAATTCTCCAAAAACCCTATTTAAGTGTCTTCCATTTTTCCTCTCAGCTCCTATCCATGTTCCAAAGGCCTTTCTCTTTCCTAACATCCTGTTTCTGTGTCTCCAGCCATGCCCACATCCACCTTCTCCTTCACACGCTTCCTGAAATTCCCTCAGCTGATGTCCTTGGCTCACCAAAACAGAAGGCAGTGGCCGGCCGCCCAGTTCTCAGCATTCATTCCCCTGGCAACTCCCAAGGAGCCCTGCATTCATCATGCCCCAGTCTGAACCTCAATCTTGGTACCTTCCCTGAGAAAGGGGTGTTTCTGGAGGGAGGAGATGCAATTGCTCAGTGCTGCAGAAAGAAAAAAAAGAAGACATTAAGAAGTTTGACCAAAAGCTCTGATTGTCTC
Source organism: Vicugna pacos (assembly GCF_048564905.1). Taxonomy (NCBI): domain Eukaryota; kingdom Metazoa; phylum Chordata; class Mammalia; order Artiodactyla; family Camelidae; genus Vicugna; species Vicugna pacos. The sequence goes on from NC_133008.1 coordinate 13,110,602, forward strand.
AGGACTCTTGACAAACTCCCTCCCCACCCCTGCCACAGGGTCTGAGATGGGGGCTGGGTCAGACACTGCTCCTAAAAGCTGGATGAGGCCATCAGCACATTGCTAAGAGGCCCCAGTCCCTGTGCCAGCTGGGCTCAAAGTGAAGCGTGCCCAGCTCACCCCAAAAGGCAGCCAACAATCTGCCAGGCAGCCCTCAGCCCAGAGCTGGAGAAGAAGCAAAGACACTTCCAAGAGCCAGCCAGACCTCAGCTGCTCCCTCTCCCAGGGCAGAAATTATTCACCGAATTCCTGTTTGCCACTGAATCATGCAGTGGACTCACATCATCTCATTCAAACCTCACAAGCCCTGAAATGGGGCTATTGCTATTATGGTTCCCATTTTACAGATAAGGAAACTGAGAGACTAAGTGTCTGCCCCAAATCAAAAAGCTGCTAAGTGAAGGAACCAAGATTTAAATACAACCTGTCTGACTCCAGAGCTCCCACCCTAACCATGGGCTTCTGGCCTCAGAATATCACTGGGGCCCCTTCTTCGGCTGAGTCTTGATTTTAAGGAAAGTGAGCCCACTCTCTTTTCTGGCACTCCCGCCTCTCCTCCCTTCAAGGGGCCTTCTTCTCTCTCCCTCCCTTACCCCTTCCGTCCAACACAAGCCACCAGGACCATACAGGGCTCAGACGTGATAGGAGGGAAGCCTGCAGGAAGAAAACAGACCTTGGATGCCATAGAGCAGGGCTCCAGCCCCAACTTCATCACCTACAAGCTGAAATTCCCTTAAGATCCCCGGGCCCCGGCTTTCTCGCTACAATAGGAGCAACGCTGATAGTTCCCACATCACAGGGTTGATGGGAGGATGAATCGCGGTGCCGTAAGGAGAAGCCCAGTCAGCTCTTCACAAATACGAGTCTCTTTTTCCTTTCCCCTCTTGATTCCCTCAGGAAGTCCTCTTTATCGCATCCCCCATCTGGAGAATTCTACAAATAACCCTGGTGAAAGAGGCATTGGGGTGGGATGATGGGCTAAGGGCATAGATTCCTTCTCCAGGCTGGCTCTTCTCAGCTGCTCCATGTGGATACTGAGAGGGGCCCTGAGGTTTGGGGTAAGAGTCTAGGGGAGACATCACAACACAGCCAAGTTCCACCTACAAAACAAGTTCTGTGTGGTCCCATGGATTTAGCTCTCACAGTGTTTGCTCATTTGCTTTAGTCAAAATTATTTGTCAGTATTTAGAACAGAAGAAATTTCATATAAAATCCAGGTTTCAGGATTCCCTTTGAAAAAGATCTGGCAACACCAGGCCTACGGGTTTTTTGCACCATCTGGAAGCTGCCCACTTTGGATGGATGAGTGGGTAGTACTCTTCAGTTTGCCACAGTCCCCACTGCTCCCTATTGTTTCATACCTAACTTTACTGACCTGGCCCAGAGTCCTTCCTGTGGGTTGTAACCTACCATTGTCTTCATTTCAGAACCTGGCAGAGAATGACATCCAGAAGTTCCCTAAGCTCCGGGTGCCGTAAGTACACAGCCTGATTCCTTGGGTGGTTTGGAGAACAGAGGTTGGAATGGGGAGTCGTCCAGGGGGATCTGAGTCAGTTATCCATCACTATTTATTGGTTTGAAATAGGAAAGTGAGCAGGAAGGGTGAAGGCAAGGGCGGGGTATGAGGAAGAGAAGTTACACAATGAATTAAGAAAAAGTAACAGATCCAGCCCAGCTGGTGTGTTGGCTGCTCTTGCCAAAGATAAGCCTGACTCCGGACCTCGTTTTCATTTCCTCTCTCCCCAGTGGGGTGGGTTGGCCTTTGAAACAGCACCAGAATCAAGTGATCTGAGATTTCATCATGGTGTCCTCACCAACTCAGTAATTTCTTAAGTTTTCTGGACCTCAGTTTCCAGCTCCATAAAATGAGAGAGTTGGGCCCGATGAAGAATGACAATGGACGTCATTTTGTCTGTCAATACTGACTGCCTGCAATGGCTGTCAGGACCATCGTGTTGAGAAGGATTCTGAGGAAAGCGGGGCCATTTCTGATGTCTGACATGGGTGCTAAAATGGGACGCTTTAGCGTGCATATTGTGCTATATTGTGTCTTCTGTCCCTCTAGTAGAAGCCTCACATACTCAGATGCTTATAGGAGCCAGGCAGGTGATAATAAATGTGTAAAACAGGCCAGGCTGAAAAATACAAAGTCCTGTTGATTTCTCTTTCATTTTACCACCTGTGAATAAAATATAGATATGGAGAAATATTTCTCCACCATAAGAAAAATGATAGCACAATTACGATGATAAAAGAGGTAATCAACACAAAGCCTCCTTGTTGGTGAAACAATAGGGAGTGGTGGAGACTGTGGTAAATCAGCATCTTATTCTCCATCCAAAGAGAGCAGCAGCTTACTCAGCTCCAGTCAGTGTGGACCCAGTGATGCCCACTTTTCAAGTTTATCAAAAGTAGCTAGAAATATCAGTTTTATGCAATGTATCCCAATTTTTAAATCTTCCAAGATATTTTTAAATATTGTGAATGCCAAAGAAAACCTATCGATAGGCTAGATTTAGTCTTGAGGGCACCAGTTTGAGATCTCTACTCTGGCCTTCCTCTGAGGCCCTTTCTTTTGCTCTAAGTCTCAGAGCTCACAACGGTAAAAGGGAAGTAGGTCAATGAAGTATAAGGTTAAAAAGTCTCATGAGTAAGTAGAAGTTCCAGAGTAGCTCAACGAAGGAAAATGTGACTCTTAGGTTTCCCTCAGCTGGAAGGGTGAAGGAAAAAAATGGAGCAAGGATTGGCCTTTGGTGCTGCCTACCTCTGGGGTAACTATTGTTAAAGGATGCTTTTTCTTCTTAAAGATTTTCTCTAGCCACATATGGCTATTTAAATTTAAATTCAATTAAAAATTCAGTTCCTCGGGGGCGCTAGCCACATTTCAAGGGCTCAATAGCCAGATAAAGTGGTAACTACTTTTTGTAGTGGAGAGTGCAGATATAGAACACTTCTGAAATTGCAGAAATGTGATGCTCTAGAAAAAGACCACAGTTCTGTGTAAAGGAGAGACCTTAACATATAAGAGTCAGAACTGGTGGCTGGTGGGCCAGAGTCAGTTTGCAGACATGTTAAGTTTGGTCCACACAGTGTTTTAAAATCGAGAAATGTTCTACAAAACCCAGCTTCTCTAGAAACAAATGGAAGATGTGGTAACTCAGGCCTCATAGCTTACTGCGGCAAGAGTGAGCTGCATCTGAGCACAGATGGGGTCTGTTCTCTCTAGTTCACCATGGCTCCCACCGCTCTCTAAGGGATTATCCTAAGGTGCTTCAATGATTTATATCATATGCATGCAGATTTTGGCTTTCTGACCATCAAGAAGTAATAGAATCCCACTGAAATAACCAAATAACCAGATAAGATACATGAAGCAGCACTTTTTAAGACACTGGACATCAGATGATGAGACACGGAAAACAAATGTGATGATCCCTTTCTGCTTTGAGAGAGCCTCCAGGCCACGGTGCAAGGAGTGGGGAACGTAAGTGCAAGGCTGGTGAATGCCTTGAGTTGAGGAGACAGAGCTGTGAGTCAGGAAGCCTAGAGTTCACTGAATAGGTACCAGAGAGGAGAGAGCTGCACAGAGAACATTTTCTGGAGAACAGCAGAGGGTCGCGCTTCAGCAGAATGTGGTCAGTGCATGCATGTAAGGAAACTGCCTGGAGCTGGCAAAAGAACTACCCCAAAGGGTGAGAGGTCACAGCAGCCAGTCACAGGGCTGGAAACGGTGCCTGTTTCTATATGCCAGATTGGAAAAGCTCCAGATTCACAGTCACTGAGTAGAGCACACAGAGGGAGCTTGCCTCTGCAGTGGGGAATTATCAGCCCTAGCCTAAAAACCCTTCTGGCCTTGCCTTGTGAACCTTAAGAGCAAGAGTGAAGAAAAAAAAAATTTAAGCCATTCTCAGGCAACTTAACTGTATCCCAAAGCAAAGCTCAAAAATATTTATAGGAATGCAAAAATATCCATCCCTCAGAGAGTAAAATCCACAATGTCAAACATCCAATCAAAGATGGATGGGCGTATAGACAAGTGGGAAAAGGTGATCTGTAATTGGGAGGAAAAAAAACAACGCGTCAAAACTGAACTGACAAAGCTACTTGCTGAACAAGGACAATATCACTAGATTCCGTGTGTTCAAAAAGTTAAGTGGAAGCATGAGAAATACAAAAGGACCCAAGTGCAACTTCTAGATATGGAAACGATGGTATGTGAGATGAGAACAACACTGTTTGGTATTGATAGCAGATTAAACGCTGCAGAAGAAAATGTTAGTCAACATGAAGCTACAGCTATGGAAGCTACCCCAAAATGAAACACACAGAGAAAGCAGAATTGAAATGAGACAATGAAAAGAGCACTAGGGAACTCTAGGACAACTTCAAGTTGCCTACTATATGTGTAAGTAAAGTCCAAAGGAGAGGAAGAAGTGTGCATGTGCAGGGGGGCAGGAGAAGACAGAAAGGTAATATTTGAAGAAGTAACGGCTGAAAATTGTTCAAATTGGATGAAAATGATAAACCCATAGATCCAAGAAGCTGAACAAACTCCAAGCCCAAGAAACAGGTAGAAAACTACCCCCAAGGTATATCAGAATCAAATTGCTCAAAACCAGTGATAAAGGGAAGATCTTAAAAGCAGTCGGAGAAAAAAGACATCACATCCAGAGGCACAAACATAAGGGAGACAGCTACTTCTCATCAGGAACAATTCAAATGGGAAGATAGTGGAGCAAGGTTTCAAAGGACTGAAAGAAAATTACTATCAACCTAGAGTTTAATATCCAGCAAAAGGATCTTTAAAAACAAAGTCTTTTCAGACATTGACAATCTGAAAAAATTCATCACCAGCTGCCTTGCACTACCGCAAAGGTTAAAGAAAGTCCTTCAGGCAGAAGGGAGAGGGTTCCAGGTATAAACCTGGTTCTGCACCAGGAAATGAAGCATATCAGGACATATATGTGTATATACTTGACCCTTGAGGGCATTTGAGTTTGCATCTCCTGGACCTCATACAATATTATCACTTCATTCATATTTCATTCATTTAATGAACTGCTACTGAATACCTACAATGGGTCAGGCCTTTGTTAGTTACTCAGGCTACAGAGATAAGGGACAGAATCCCCACCCCAGGACACTGACATTCTGAAGGGAGGGTCAGATACACAAATCAATTGCACTGCAGTGACAGCAGGGCTGAGGCATCTGCGTGTACAAGTCCAGTGGGAGCAGGAAGGCAGCAGTCATTTCCCGCTGGCATTCAGGACAGACTTTTGGGAGGAAAGGAACCTAAGCTGGATTTGGGGATATATTAAGAGTGATCAGATGAAGAACAGTGGATGGACGTTCTAGGAAGGGGAGATATGTTGCAAAGGCGTGGCACCAGTGTGTTTGCTGGAACTGCGAGTGTGTCAGAGCAGCTGGGCTGTACGGGTGGGGAGTGGAAAGCAAAAAGGCCACAGTGGCTGGTCACAATTACGAAGGAAGTGTGAGCCGTTCTAAGGAGGCTGAGAAGGGTGGTGAAGTGAGTGCGCCAGGGAGAACACTGAGGGACAACCTGCATCTTGGCTGCGGGGGACTGTAAAAGACGATTTAGAGGAGGGCTCAGCTGGAGGCATGGAACCCAGTTAGAGGATGATGGCTGTGATTCCCCCATGAGGTGGGAGCTTCTCTGAGGCTGTGGCTGTGAAGATGAAGGCTCTGCCTGCTGGGAAGATCCTTTTTATCTTAAGACTGAGCTCAGCTGATGTCTGTCTGAAGCGGCTGCCAGTTAGCGCAGAAGGATGGCTATAAATAAACACTCTCGCTGCGGGTGAGGTTGGGGTAGACTATTCCTTTAATTATTTGAAATCTAAAACAACAACTTGGGCTGCAGTAAAATCCCCCTCTGATTTTGAATATGTGCCCCAGACAAGCTGTGAGGTGTGCCCAGGGAACGTGAAGGGGGAGCGTGGGGAGTGATGGGGAAGGTGTCCAGGGAGGGGCTGGGCTGCCCCGATCGGTGACTCTCAGAGTCACCATCCCTTTTGGCAGAAAGGTGTAATAAGCACCAATTCCAGCTCTACTGCTGTGAGCTCTGAGCCTGGAATGAGTCCTTGACCACCCTCAGTGTCCCAGACTATAAAATGAAGGAATGGGTTACATGAACTGCATGGGCTTTTCCTTTTAAAGGATATTATTTTAGATCTGAACAGGCAGATAGGAGGGCTTTCTGAGTAAAAGGGCAGGCTCCGAGGTCAGACGACACGAGACTCAACTCTTCCATTCCCTAGCTGCGAGTCTGTGGACAAGTTAACTGGGTTCCCTGAGCCTCAGCTTCCTCATCTGTAAAATGGACACAATAACAGGACCAACCAAAGGGGAAAGGTGGGGAGGGGGTGTGTGTGGATAAACTGGGAGTTTGGGATTAGCAGATACAAACTACTATATACAGAACAGCAGAACAGATAAACAACAAGGTCCTACTGTATAGCACAGGGAACTATACTTAATAGCTTGCAATAAACTTTAATGAGAAAGAATATTTATATAACCGAATCACTGTGCTGTACACCAGAAACTAACACACGATTGTAAATCAACTCTACTTCAATTAAAAGAAAAACAGAGCCTACCTCAAAGGATCAGTGGCAGAGTTAGAGGAAATAATGGGGAAATAATAAAACATACTGAAGATGCTTTGGCTATTCTGACTATCGTAGGCAAAATCACAATGAGCACCGTGTCAGACTCTCACTGATTATTTTATCTTGCTGAAGGGGGAGGATTAAAAATCAGAAAGGCATGGGCTTTGGAGCGAAGGAGATCCAGGCTCTTCTGAAGAGGGCTCTGCCTCCTACCAGCTGTGGGACTCGGGAAAGTCACTTCGACCCGCTGAGCCTCAGTTTCCTCATCTTTGGAAGAAAAAAGAAGGAGCTCCCCTGCGTGTAGACACGAAGGGGGCAGCCCTGGTGCCGTCCTCGATGCGTGTAGACGTTCGGTGCTTATTCCCTTCCCTTGTACACAGGTTCATTTGTTGTGATCATCACCCTTAAGGGTTATGGAAAAGACACTATGTTTATGCACAGCAGACCGAAATAAGATCACACTGCTCTGAATAGCTCAGTTTTCTTCCCTGGTGCGTAAAAAAACCAAACCAAACCAAAACAAAACAAAACAGCATTAGACAGATTTTGTAAGAAGGTAGGTTCTGGCAAGGAAGATTTCTCTGTCTGCGGATATATAGTCACCGTCTCAGGACACGGTTTTTCCCAGAGACAACATGAATACTCTAACGGAGGAGGGTTTTTAAATAAAACTGTAACACCTCTTTTTAGAGGGTCTGGTCTAACACCCATTGTATAGCTGCTCACGATCTGGTTAAATCAGAATACAGGTTGAAATCTGCTGATACCCATTTGGAGTTTATTAATTTTTTAATGCTGTAAGTTTTGTAATTTAAATCCACAGTGTAACTTTAAAAAAATTAAGGAGAGGGCAGCGAAGGGTTGGTGATGTCAGCAACCATAGGTGCTGGGTGATTGCCTATATGGTATGAATGCTCACCGCGCCCATTACCACAGTGCAGTTAGACTGGGAAAGGCTGACGTCCAATCGGAGAGGTAGTGTGGTCATGCCTGTTGACTTGTCTGCCTTCCTGATAAGGCTGCAGCTCTCCTAACAGCAGAGACAGCCTCCTGTCTCATCTGCTCAGTGCCTGCCTGAGGTAGAAGAGACAGCGGAAGAAGAAGGGAGGAAGAATGGAGGGAGGGCCCCAGGGTGAACACAGCCGTCATGAGAGACGTGCCCAGCCTGCAGCAGAACCGAGGAAGCGGCCGGGTCGGTCCCTCTCCCACTTGCTCCTTCCCTCCCTCATTCATTGGCTCATCCCTGTCCAGGTTCCCTGTCCTCCCCACATGAAAAGAGCCTCCCTTCAACCGGCCGACACTCCTTCTCCCCAGTGGGGCCCAGAACACCTGACTTCCACTCAGCTCCACGCAAAACACTGGCCATGGGGCCTTTGACAAACACCTCTCCCAGCACCTTGCTTTCCCTGTTGGTAAACATGGGAATAACTCTTCCTGTCTACTGCACAACATGACCGTGAAGCACAAGTAAAAGGGAACTTGTCAAACTGCTGGGGTGGAGGTCATGGCTGAGAGGCGGGGACGCCGTGCTGTGCCCTCTGATTCTCGGTTCCCCTTCCCACGTATGGTTCCCCACCGAGGTCCAAGCCCTGAGACTGATGTCCTGGCTTCTCCCTGGCTCTTCATGTGACAGGACAGAATTCTGGAAGGCTTGGCTCCATCTCCTCCTCCTCCTCCATCTCCTCCTCCTCCTCCATCTCCTCCTCCTCCTCCATCTCCTTCCTCCTCTCCTCCCCCATCTCCTTCTCTTCCTCCATCTCCTCCTCCTTTTTAACTTTTTAAAAACAACTCCAAGAATACCAGGAGTGATTTCACAACCTTTTCAGACCATAGGGACCACCTGTGTCATGGGGTGCTCAATGTTACTGCGCCCCAGGCCTCTTCCCTGGAGGTTCTGGTGGGTTAAGCCTCCAGCAGCCCTGGTAATGAGTGTTCATAGCAGGTGCCCCCGTGTGATCCCTGTGGTCGGGCTAGTCAGGGATTCCCTCATCAGGACCAAGCCCCTCATTCTGCTGATGCACAATCGGGGTCTAGGGACCCCTTGCCTGAGGTCACACGGTGGGCACTGCCCTTGGGCAGGATGCTACAGTCAGACTCAACAAGGCCCCCATCCCACCCGCTGTGCCTTCTAACATCACCATGAGAGGCCTTCAATGAAGGTCAAAGACTAGTCCCCGCACACAGCAAGCCAGGGCTGCAGCCGGGACTGGAGCCCAGGTCGTGGCAGGGCTCTGTGTGCTGTCTTGGCCTGACTTCCTGTAGCGGGGTTCGCCCCACTTCTAGGGCTAAGGCGAGGCAGTGAGAACTATGTTTACCGGCTGCCCAGCCCCCTCGGCCTCTCTCCCTGGTGCTGAGTGCTGCCTGGGGTTTGTGGGGAGGAGGCGGAATGAGTCACCTCCGGCCACTCACTGTCACTTGGTCCTCTGGGGGTGTGGGAGTGGGGGACAACTTCAGAGGTTTGCACACAGATGTAGCAATGACTTCCTGCTTTATCCATCAGCACCGCCGTCCTGTGCACGCGCCCCCCCCCCCCAGCAGTGGTCCCAGCTGGCTGGGAAGGTGTGCTTTGAGGGCCCCCAAAGCAGGAGGCCCTGGGAGCCTGCATCTGCTGCAGGCTGGACTGCCGGGCCCGCTCTGTTCTCTCTCAGCAACCTACTGCTCCTCTGTGGGGGCCTGTGGTTTGACATTTCCTTCCTTCACCACTTAGAGCCCCAGCAGCCTCCAGCCTGGCTGCTAAAGATACTGGTAAAAAAGAGGTACCGCAGAGAGCGCGAGGTCTTTTCAGGATCAAAGCGGCTGCCAAGCCAGTGGGGGGGGGGGGGCCCAAACGCTCTGGGGGACTGGGGACGTCGAGATGCTGCCCAGCACCCGCTTCGTCAGGTCGTTCCCGAGACCTCGCCTCCTCGCCGAGGCCCGCTCATTTTCGATTGCAACCGCACGGCACCCACGCGCCCCGGCCGCCTCACCCAGCCCGCACCGCCGCTGCGTGTGCACGCACGGCTCTCACCTCAAATTTCACTTCCTTAAATGTTCACTGTTTACTGCCCGTCCCTCTCCGCTGGCAGGTGCGCTCCTGAGTGCTGGCATCCCTGTCTGCTTTGCTCGCCGAGCTCCCAGCAGAGCTCCCGGCACTTAGAAGGCCCTTTAGCGCACGTTGTTGAATGAAGGGGTGACTGAGTTGGGGTCGTGGTGGCTGCAGCCACCAGTGCCTCACCTAGCCAGGGCGCAGGATCCCCTGAGTTCTGCAGGCGCCCCTCCATCGCATGTCAGGGAGGGAAGGAGAGGGCCTCCCACCGGCTTCTCAAAACAATAGCTTAAAGGAAACAGAACCACATTCTGGTGGTGTGATGAGGAGGCCTCTAGGAAGCCCCACCCCTGCTTTAAAGCGTCTCCCTAGTGACGTGTGAAATTCCATCAATGACATTGTGACGAGGATTGAAGCTGCCCTCCTTCCTTCTCGGTCCTCCTGAGCCCCCAGCGTGTTGACTGAAATTCGTTTACCCTGTCATTCTAATGAGTTGAGCAGCAGTTCCCAGGGAGAAGCAGGGAAGAACGGGGGCTGGGGGATGAGGAGGACAGCAAGAAATGGTGGGTGCCGAGACTGCTTTTGCTAACTCAGCAATTTTTAGGCCAAACTTGTTACCTTGAGGTGGTCACTTAAACAGGCGTGTAGACTCGGGGTCATTCCCAGATGGGCTGCCGACTCAATGGCTTTCACCCTCAGGGCACACAGGGCAGTAACACGGGATGCCATGTGCTGAAAGCGTGCTGCTCCGGAGATTAGGGAGCCTGGCTTCGGGGGCTGGTCTGTGTTGTGCGGAGAGGGTGGCCTTCATCACGAACCTGCGACTGCAGGCCGGTGCCTTCCTTTGTCCGGGCCTGTGGCCCCATCTGTATAAGGACGCTGGACTAGCTCACCTCTGGGGCTCCACCAGCTACCCTAAATCTCTAGGGAACGTGAGTCCGTCTACTGTTGAGGGCTCCCTTGGTCTCAGCAATGGTGCTAAGGGAGGCTGGAGCCTCTTGTCATTCTGGAGGTTCCAGAGAGCCCACGGAGTGGACGCTTACTGCCAGGGTGTGCCGTGCTGCGCGTGGAGGTTTGGAGACTTGCTAGTTCACAGCACCCAAGGAATAGGCGGTCCCTGGCAAGGATAACCTCCGGCCATGGGTGATTCACGGAGTCTCCCACTCTGCAGGCTGTCCCTCGATCAGGAACACCTCACCAAGTGTGTATAAGAATCCATGTCACCAAGGAGGAGTCAGGGAGTAGAGAATGGAAGGAGGTTTCAGGCCAAAGAAGCCCACCTTAGCTCTCGTAAAGAGTTATGCAATGAGCAGCTGGTTCCTCCGAGGCTCTGAGACGGTTTGAAGATTTCTAGAAGCCAGACATCACCACAGGGATGCCAAACCGAGAGTCAGGGCACCTCAGCCCCAGGAGTACTAACACAACAAAGTGCACGGCAGTCATCTCCAGAGCATAAGGCTGCAGGGTTTCCAAGAAGGAGCCAGGTGCGAGCTGGCGGTCTTCCCGGAGGGGCTCTGAGCTAGACCCAGGAGGCTGAGCCAGACGCAGAGAGGTTCCTGGGCAGAGGCAGGGACTGGCAGGGAGATGGAGGTGACACGTTCTGGGAGCAAGGGAGGAGCAGAGGCCGCATTGTGTAGGGACTGGCTGGAGGCTGGAGGAGGAGGCAGGTCGAGCTTGGCCCAGGTGCCTGAGGTCACATGGATCAGGGAACTTCAGGGCTCAGTGCGAGGAAGGCTGGGGTGTGGGAGAGATAATGGCTGTGTTACCTCAGCAGTCCCTTTGTCTTATAGGATTCTCAGTAAGTTAAGTCAAGAAATCAACAAGAATGAAGAGAGAAGGAGCATTTTCACACGCAAGTGAGTGGGACTGGTGAGGGACCGGAGTGAAACGCAAGGAATTTGCAAACCCAAGTCTAATCTCTCATGGGAGGCACGGGACTGGTTTGTCCCCATTTTTGATCTGCAGCGATCCTTCAGTTCCAGGGGCTCCCTCTCTCTGCCCTGCATCCTGCCCCGAGTCTGGGGCAGCCGGGGAGCTTCTCCTAGAAAGTCAGGCAGTCACGAGCTCCCAGCCTTGGCACCAACATGGCTTTGGTAGTTTCCAGAATTTTCGGGCAGCCTGGGCTGGGTTGTGGAGCAACAAGAAGAGAGTCCTGGGTGGTGAGACATACCCACATACCCTCCCCAGGGGCTCCTTTTTTAGGGCGGGGCTGAGGAAAGAGGGAGGTCGCCCTATGTCTGTAGGGCCATTAATGCAATGCTATTTGCCTTGCAGACCCCAAGTCCAGCGGTTTCCCGAGGAGACAGGTGAGTCTCGGGGAGAGAGCGACTGCTTTGGGAGGTGACAGGCACTTCAATGCTGTCTGCTGGTCCAGATTGAGGGGAGGAGGCATGTCACTGTGCCAGCACCTGGCTCTGGTCCCTGCTCAGAGGGGATCCTCTGCAGAGACACAGTGAGGGGGTGCATGGAAGACCCGGGGTGCATGGAAGAACCGGGGCTTTGAATGAGCACCTGAGCAGAGCTAATCCCACTGCTTCTGAGTCTTTAAAGCAGTTATTCAACTGTTAAACTGCACATCCTGTTAAAAGGCTGAATCAGAAGCTCTAGGGACAGGACCTGGGTACCTGCATATTTTAAAGCAGCAGGTGACCTTTATGCACGGGAAAGGCTGAGAACCCCTGTCTGTCTGGTAGAAGGAGCCTTCAGGTAAAACTCCTAGGGCCAGTACTAAATGGTTAACGCCCTGGGAGGGAGGGTGAAGGCCGGGGTGGGAGGAGGCAGCGGGGGAGGGGGGCATCCTAGCAGTGGGGGGCTGCTCTGACCACCCCTCCCGGGGCTTCCTCCGTACTGATGATGGCGTTATCCTCTTCCACAGAAAGCCATGAAGAAGACAACGGGGGCTGGTCATCCTTTGTGAGTATGGGGTGGGCCGTTCATCCACCTTACGGCAGTTTCCGAAGCGCTTTTGTAATAAATAAGAACAAGCATAAATGCCTAAAGCTGCCCAAGGCCCCCCTAGAGCCACCCAGGGCTCAGACGACGTGCTCTGTGAAGGCAGATAGTCAGCTTTTGGGCCTTTTGATCCACAAGGTCTCATACACCCTCCCTTCTCCCCTCGCAGCACGGGAGCAGCCATAGATGACACTGGGATGAACGGGCTTGGCTGTGTGCTGACAAACACAGACGGAGGGCTGGACTTGGCCGTGGGCTTGGGGTGCTGACCACACCGCTACCACCCCCACAGCAGGGCCTTCCCCAAACCCCTCCTCCACATGGTCTACACTAAAGTAGCTTTTCTTATAGACTTTAGTCCCCACACAGAGGGAGAAAGAGTTCAGAATTAACTTATTAGCTTTGAAAGACCTCAAGGAAGGTCTGATCTAATTGGGGTTTTGTGTGTGTGTGTGTGTGTGTGTGTGTGTTTGGTTTTTTGTTTGTTTGTTTGTTTGTTTGGTAGGGGGAAGTAATTAGGTTTATTTATTTATTCTTGAAGGAGGTACTGGGGATTGAACCCAGGACCTCACGCATGCTATGCATGCACTCAAAACTTGAGCTATACCCTCCCCACTGATCCAATTGGTTTTTATATTTGAGGGGCCATGGTGACCCCACTGAGAGTCTGACGAATTCTGCACACCTTCTCCCCAGAAAACTGTACAGGTAGTCACTGCACCTGAAGCCAGGCTCAGGCTGACTCCATTACGGCTCGTAGCCCTGTCTGCTCACTTTACAGATGAAGCAGCTGACCCCAGTGGGGACCGTGACTTTGTGGAGCCACACAGCTAGCTAGAGGCAGGCCCAGGCTCCCGGTCGCCCACCCTCAGTCCAGTAGGCTTTCTGGTAAGCGGCTGCCTCTAGCGCCGTTAGGAAGCAGGCGCTAAACATCCCCTGTTCTGTTGGGATTCTGGTAAAAGGAAGCATTGAATTTGAAAAAAGGAAAAGCTAACTAAGTCTGTGCTTTCTACACAAAAGCAAAGGAATATGACAGATGTATTCTGTTATAAAAGGAAAAGAGACAGGACTTGCCCCCAGATGTTTACATTCACTGCCTCTTTGCTGTTGCTTGCCGGGCAGTCCCTCCTGTGCGGGAGCTCAGCCTGAGGCCGGCCTCCCCAGTCTGCTCTGTAAACCAGGAGCCTCCAGTCGCTGCTGGCGACCACACCTGGGGTTCCTATCATGTGCCCGCACAACACAGGGCACTAGAGGGATGGGGAGGAGAGAAAGAACCCAATGCTATGACCATTCTATAGCTTGGATAACACATACACAGGGCAGAAGATGATTAGGGACAAAAACACGCATACAAATATAGGAGCCAAGTCCCTGGGAGAAAGTAACTGTCATAGAAGCAGAGAGGAAAGGGCTATTGTTGAGAAGGGCTTATGGGGTAAGGCTTGGTGGAAAATCAGGAGCCATGGGGCTGGGGTGTGCGGGCCGAGAGGCGGTAGGACCCCCTGCTGGTCCGGGAGGCAGTCAGCAAGGGCTGGAGAGGCCCTGAGGCCGCGGCTCTGAAGTCCCGTTCACCTGGGGTTCCGTCCCCTGCTCTCAAGGTACAGAACACTGATGGCAGGACGAAGTCTTTTTCAGAGTTCAGGAAGATACTCAACCTCACCCTGCCTTCTGATGTTCAAATACATATATATATTCCTCAATTCAAAAATGAACACAGGCACCTCTCAGTTGAGGACCTTAGACAGTCTTCCCTAAGCCGCTGAGCAAAGCTGTCAGGATTTCTAGGCTGTCAGTCCGTTCCTTTCCTCAGCCTCCCATTACCTCTTTCCACACTGCTCGTGACTCCAGAGGGATGCCCTGGGCGCATTCAGTACCCACCTGGCCTTGGCCTGAGACTGACTGACAAGCCAGTCATCGCTCGGCAGCTGCTGCTGCTGCCCCTGCTTGGGAAATCATTTCTGTAACTGTCCACTTCCACGGGCTGCTTCCCAGGCAATCACCCAGCCCCTCAGGTTACTTTCCCTGAGACCCACAAAGAAGCACAAGTAAAATACAATTAAAAATTTAAAATTTAGAAAGTGTCTCTTCCAGCTGTCGGATGCCATGGACAATAAGCTGTTGTTTCCATATGCTCAGCTCTCAGCAGAAAGACTAGCCCAGCCCTGACCATCCCCGCTCGGGCACAACTTAATCTGCCTTCTAATTACCCGGTTTTGCTTATCTGGTTTCCCCATTAGCACTGTCTTAGAGGCTGCACCGGGTCACAGTGGGAAGAAATTTTTGAGTGTAGGCACCCTGAGAACAGAACTGACAATTAACTAGGTGCATCACAGGCGCTCCAGGCGGTTAGTCTTCGTCTTGGCGACGCCTGGAGTAAAAATGTGTTTACTTGAAACAGCGGGCTGTCACATCCCTCTAGTCCAGTGTTCTCATTTCTTCTGCTTTTCTATGTTGTGCAAAAAAAAAAAAAAATGCAGAGAAAAATACACTTACCTTGTGGTCTGAAGGCCTTGATGGGGGTCCCAAGTCTACATCTCTCTGGCCCTGAGATTTGTACTCCCTGACCTCAGTGTTCTCGTGTGTAAATGGGAGGGACCGTCCTAGTGCTGCCCACCCCCAAGTGAGTACCACTGGGAGGCTCGGCAGAGGGAGAGCAGGTGCAGGTACGTGGTGCGCCAGGGAGCCTCTACACACCACACTGTCCCCATCACTGCGTCGGCAGGAAGAAGATGACTATGAAAGTCCCAATGATGATCCGGATGGGGAGGACGATGGTGACTATGAGTCCCCCAATGAGGAAGAAGAGGCGCCGGTGGAAGATGATGCCGATTATGAGCCGCCACCCTCCAATGACGAGGAAGCCCTGCAGAACTCCATCCTGCCTGCCAAGCCTTTCTCCAACTCCAACTCCATGTACATAGGTAAGGGCCCTGGCGGCCCAGCCCCTACTGATGCATGGGGGGACCAACACCCATGCACCAGAAAGCTTTGTGTGCTATGCCAGCTCAGCTTCTGAACAGCTGTGTGGCTTTGGGCAAGTGACTCCACCTCTCTGGGCCTCAATTTCCTCATCTGTGAAATAGGATAATAATAATACCGACCACGGGTTTGCTGTGAGGATTATTACTACTGCAGATAAATCACTGTCGGTGGTGGCTGACATCAGCCCTGAACTGCCACTTAAGGGTACTGGCAGTAACTCATTCTGTGTGTCACTCTGATGCTCAGGAGTCCTTTCCTGTTCCTCCCAATCTTTGCCCAATTCACGGTTATGTGGCACTGCTACCTACAGACTGTCAGAATAAATATAATGATGCTGGATGTGACTTGACCATAACTTTAAACATTTTAAACAGTATTTAAGATTTTCATGATCTATCTGTTCCTATCAGCCCATATCTGTCTGCCTCATTCATTCACCTACTCATTCAATTAGCAAAAATTACTGATCTCCTACTATGAGCCAGGCATCATTCTAAATGGTGAAATGTGAAATCATCCAGAAAGCAGACACAGCCCTTGCCTCACGGGACTTACACTCTAGTGGCGCTGGTGACAGAAAACAGGCACACACAGCCCTGCCTAACAGAGCATCAAGGAGCAAGCCACCACACTGATGAGCAGTGCCACAGACATTAGTGCCGCTTGTCCTTCAGGCTGTGTAACACTTGGCAATTTTAAAGCCGTTTCATAAACACAATCAACACTGCATTCTGTGTTTTGAAGCAACTTGTGTGAAACGAGCAACAATGATCAAGTTTGTTTCATATACAGGGAAACTGAGGCCCAGAGAAGAAATAGATAACCAAGCTGCTGAGTGCCTGGTATATGCCAGTTATGAGTATACAGAATGAACAGGCCAGGAGACAGCCCTCACCCTAAAGAATTCATAGTCCAGTGGGTGACAAATGAGTCACCAAATGATTTAGTTAAACCGTGGTAGGTATTCAGGAAGACAAGTGCAGGAAATGAGGCTGGGGTGTGTGCCTAGTCTGCATCGCTGAGGACATGACAGTAAGCTGAAACTTAAAAGATGCGTAGGAGTTGGCTAAGTGAGGGCAGCTGTGGGAAGGGAAGAGCATTCTAACCAGTAGAAATGGCCATGCAAAGGCCCTGGGGCTCGAAGGAGCATGACAGGTCAGAGGAGCTGAGAGATGGCCAGTGTGGGTGCAGGGGTATGAGATGAGACCAGGCTTGTGGGGTTCTGAACCCGACTTTCTGTGAAAGAGGGCGGCCTCCCCAGGGTTGGGACTAGGCGGGGGCAAAACAGGCCCCCAGGGCACAAAAGGGCAAGGAGGCCCCGCTCACAGGCCCAGGCTGGCCTTTCCCTGTCAGAGGGGCGGGACACTGCCGGCCTGTCAGCCTGGCCTGGGGATACTTCTGTGATGCTCAGAGTAATGTGAGTTTCGGTGAAGTCTGTGCTTTGGTGACCAGCTCCTCCCTTTAAGGGAGGAGGGAGGGGGAGGGGGAGGACAGCCCAGAGCATTTATGAGGGGAAGGTAGGGGACCTGGAGCAGGACCCTCCTGAGCCACGACAGTGGACGTTACCTTGCCCAGGCAGCCGGGTGTGCTTGTGTGTGTGTGTGTGTGTGTGTGTGTGTGTCTGCACGTGCGTGTGCATTTGTGCGTCTGTATACGTGGGGGCATGTGTATGTTTACCCCTTTTACAATTTGTCTGAAAACACTCCCTCGAGATATTAGCTGAGCTAATTACCAAGAGGCCTTTTTTCACACCTTCATCAGCAAAACCTCTGCTAAATACCCATTCCCCAGAGGTGAGGTGAGAGTTGCTCCTAAGTGGAGCAGCTGCAGAGAAGGCAAGGGGCCAAGGACTCCCCGCCCCTTGAAGGACCCAGGTGTGGACGTATCCCCGGCCTGGGCTGGCCGTGGTGGTGGTGCGGGGCTGGGGGATCCGGTGTCCCCGGAGCTGGGAGATGAGGCGAGCAGGCGCTGCATGGGTTCCTGGAGAGCCCTGGGCGCGGCCCACAAGCTCTGCCAGATGCAGCGTTCCTCCTTTCACGTGAATGCCCTTGCGTTTCCGCAGACCGGCCCCCCTCCGGGAAAGCGCAGCAGCCGCCCGTGCCCCCCCAGAGGCCGATGGCCGCCCTCCCTCCTCCGCCCTCCGGCCGGGCTCACACGGTAGGCTCCGCGCTCCCTGTTACGCACTCCGCGTCCGCGGGATGGTGTCCTCTGCAGAGAGAACGGAACAACGGTCATCTTTACCCAGTCTTAGCCAATTGGAAAAAGTCTATGCAGGCTGGGAAAACGCAGCCCCAAGTACTCACAGTGGGCTTTTTGGGGGTGAAATATTGGTGATTTTTAAACACAATGCTTTTATCATCGGTATTTTTCCTTACCACAAACGATATAAACTACCTGTATAGCAAAAGTCCCCTTCTAATATTTATTGTGTTATTACTTCCTACTTTTTAAATAAGTGAAAACTGTAAAATAAACTGAGGACCAAGTAAATCGGTCCCAAACCACCTGCTCTTTCCTGCAAAGAGACTTGCGCCACCTGCTGGCCAACGCCTGAAATTCCACGGACAAAAGATCTGAGACCAAAGTGTGTTCACACCGTGAACCCAGGGAGGAAGCAAACCCCTTTTCCTCTTAATTTATTTTATTCTATTTGGTGGGGGGAGATCATTAGATCTACTTATTTATTTAGTATTAGGTTTTTTTTTAAATGGAGATGCGGGGGATTGAACTCAGGACCTTGTGCATGCTAAGTATGTGCTCTTCTACTGAGCTATACCTTCCCACCTTCTTTCGTCTTTCTTCAAACTTACAGTCTCAGGCTCTGTGGGTCTAAGTACAGGCACACCTCATTTTACTGCATTTCGCTTTATTGTGCTTCCCAGATACTGCGTTTTTCACAAACTAAAGATTTGTGGCAACCCTACCTTGTCAGATGATGGTTAATATTTTTTAGGAATATTTTAAAATTAAGATATCTACATTGTTTTATTAGACATAATGCTACTGCACACTTAATGGACTGCAGTGTAGTATAAATGTAACTTTTATATTTACTGGGAAATCAAAAAAATTGAGTAGCTGGTGTTGATGAAAATTTAACTAACCATCAAACTAAGAAGAAAAAAAAGAGAATTTTATTCGAGCCAAACTGAGGATTGTAACCTGGGAGACAAACTCACAGAAGCTCTGAGAACTGCTCCACTGGTCAGGAACTAGAGATGCAGTTTTGTACACCTTTGAGACAAAGAATTATGTATCATACTGACAGGTTAACATGACACACAAAGTTACTCAGAAATGTTTTGGTCAGGTGTGCACTTACAGAGTGAGCCTTTAGGTCAATCGACCCCCTGACAGGATGAGAAAGAAATAATAAACTTAAAAATCACAATGCTGGCATCAGAAGAAAGGGAGCATTTTTCTCCAAGTTTGCTTACGTCCTCCTGCCTTGAGGAGGTCTGGTTAATGGATACGGCAGGTGCACATTGCACATTGGGGAAGGCCCGTCACAAATGGGTGCATGCTATGTGTGTTTCAATTCTGACTTAGTCTGATTGTCCCGCCCTAGGGAAATTTATGATTTTTTCTCATCACTAGCCTTATTTTGATTTTTGCTTTATTGCGGTAGTGTGGAACCAAGCCTGCAGTGTCTCTGAGGTGTGTCTGTATCCAGAGAGACCCCGAGAAGTTCAGGCTCAGGAGTCAATAGCTGGAGGTGTGTTCCCATCACAAGGGACCACAGCACTCTGACAGCTGTGCTGAACGCCAAGTTCAGGGTTGAAAGTGGGGAGACGACGTCTTTTTCTTCCCCTGAGCTCAGAATCCAGATCACACCAGGGTTGGGATCCCCCATCTAAGAACAGATGGCTCCCTTTTGCTTGTGCAGCTTTATTACAAAGGGGGCTCACGGAACTGAATTTATTTAAACACACGTTTTGCTTTTGAAATCTGAAGGCCTTCACCTCATCCTTGGGATGCAGAATTCGTTCATTCAATCGACACATGCTTATTGAACAGCAGTGCCCAGCAGTGTCCCAGCTGCTGGGAACAGAGCGTGAACAAGACAGAAAAGGTCCCTGCTCTCATGAAGTTCTGATTTGGGTTAGAGGGAGATGGATAATAAACAAGAAAAGAGGTGTAGAAACAAGATCACTTGAGTAGTAATGTGTGGTCAGGGAGACAGAAGACCAGAGGACAAGGTGGGTGGGGAGGTCACACTGAGTTGGACAGAAGGAGCCAGTTGTGGCAAGAGCCGGGAAAAGAACATTCCAGGCAGAGGAAAACACAAGTACAGAGATGCCCAAAGAGGGCACGAGCTTGAGATGTTGCAGGAACTGCAAGAAGAGACACAGTGAGAGCCCACGTGCAGGGGAGAGAGGAGCATAAAAAGGTGCTGGGAGGGTGGACAGGAGCCAGCTCAGGCAGGCCCTGCAGACCATGATGAGTTTTAATTTTGTTCCAATTGTGACAGAAGCCACTACAAAGCTTGGCAGGGGAGTGGCATGCAGAAAATACCTTGAGAAAATAGTCTCACAGGGTATGGAACAGGGATCCCAGACAGCAGGCCATTGTTTGGGTGAGAATTGCTACGTGTGTGGATGGAACACAGAGACGGAGAAAAGTGAACAGATGCAGACGTATGTGGGGGGATGAAAACCCCCAGGGCTTGAGGATGTGTTGGAAATTCTTCCTAACGAGGGTTTCTTTTAAAGCAGCCGCTACCCCAACCCCAGCCCAACCATGAAGAGCCTAGCAGAAGTAGAAACCAGAAAACAGCAAAGCGTAAGTACAGGGGCCGCCCTCTCTTGCCCACCAGCCCACCCGCCTCCCTCCCCCAGCCCACTGCTTTCTTTGGATTGACTTCTGTCTCTTTCCCTTCCAGTCCCTGCTCCTTCCATAGACAGAAGCACGAAACCACCCCTAGATCGTTCATTAGCTCCGTTTGACAGAGAGCCCTTCACACCAGGTTCGTATCTTTCTTGTTTGATGCATAGTAATAGTGGCCAGCATTTATAGAGTGCTTACTGCATGCTTTTCACAGGCACTAGCTCATTTAACTAGCGCCACGGTCCTATGAAGCGGGGACTATTAGAATCATCCTCATTGTGCAGATGAGGAAACTGAGGCATGAAGAGGTAACTTCCCAAGGTCACTCAGCTACCAAGTGATGGGGGTGGAGACTCAAACCCAGCCTGATGCAGACCTGGATGCATTAGCCGGATGTGGGGCCTTCTCCACGGGTGCGATCTGTGTACACACATCCATCCCATCATCCTCCTGAAGGATGACGGGGGAGGCATCTGGGCTAAGAGGCAAGAGGCCTGGGAGAGCTGCGGTCTGCTGCCTTGGCTGCTGCTCAGCAGCTCCTTGACCAGGGAGGGATGTTGCTTTTTCAGACTCCTCATTTGTAAGGTGGGTGCTCTGTAACGAGAAAATGCCTTGTAAAACTTTGAGGCGCTGTTCGGATGTCAGAGTTGTCTTTTGTTGTGTGTGTGCAGTTGACCGAGCTGCGGGTATACCACAGTCCTTTCCCTCCTGAATTGGCCCAGAGTATTCTTAGATTGCAGTTAACCGCTGCATAAAGCTATTTTCAATTCAATTCTGAAACTTACCTACGATTTATTGAGCACCTACCATGGGGCAAATGCTTTACACACCACAGATAAGTTACAGTCATGCCTCATTATCTGTGAGGGGGATCAGTTCCAGGACCCCCGTGGATATCAAAATCTGGGGATGCTCAAGTCCCTTATATAAAAATGGTCTAGGATTTGCATACAACCTGCGAACATCCTCCTGTGTGGTTTAAAGCATCTCTAGATTACTTTTAATACCTGATACAATATAAATGCTATGCAAATAGTTGTAAATACAGTGTAAATACACGTACACAGTTATCAGGGCATGGCAAATCCAAGTTTTGCTTTTTGGAACTTTCTGGAATTTTTTCTAAATATTTTCAGTCAAGGTTGATTGGCTTTGTGGATGTGGAACCTCAGGACAAGAGTTATCTTCATCTCTACATTATCTCCGACACTCACACCAACCCAGCCAAGGAGGCACACTATTATCCCCACTTTGCATATGATAAAACTGAGGCTCAGAGAGCTTAAATTATTTCCCCAAATGTGCATAACTAGGTGCAGGATTTGAACCCATGTCTTTCCGACTTCAAAGTGGGTGCCATTTTCTACCACATCACGTGGCAGTAGGAGACCCTGGATTTTCCTTGCTGTGCACTAGGGAGTTCTGGGGAAGGAGTCCTGAGCTTTGAAGGATAAGGAGCCTGGAACCCCAGCCCCACCCCGCCCTTCCTTAGCTACGTGGTGAGCAGGACATTCAGCCTGTGCGGCCTCGGTCTTCTCTTCTGTTGGCAAAATGACTTTCAGTTCTTGGATCTGAGGCTACGTGCTTGCTGCTGTTTCCTTGAACTGCATCACAACTCTGCTGACTCTTGCAAAGTTATGTCGGCTACTTACGTTTAAAACGGCCTGCTGTGGAGGGCTGGACAAATCACGTCAGATCAAAGTGAAGACAGAGAGATTCGACTTCAAATTCCAGCCCTGCTTACTCACATGAGTCGAAGCATCAGAAAAGTGGAATCTTGATGTCAAACCCTTCAGGGTCACTTCCTGAACAAAAGTTATCCTTTCTAAAGACTTTTTTTCTTTTTCAAGACAACTTTTCTTGACAATATCAGCTCCACCCTTGAATTACTCCCTTACCCACGAAGCTATGGGAGAACTAACCTCTTACAATACTCAGACTCTTATCAGGAGACTCCTAACATGCCCAGAGAATATGCATAAACCAGCAGATGTCTTTAAAAGAAACTCTATCCAGGCCTAATGATATAAATCTGTGTTTTCTGGCCAGCCCTCTAAAGTAGGATTTCCACCCAAAACCAAAGTTTTATAAACGAACATTTTTCTATGCCACTCAAACCCTCTCCCGCTAGGCAGTGAGCTCTTCCCAGTGGGACGAGATTCTTAGGACTGACTTATCATGGGCCTGGCATGTGCTCAGTCTTTAAAGAATGACTCATGTTGCGAAAATGCAACCCTAGGCAGGTGTATCGCCCTTCGCCTTAGGGTGTTCACTGTGCCGGCAGGTCAGGAGAGGGGAAGGAAGAGGAACTATCTAACTACTGTCAGCACCCCTGGGTCATGTGCCTGACCCTGCGTGTAAACTGTCACCTGGTCCTTACAGCAAACCTATGTGGTTTTAACCTATAACCCCCATTTTACAGGTGGGGAAACTGAGACTCAAAGACTTTAAGTAACTTGCTCAAAGTCGTACAGGACTTGCTTCTAGACCTGGTTGAATCCAGTTAACTAATACTTTTATTACATTGAAGACATAGGACATATCTACTTTACGGGACCTCCGACAGAATAAAAAATACATTGCTCTGAACAACTTTGCAGTGCAGAGTTCTCAGGTACACCGAGCATTTCTTCAGGGCGCCTGCATGTCATCTGTTCTGAGAGAAAAGTAAAAGAAAGAGAGGGAAAGAGAGAAGGAAAGAAAGAATAAAAAGGGGAAAGACTAACAAACCCAAACATGATTTGCAACCTGCCAGACGAGTCTTCTGAAACTCTCTCCTCCAAGTTAGGAAATTTTCCAGAAACTAAGTGTAATGCCTGACATAGCGTCAAGTGTACCCCAGGATTAATGGACAGCTGACCCCTCCACGGCAAATGGGTTTGTTTCAGACACGAAAATAAGGATGAGCAGAGAAACTCTTGACCAATGAAAGAGGCATCAGCTCCCAAGGAGGCATTAATCCTTTTTATCATCAATTACATGCAATAAAATGTTGCAGAGAAGCACAGAACCCACAACACTGTTCGTATGCACACAACACGTGCGATCCTTGGGCAAAGTCACTTAATTTGTTTGAGTCTATGAAATTAGGTGCTGTGTGAGGGACCCTTGTGTGTCTAAAGTCTGACTCCTCAGTGCTTAAACCCAGTCAGCCGTCCAAGCGCTCGGATTCAGTTTCATCAAACAGTGTTTTAACGCCTCGCGCTTGGCTGTTAAACTCAAGGCCTGTCTGCTGTTCTGTCGTTTACAGGAAAGAAACCAGTGATTCCTGACAAGGTAAGCTTTCGCCTTGTTTTGCTTTGTTTTGTTTTGGTTTTTGCTCCATTGTGTCTCATCTCACTCACCCATCTTCCCTCCTGTCTTTGCAGCCCTCGACCCCAGCGGGAAGGTGAGTGGCTCTGGTGCGTCTGCGGGAGGGGACATGGCACGTGCTGTAAAGCTCCGGTTTGTTTCTCACACACCCTTTCTCTCAACTCTGCAGGCCTCTTGGGGAGAATTTACCCAAGATACAGAAGCCCCCATTACCACCAACCTTGGAAAGGCTCGACAGAGGCAGCAGCCCCCTGCCGGGGAAGAAGCCACCTGTGCCAAAGTAACTGCCTTCTGTCACCTGCGCGGGTCGCGCAGAGGGGGCGATGTGAACTCCCGCCTGGGAGCAGTTGGCTCCGCGCAGGGACTGAAGACCAGGACACTCCCGGGTGGGGTGGGCCTGTTTGCTGCTGGGATTTGCGTCCAGGTTCTCAGCCTGGACGTAAAGTGCCTGGGTCCCTTTGAAGGACGTGGCGGTCCAGCACAGAGAGGCGCAGAGAGATGCTTCCCCGGGGAAGAGACCTTCTTCTCAACCAGTCGGATTTTTGGATGCATTTTCCTTCCATCACGAGGCGTAGGAACTGTACCTACCATTTTATATTTCCATCCAGGCAGCGGAGGGGGTACCACTGGTTACTCCAAGTGTCTATTTTTAACTTTACAGTCTTTCGGGGCCTATTCGCCAAATGGCACAAACGTACCTGGGGTCAGGCCCAACCCAGCTTCTCACGAAGGACAAAACCAAGGCTTCCATTGATCTCATCGGTACAACCAGGATTCATAGCTACAGCCTTGCTTGTAGTGGAAGGCTAGTGGAAGGACTCAGTCAGGGCCAGGGCGAGGGTGTACCACTAAAACCTCAGTAATAGAGTTAATATTTTAATGGAATATTCAAAAAAAATTAAAATGAATGCAAAAAGTATCATAATGAACGAAATATCCAATTTTAACTAAACACAGGATGAGGGCATGTGAAGCATCTGACAGATGTAAGGAGAACATGGTGCGGGCCCAGGCGGACAGCTGCCCGCTGCAGCTCCAAGGCTGCTGTCACCAAGTCTGTCTGACCGGCTCGTGCATCTGGGGAATGTCCCAAAGCAGCAGCATTTCCCAGCTGTCTTCCCTTCACACGGAGGGTGAGCCCCAAGATGGCTGTTTTAAAGCCTCAGCGAAGGAGAATGTTGCCTAAAATGTTTTTGTTTGCTTGGAGAAACAGCTACTCAGTGAAATTTAATAGCTACTAAAGAGTTAGTTTGCTGACTAAATGTTTTTTTTTTATCTTTAACGTAATTATTTGCTGCAGTAGCTAAATAGAGTAAAGGTTTGCCTAGCTCAGCTCACAATGACAGATCACTGAGTCACCACACCTCCCTCTCCCCTGCTCTCCTGCTTGGTTTTTTTTTTTCCTCCCATTTTATCACAGCTCAGTGGGTTTGATTTCTCGTTATTAGATTAAGTGAAGCTGTCTATATTCTTTGAAACGCTTTATGCTCAGTTCTTTTTCTTTGCCCTGATTCATTTCAGGCATGGATGGGGACCAGACAGAAGAGAAAATGTAAGTACAAGCGATCATTTGGTGCATGCTTGGCACAGGGAAATCGGCGCAGGCCCCGTGGAGGTCAGGGCTGCCTCTGTCTCCGCCTTCACTGAAGTCCGGTGCTGGGAGCCAGGCCTGCACACAGTGGGCACTGGAATACTAGTGCCTGGTGGGGCTTCCAATTTTCCCCCCTGCCCCCCTCCCTGCTGCATTGCTTAGCTCCTGTCCCTCTGAGGGCTCCTAGGGAGGCTGGGTTCATCGCAGCCCTGCTACCAGGTGGTCATTAGCAAGGTGAAGGGGCACTGGGTGGAGAGAATAAAGTAAGGGATGCCCGAGAGTCTGGGTCTCACAGCAAAGTTTCCAAAGCTTCTGTTTTAATACCTCCACAGCCTGAGAAAGAGGGGAACTAGCATTTATCGAATGCCTACTATGTGCACGTTGCCAAGCTAGCTACTTTCGGGTAACCAGCTGTTTGCCTGGGACACGCCCATGTCTCATATCCCAGGAACCCCATCACTTTCAGGCCACCCAGACCCAAGAAATTTGGTCACCCCAGCTTTACAAATGCTTTGCCTTTAATGCTCCCCTGAGGAATCATTGTTTCTCTTTAGCTAAGAGGAAATCAAAGCTCCAAGGAGTAAGATACTCATGGCAGGTTGTACGGGCAGCAGACAGCCTGGATGGAAATCCAGGCCTCTCTGATTTCCCCTACCCTGTAAGGCCTCTGAAGCCATCACATCCCTGCCATGTTCAAGGGCTCAGGCCATGGGTGCCTGGGGTTTCACAGCTCAGTGCTAGATGCTGTGCTGGTTCAGATGAAGTGCCGAGGTACGATGGAGACGGACAAACCCCCGTCCAACATGCTAAACAGCATACGATCACAGAACGAGCTATGGAGGTGAAGGGAAGAAAGTGGTCTACGGGGGTCAAGGAGAAGGGTGACTTCTTAGAGATGTGGTCACTGCGTGATGGGGAAGACACAGCACAGTCACCTCATGAGAAAGCCCAGTGCATTCCAGCTTCAGGAATGTTCTGAGCAAAGGCAGGTGGGTTCAGAGCCATAGGGACATAGAGGAGATGAGGTTGAAAATGAGGGCAACATCACATTCCTGAAGCTCCCCATCTCTGGAAGGACTGACACTTGTTGTCATGAAGATCCAGAAGTCGTATATTCTTGGACCAGAGGAGACGTGGTGGCAGCAGTGTCCAAGACTGATTTCATTTTGGGGATTCCCTGAGTCCATGCGTATTCATCTAGCAACCCATCGCTAGGACTCCCTCCCAGCTGGCCAATTGGAATGAGTGGTTCTGCCTTATCTCAAAGGTAGGACTAAGGACAGCAAACTTTTGTTGAGCACTCAACACACCAGGCGCAAGCAGTGACTAATTTAATGCTCCCAACAACGCCTGAGAAAGTGCTCTTTCATCACCACCGTGCTGGCCTAACAAAACAAGTCCAAGTTGGCAATTTTGGTTTTCTAGTCAATGGCAAAATCATTTTTGTCCCTCGGAACATCATTTATTATCTGAAGAGGAGAGTAAATAGCCCCTCCCTTATCTATTTCACAAGGTTGTCCTAAAGATAAACGTGCCGAACCGTGCGGACACACCTTAGAAACTATGTTATAGATCATTAAGGTTGCATTGCTTTTAAGCGTGGCCGCTACAGAGCACAGCCCCAAAGAAGGCGGGGCTTTGGGTCAGACAGACCCAATTAGGGGCTGGATCTATTTCGTAAACCTTGGCAAGTTAGGGATCCCTCCTGAGCAGCACGTTTCCATCTGTAAAATGAGGATGTTAAATTCTTGAAGGGTTGTTAGAATTGGATGGAATATCACGTGTGAGTCTTTGGGACACACCGTAGATGTTTGTGTATCTTCAGGCCCTTTGAGACACTTCAGAACCTATTTTATGTGTATACATAAAGAGTGTCTCGGGTTGGAGTGTCCTTAAATGATCGTTTGTATTAAGAAATCATAAATTACTTGGCAGGTTCTGCTGTCTCCATTGTATCTTTATTATGGAGGCACAAAACTGCTAAAGAAAGAAGACATTTCTATGATTGAAAAATACAGTTCTTATAGGACTTCTGCTTTGATGATAGGTTAATATCTTTTTTTTTCTTTCTTCCCCTTACCAGGATGAAGATGATGGTATGTTCAGAAAGGCTTTCTTACAACTTATAACCCATCCCTTCATTTTTATGCTCAGGCATTCAGAAACCCCATTGAATCCATTATGATTGTTAAATCAGTATTAAGTAGACATTATGTCAGTTGGTATATTGCCTAACTATAATAAAATGGAATTACTTGGCTGAGTTACCAAGGAGAACTGTTAAGTTCATGCCTAGCAGTGTGAATTACTTACTAGTAAAGCAACATTAAAAACCGCATGTACAGTTTGATAGAAAACATTCTAGTGTTTATGCTTTATAACACATGGATAAAGGACCCCTGCAGATGAATGACATAGCATTAAAAAATTCGGCTTTTGTAAAACAAAACTTGTGAATCATTTCTGAAATTCATATGGTTTCCATTTGACAATTTTCTGCCAAGTTAACATTTCAAAAATGAAAAAAATGTGTATTATGGAGAACGATGTATCATGGCAGCATTTTAAAATGCACTCTAAGGTGGTAACCATCTAGAAAAACCTTGGGGAGAGGGGCTTCCATCCTGCCACTTCCTAATGACATTCGATCTTTTGCATTTTTCTATCTCCCTTTAGACCAACTGTTTCTAACTGGGGAGCAGTTCTGGGATGTTCCTGTGACACTTGGATTCTGACTATCTGCTTTCTTTTCTTTTTTCCCCCACAGTGCATCAGAGACCTCTGCCCCCGCCAGCACCACATGCCATGAACTCCAACACCTTCCCTGCAAGATCTACCAAGCCGTCGCCCAAGCACTCCCTCCCATCACCCCACCTGCCCGGAGCCTTCTCAGAAAGGTTTGTGCTGACGCCATAGTCTGTGTTCTAACGTGAGTTCTAACTTAGGTTAATGTCTGGGGCCACTGATACTGAGCTAATAACATCAGGTGGGTTGACGAAGAAAGAAATGAGCCAGTGGTCGGAGGGTCAGAATATTTGGGGTCTTAAGAAACAAAACCAAGCTGAGCATAAAGAACCACATGTGTTAACTCTCTGCCGTCCTCTGAACCTCTGTGGGTCAGAGGGGTACAGAACCGACAGCCTGTTGCGGCTCCAGATGGAATGGACTCTTTGGCAGAAAATGGGGAGTATTTTCACATTGCGGCTAAAACAAAGAAATAAACACTCAGAAAACCGAATTAATTTAATTACTTGGAGTTCACCCTGCCTCTTGGATGGGAGGACTGAAGAAACGTACCTTGCCCTTAGCAGATATCGAGAATTCACCGCACAGCCTCTGTCCCCAGCAGGTCCATTTTCTTGGTGGCAACAGTGTTTCTTGGGGCCCATGATGAGGCAGGCTGTCCAGAAGCAAATGACTTGGGTCATTTCTCCTAAAGAAGCCCACAGGCTGCCTCCTGGTGTCCCCGAGGCCTCCAGCCCTTTGGATTCAACTCCTTTACTACCCAGAGGTGCCCAGTCCCCACCTTAAATATGGAAGGAAACACCCTCAGCAAGATTCTTCCACCCCTGCCAGAGATCTGCAAGGAGTCTAAAATTTTTTTTCATTTTCCCTGGGTGCCTCTTGCTCTGACTTTCTGCTGTTTCTTCTCATTCTCCATTCTTCCAGCTATCTTTCTTTTTCTGCCACGTCTGCCATTTTCTAATGCATGCCATTTTCTCTTCATCCCACCCTGGGCCCCCAAATACCGCTCATCCAAGATTGCTGAGCAGAGCAGACTTCTACAGAAGGTGTTCGGTCTACGGGTGGGGAAACTGCTGCTCCGCGTGGAGCAGACCTTATCTCAGGGCCCCCCCGCAGGCTCTCTGTCCACCACTCCAGTCTCTGGGCAGCGCTCCAAGCCCTCTCTTTGTTTCTCACCCACCCCACCCTCTCCTTGTAGACTGTTAGGCCATGGGGATTCACCATTCCCAACCAACATGCCCATTTAATATATTTTCCTAACCAAAGAGAAGTCCTCTCCCCAGGGGACTTCTGTCATGCTCCTGTGAATGAAAAATACTGCATACCATACCAGTAAACAAAGAATCCTGAAGCCATCAAGTCATCAGCGGCTGCCGCCACCCCCCAGTGAAGACAAGCCTGCAGCCTGGCCTCTGCAGCCACTCACAATGGCGCACCCTGAGGGGACTCAGAATAAGAAAGGACAGGATACTGGCCCTAGATAGCTAGGTGCTTGTCAAAGGAATGAATTCAATGAGCCCAGATGTTTGCTTCCTCCCATACATAGAAAAGTGCTAAATTGTTTAACTTGAGAAGCCTGGTTTTCTTTAGTTAGCAAATGATCTTTTGATGTTCCAACTACCTGGTCTCTGTTGTAAAGCTCCTATATCTCCTAGCTCCTCCCCCACCTCTTCGGAGCAGTCCCTCAGAGCCATCTGAGAGGCTGAGTCCTCAGAATTGTCCACCCAAAAAACTATAACTCAACATTTAGGTTGTGCGTTTATTTCAGTCGACACTCCAAACTCAAGGTCCTCAAACTGCAGTCGACTTTTAAAAGTAACTTTTAGAGTCCTTTACATAATTGTTTGGTTTCTCTTGTTTTGTGGCTTGTGAAGCTTGTTAACCGTCGGGATGGTCCATCTTGGGACAGTAGTGAAGTATGTCCAGCAAGTTCTTTGCCCTGGGCCCGTGGTTTCAGGGAGGGGTGGGGAGCAATAACAAAGGAAGCAGCATTGACCTAGGCCCAGCTCTCCCCCACCACCCACCACACCTATATCCAACCCTACTTAAAGTTCGTTCTTTTCCTCTCCCCACAGTAACAGCAGTTTCCAGCACAGCGCCTCCCTGCCGCCATACTTCTCTCAAGGTTTGTACCCTGGGCTCTAGTGACCTGTCCCAGCCAACGCGCCTTCATGACTGCACTGCCAACCTGTCCCAAAGCCTCTTGGCAAAGGTCTTGTTGTTTGCTGAAAGCAGTTGACTTCCTCGTTCAGTACTTAACTCAGTTTCTGCGGTGTGTCAAGGGCTGTTGGAGTGACAGGATTCCACGTAGAAACACACACACACACACACACACACACTTCCTTAGGAAGGTGGGCTTGGCTTTTACCTTCCCATATAGAGCCTTTCCTCCTTGCTGTTTTTATATAGCGCTAAGGATGGTGCTTCTCTGTAGGTTCGGTTTGAATAATGACTCTGACCTTGAGTTGTTAGTTGGGGAGCGCGCTTAAAATATAGGTTAAGAGGCCCCAACCCTCGAGATTCTGATACCCTTAAGGCTGGCTGAGGACCTGAGTTTTCAATCATACCTCCTCTGGGTGTCCACGATAAGTGTTTGCTGGGAGTGTTCTCAACTTTAATATGCATAGAAGTCACCTGGGAACGTGTTAACATGCAGCTTCTAATGCAGTGGGTCTTGGGTGGGACCTGCGATTCTGCATTTCTAGCAAGTTCTCGTGTGATTCTTGCTGGTCCACTCTGAGTAGAAGCAAAAGTCTGCAAGGTAGGACTAGACTGTGTTTATTTTTTATCCTTAAAGGCTTGCGAGTGACTGGCACATGGTAGGCACTTTAAAAAGTTTTGATGAATGACTGAGTTTCAAGTGACTGTGAAAAGTCACCCAACTGTAGTAAATAGTTTTTTTTTTTAATGCCAGGAAACTTACCTAGTTTTATCAGATCATCTGATTTCTTTCCCAAGAAAAACTAGAAATATGGCTTTTAATGTGGAATTACCTGATTTTTAAAGGTTGACTTAAAATTTTAAAAAAATCTTGTGAGAAAAAATTGAACTTTTTTTTTTTTTGCAGCACATGAAAGAACACCAGTGTGTGTTATAAACAGAAAAATACTTTGGTATAAGTTTAAATTATAACTCAAAAGTAGATCTTTTTTTCAGGAACACATCCATTCTATTCAGTTGGATACATCAGCCCATACATGTGTGAGATCCTACCACTAACCCCAATGAAATCCACTAAGTTTTCAATGTTTCCTAAGCATGTGAGGATATAGTGTCCATATTCACTACATGGCTTCCACAGTTCTCCCCACACACCTCAATTTTTCAATGTTTACTGTGTTCTGTGCACCCACCTTGTGTTCCTTGCCTGGACCCTGCAGGCATCTGAGCCTCAGACACTTCACTTATAACAATATCTCCCAAGGTATGCCACAGACCCCTGCTTTTATGGGCTGGTGATGGGGGTTACTAATATAAATAGTTAATTCTTTTTTGGAATATAGTCATCCTTCCATATGGGGGGATTGGTTGCACAATCCTCGCAAATGCCAAAATCCGAGGATGCTCAAGCCCTTTATATAAAGTGGCGTAGCGCAGTATGCCCTCCACACACACAGGGTCCGCATTCGCAGATTCAGTCTGAGGTTGGTTGAATCTGAGGACGCAGACCTGGAATACAGCGGGCATACTGCGCTACCTTAATCAAAACTGACCGCTTTTCTCCTAAGAGTGCTAGGACCCCTGGTCCTGGCCCTCAGTCTAGCCCACTGGCTGCTTGATGGTCAGGAAGATAAAGGATGTGCTTTGTATTGTCCAAAACATCTGTCTCACATCTCTTGAGGATCTAGGTAATAAGGGTGGTGGGTGACTTCCATGAAAATTATTGTCTGTCATGAAAAGTGACTTTACAGTGCTGGCCTGCGGATGCAGAAGCAGGAAGAAAATTCCTCAGCTCTAACACAGTCATATAACATAGGCATTGGTCACATGACTTTCCCATATGGCTAGATTCAATCCACAAACATTATAAAAGTGCCTGCTGTGCTGGACTGCAAAGGTAGGCATGGGGAAGGGCTGTTAAGGCTCTGGGAGCCTTCAGAAGAAAGATCAGCAGCTCAGGCCAGCTTGATCTGCTTATTTAGAGACAGGGAATCTCATCTCAGATAATCCTGGTGACATGGCTGGGAAGACTCTGGCCCTTCCCAAGTAACTCTCCTCCCTCAGTGGCATGGGGGGCAGACGGTTTACCACTTCAGTGTATTGCAGATGGAGGAACAGCCCAGGTGAAGAACCACCTGGGGTGCTTGTTAAATGCAGATTCCTGAGCCTGGGTGATCCGGGGTCCCCCTGGGATTCTCGTTTATGTACAGTAATGTTTGGGAACCACAGGTTCAAGTCCTGGCCCTGCCACTAAGAGCATATGATTTATTTAGACTCTGAGTCTTTGTTTCCTCATATTCAAAAAGAAGATAATCTCTCTCTGTAGGGTTGCTGTGAGGACGAAAGGGAGCATTTGCAGGTGCTACTCAGGGCCTGAAAGGGTAGTGCAGAATAAGTATTTGCTGAATGAACAAATGAATGGTGGATGAATTATTAAGAGAACACTCAACACACAGGACTTCCCAGGCTTTGGCAGCTGTTCTGGCACACAGAAGACAGCCTTGGCAATTACACCTCAACACAATCAAACCTTTCCTGAAATTAGGAAACATGTTTCAGGGAACTGTCAACAAGGAAAAAAAGCTTACCGAAGGTGAGGCACTCAAGTGCTGGGTGATTTACAGGACCCAACACAGACTTCCTGATTGATCAGACAGGTGGTGGAACCTTTATGGGAGTTGAACTGCTTTACCTCCGTTAGAAAATCTGGTTCATAAGAGCAGGTGGCAAACTGTTTCTAAAAGCTAACGATATTCTCAAGGTAATTTCACCTTGTCTTGGGTAACATACGCTTCTTTTTGTGAAAACAATGAGAACGTAATTATTTTATTACCGTATTGTTACCACATGAGCGGTAAGGAATCCATTCTGGGTGTGCTGGAGTCTGTGAAAGATTTGTCTCTTGAACATTGCTTTTGATGATCACATTAGAACCACGTGACCTTTTCACCAGTGGATCTAGTCACTTTACATGTCACGTGCACAAGTAAGCAATCCCTCAGATGTGTGGTAGTGTCTCAGAATTTCACTGGCCTGGCTACAGAATAATGCCTGAGCAACCCTTGTGGTTTTGAACAAGTAAAAATTATTTTTCAAGCTGTGGTGTCTTGAAATGTTAATTGCTGGGAACAATTGCAGAACCATTTGGGGGGAGGGGGGATGTGTTATGACAGAAGTGAAAAATTGCTTAAAGTAAATTAACTTTCAAAATGCTATACTTTTGAAGGCTCTAGCAACAGACCACCTCCCAGAGCTGAAGGCAGAAACTTTTCCTTGCCAGTTCCAAGCAAACCTCGGCCATCATCCCCTGGGGAAGAAGAGGTAATAAAGCATATGTTTGTATTTTATTTTTTCCCCAGCAAATGAATCTTCAGAAGCTCCCACTGAATACTCTCTTGTACTTCTATCTTCTATTTAGCCTTAATTTTTTTAGTGGAAAATTTTAGTGAAAAAAATTAAGGAGAAGATTCAGATGAAAAATAATACATTCTTTTTCCTTGGTGTTTTTCAGACTCTTCCAATGGCAAATGTGTGTTTTGCATTAAACAATGAGAAGAAGAATCCTATTTTTCATCTGTTTCTTAGCATATGACATTGCATAAGTCACTTAACTTCTCGTTCACCCAGTTTTTTTCATTAAATATATCACTGTACTAAACTGGAGAAATCATTACATCTCTATCTTTCCTGATTAGAGGCTCCGTTATAAGTGGAATGCTTATTCACAGCTATCTTTGCAGCCAACTTCATGATAAAAAGCAGTTCACACAAAATATCTTCTATTTAGCCTCACCTGAATGATTCTATATTCAACTTAAGAAAACAAATGTTTCAAACCTCATGGAATTGAGGTGGTTATTCATGGGAATGATTACTTGAAGGTTTTGCTTTTCACTTACATGTGTAACTGCAGCATTTATTCTGTTTTTAAAAATTTACATTTTCAGAATTCATTACGTCAAGAGTGGTATGTTTCTTATATTACCCGACCAGAGGCAGAAGCTGCTCTTAGAAGAATAAACCAGGTACTGTGCTAAAATTTATTTTTAAGTACTTATAAATATTAATGGAAGAAAAAAAGGGAACTGACTTCTACTGAGCACCAATTATGGGTTAGAAATTCTGTTAGGTGCTGGTCATGCTGTGATACCGAGGGGACCAATTAGTGCCAGCGTCCCACCGACCAGCATCCATATCAATGATTCCTATGACTCTGGGGAAAAAAATCTAAATTAAGGTAGTCATTTGGCTGGCAGAATTTTAGATTTTTTATCAACAGAAAGAGTCCATCTTTTCACAGGAATCAAATAGCTTCAAAAGGAGACTCTCTTTCCCCCAAATTTCCAACATCTTACCAGCCCATCTTCCTCTTAATACACAGTCGCCATCCATATTGATGTGAAAGGACCCATATTGAGAGAGACAACAGCAACTTTTTGTCCTTTTCCCTAGAAATTTCTAGCTGTCTTTTTATAATAAAGGTCTTAAATGGGACTTCCTATTTCCTGGTGCTGAACATTAACCTTAAATCAATGTATCAGAGGCAGGAAAGTAGAAAGCTTTCATCTTTCATATCTTACACTTCTCGAGGCTACAGTAGTAGTTTTCAAGCTTGATTCCACATTTAAATCACTTGGGGAGCCTTAAAAAAATTCGGATTCTGGTCTCACCTGGAGAGATTCTGATTTAATTAATCAGGGGTGCTGTGTGGACTCCGGAAGTCTTCAAAACTTGAAATTCCAAAGTGAAGCCAGGGCCCTGAATCACTTGTCCACAGGTGTATTTGTTCATCAGAGATGTTCTGACTAGAATTTACTCAACCAACTTGAAATAAAAAGAAAAAAGGAAAGCCATTTATTTTTTTGCCAACTGTTGGCTTTTTAAAACCATCCCGATTCAATACACAGAGGACAGAGTAGTTTAAATGGGTCCTTCCTAATTCATTCTATTTTAATATTAGATCTTTACTGTATGACTATTATGTAGCAATAGTTTATGGAATGAAATTTTAAAGTACAGGACAAATCACAACATTATTTTGGTAAATTTCAGGAAAAAAGGGTGATAAGGACACAGATGGTCCACACTGGGTTTTGTTCAGGTGTAGGATGATGAGACACAGCATCTGGATACCGTGAGGTTTTAAAACTGGTAAATTTCTTAGGCATTTGGCTGTTTTATAACTTTGGCTCTCAAAAGAAAGGGCTAGGGAGTTAGCTCTCAGGAGTGGGAAGACGTATCTTTAGTTAATCAATAAAGTCCTTATTTTGTTCGCCCTTTATCCACTCAACCACCTATTTGTTTTATTACTGAAAAAGAGATTCCTTTTTCATCAAGAGACTGCAAAGAGGTTTCTTTGAAATTTAGAAATTTCTCTGATATAATCTCTGCTGCCTCTTTCTTGACAACCAAGAAATCCACAACACATGGGACTGAAGTTGTTGGGGAACTAAATGTTCACTGAATTGTCAACTGGTAGGTTTCCAGATCCCTTAAGGCTTGTCTGCTGCTCTTAACAGGCAACGAAAGTATTGATTTTTGCCTCTCCCATAATAACAAGAATTTATCCTTCTAGGATGGCACTTTTCTGGTTAGAGACAGCTCTAAAAAAACAATAACCAATCCATACGTCCTCATGGTGTTGTACAAAGATAAAGTTTACAACATCCAGATCCGTTATCAGGAGGAAAGCCAAGTTTACTTGCTGGGAACTGGACTCCGAGGGAAAGAGGTAAGGACTTCTAGTTGTAAAATTTCCCCTAATTCTCTATTTATGCCTCTCTGCATACCTACCTACATGGAAGCTTGCTGTAGCATTCTTTGGGGGTCCATACTGCAGGGCAACTTTAGAGTTAAGTCACATTAGTGAAACCCTTCATTTACTGGAAGGAAGTAAAATATTAACAGTATCTACCTCTGCCACAGAGTTTTTCCTCATATATTTTATTCCAAATAGTCTAAAATCACTTTGTAACTTTAAAAAATGTATGCTCATATGTAAATTTTTAAAAATCCAGTTAGATGATGTCAAAGGCAAGTCCCTTCTATCATTCATCTCTGTCACATAATTTTAATGTATGATTACAGTGTGTTTATAAGGCTGTATCTTAAGCAGACATCTGGAAAAAGGGGAAAAATAGAATTTTTGTGCTAATTATTTAGATACTTGGGTCATTTCTTTCTAAAAATGGAGGTTTGGCCAATGAAGGTGGCCAAATTGTTGAAAACACTTTCCTCTCTT
Organism: Vicugna pacos; assembly: GCF_048564905.1. NCBI lineage: Eukaryota > Metazoa > Chordata > Mammalia > Artiodactyla > Camelidae > Vicugna > Vicugna pacos. Next base: position 13,147,108 of record NC_133008.1, read on the forward strand.
TTGCCAAGGTGTACGCTAGTCACTTTCTGGGTAGTAATCAGCGCTGGTGTGAAGGAAACCTTTCAGGGCTGCTTTATTGCAAAGGAAACTACAACTAAATTTACTGCCCCAAGCATGTTCTTTAAGTTTAAAGTTCTAGGAGGAAGATCAGCTGACTCAGACATTTCTAGAATGAGAAACAACTCAGGCATAACTTCAACTTTACTCCAAATATTTTCAAGTTATGATAATGTGAACAGGTAGAAGAAAACACACGATTTGGCCGAATGTCTGAATCGCTGGTGCCGCGTGGGTGGAGCTGCATAGGGCCTACAGAAGTGGCCATGTCTATCCTCCAGGATTTCTCTTGGTCTCGTGTGGAAACACAAATACAAACCACTCACTGCTGTTGCCCTGGAGGGAGGCAGTGAGCAGATCTGTCATGCACGAAGTGCATAACTCTGTCTGGGGTACCTAGGTGACTTCCGACCCATATCTAGATGGATGGATGGGGGCTCCCAGTCTGGCCATCAGGGATAGGGTGATTTGGGTAATGGATGCAAAGACTTGGCTACAGAGCTCTTGTGAGTGTGGAGGTGGCAGTGGGGACACAGCAGAGATCATGAAGGAACTATTATGCCATGTTACAGTATCATCTTAGACACCAGGGATGCTGTCTGACCTCCTGATTCCTTACACCTCCTATTATTTGTGGCTTAGAGTGAAGGGGGATACAAAAACCAAAACCAAACCACAGACAAATAGAACGATCCTAAGATAAGGCTATCATAATTAGATTGCAGTACATGTATATAACCCCCATATGAAATTAAAAATATATATATACACACACACACACACATATATTTGTCTTTAATCCATGGTTTGCTCAATGTTGGTGAGGAGTTATTTTTTCAAAGTTTTATAGCAGAAATCATTAAAATATTTGCCAAATTTTACATGTTTTTTTCCTTATAATCTTCATACTTCAAGAGGTAGGATATTACATAGATTTTAAAAAACTGACAGTGAAATTCATGCTACCCATTCTGATGCTGATTTATCTCCCTGTTCTGAATCTTTCAGGACTTTCTGTCTGTGTCAGATATTATCGACTACTTCAGGAAAATGCCACTTCTGCTCATTGATGGGAAAAACCGAGGCTCCAGATACCAGTGCACGCTGACCTATTCTGCAGGTTATCCCTAGCAAGTCAGCCAAGCAAACGAGCCTTCCTCCTGCCTGTCGCCAGCATAGGAAGATCAGTCAATCTTGGAGAACCGTCAGACACTTACGACTGAATTGACCCCTCAACATGAACACAAGGGTTTTCTCCCTTCGCTTAAAAAGGTGTTTGAAATGAAGACTGTCAAGTATCCCATAATTTATTTATTCTTCTTCAATGTCTGTAAAGTGCATGAATAATAATGTTCACACTTGAAGTCTAGTAATGCACTGTAACAATTCATTTTAAAAAGATGGGTATTTTTGAATACCCATTTCCAAGTACATTAGTTTGCACAGCTACAGAAATAATTTGGGGCAAGTTTAGAAACACTGATATGGTGATAGTTTTGGGGAACACATAAAAATGATCTTTTATAGAGCCAATCTTATGTCAGTCAAAGGCAATCATCAGTTTTATATGAGTAATTTGAAAATTACTAAAATTCAGTTTCTCAGTTTAAGGAGCTTCAAAAATATTTCCTTTCCTATTTGGTATTTTTTGCTGGGGGGATTTTTATGTATTTTTTTATGAAAAAGATAAAATGTATGTTGGGATAACTTCTTGGAATTAAAATTAATTTGCCTTTTGCTTTACTTTTGGGTTTCTAAAACAGTATTATTGACTATTTAGTTCATACTATTATGTTTCTGTTTTAAAGCAAACATAAGCTATAAATACAAAAAGAAAACGTTTTAAATTTAGAGATGATGCTTTGGTGTCCAGTACACCCGGGTTTAAGTTCATCATATCCGACACCCGCATCTCACCTCCTCCACCCCATCCAACTCCAAAAGCATCGTCAAATGATGTAGATTTTACCAAAGTCTTCATGGGAAGATGAAAGATCAATGCATGTATACACAGAAAAATTTGATCAGACTTTCCAATTAAATACTTTTCTTCTATATTTATCCCTCATCACTGACAGCTGTCATGAAGCCCTTCTCTTCATCTTTCCTCAAAAGGCTCTATAAATCCTTCAAAGCAATTCACTTCTTTCCTTCAACTTACATATCTCACTTAACAAGAAGTACTAGTCATTTCACAAAACAAAAACCTTGCATTCAGTTAAGTTTTCCCTTTCCCTTCCCAGGGGCCCTGGTTGTTATTCCACAGCTCTTAGTAACAACAAAACTTTCTGGCTTCTCTGTTTAACCTATGATAATAATTTTCTGAGTCACAAAGAGTATCTTGCATTTTCATTTTCATGAGCTAATAGAACACTGAAAGGGATCTTGGAAGTCATCTAATTAAAACAAATGATTTGCTAAGGTAACAACTATGTGGAGACTTAACCAATAATGATAAAAATGTTTCACAAAACTTCATCCTTACAAATCAGAAGTTCTCAGTTTAGGATCTAGAATCAGGAATTCTGAAGCTGAAAACCTTGCACTCGTTTACATGTTTATTCAACAGGATATTCAACAAGCGTTTCAGTGCCTATTCTGGGTGAAACCCTGAGCTAGGTGCTGGGTAATGACAGAAAACGCTGCAGGCTCTGCTGTGGAGTGAGCTGACCTTGAATCTTGCTTCACGGTATTCTACACTTTGTTAAAAAACATCTAAAATGGAGCAAATGATAGATCTCAAAGCAACTATTTGGTAGTGAATTATGTTCACAAGGTAAACAAAAGTTTAAGTTTCCTTTGGTGGAAAAGGACAGAAATAAAAGTATCCTAAAACTAAAAGCTGTTCCACTGCAATCAGTACAATCAGTGTTGAGTACCTGACGTTTCCATGACTGGCATTCTTTCTCGCCTTCTTCAGGCCATGGCAACTCTGTTCCTTTCGTGGGGCCTCTCCTTCGGCCACAGACCTGGTGTATGACCCCAACCTCACCAAGCACAGTTGCTCAGGACCCTGCCTGGGGATAAGCATCTTAATCAAAGCTGGGCCAACCAGGATCCTTCTCCAGAATGTTAAACATAAAGGTTGACTGAAACAGAGGATCTCTCTTTCTCTGGGGCCCCCAAAAGGTAATGCTGTACACCTGGAGTTGCCTGCTGCCATACATCGACCCCCTTCTACCTCTCATATGGAGGAAACCACCCTTTTAATAGGACAGGATGAGGCCAGTGCACAGAAACAGAATCAGGATAGAACCAGAATTAGCCAAGGCCCTAAAATGTACCCCAACGGGGAACTTCCAAGTCACAAGACCCAATAAATGCTTCAGCTAGCTTGAGTCGCTTTTGGCACTTGCTACCAGGAGAGATCTGATTAATATAAACTCATACCATACATTTACAATTTAGTAGCTCTCCTTCACCCTAAGCCAAATTCAAGCATAGGGTAAAGACTAAGCAGTGCCCCGTGGCCATTTTCCTGTGTCATACTCTTGCCATTAATGACATAAGGTAGCCATTCGTCGAAACACTAAAACAAGAAAAAAACAGCCTTCAAGAACATGAAATGATTATTTATAACTCAACATATTTTTATTTTTTTATTATATTAAATATATGAGTAAACTCAATTCTCCTAGATAGGAGTTAATTCAAAAATAAAAGTTACAAATCCACAACAAATAAAAGTCAGATTTAAAAACTGTTAGAAGCAAGGGATACATCTGACGTCTTAGACTCTTCAGAGAGGGGGCTGTCTCTTTCTGCGTCCTTTAAGTCATCTGTCTTCATAGGACGACTGAAATGTAGGGTAAGGTCACAAAGCCGTAACTGGGAGAGCTCTGTGTAAAACAAGGTAACAGAAAATACTATATTGCAGCACATATGTCAGAGGCAACTATTACTTTAAGTAGCTATTTCCTAATTGTTAGTTTAGTTTTCTTTTAGTGATTATTCATCAAACCACAATTTAGATGTGCCCCATTTTGACTTAAAGTCAAATTTATGTACTACAAGATAAGCATGACATAAAACTTACCATAAGGGCTCTTTGGCTCAAATTGTTAGCTATCTTACTAAATTGAGATTTGATTTATGCAAATTTGACATATACATTTTTAATTACTACTTGTATCTGTTACACATGCACATAGTATAAAAAATCAAATAAGGTATGTTACAAAAAATAGCTGTTCTATCTCCCAGAGGCAACCACTTTTACCTTTTTTGGAACTCATTTTTTTGTTGTTGCTTTTATGGTTTTTTCTGTGTTGAGTTTTTGTTTGTTTTGTTTTGGGGGGGGAACAGTATTTACCCTCCATCTCTCTGAATGAAATGCATACTGTTTCAATTTTAGGCATGATCTATCTGCTTCTGACCACAGAAGATTAAGACATAGCTCTTTTCACTCACCCCCACTCCCCCAGTGTAGTTCAGTACAACTTTTCCTAGCTCAATAGTTCATGTTTAAATTCTTTTATTATATATTCTTTACAGCTGACTCTTGCATGACATTTCCCTTTCTGTAAGGTACCACCCAACCCCAGTTAGTAACCTGGGGTTTCCTTTTTTCATTGCTTAATTATCATGAATCTATCTCACATTTCTACAGCTGGATAAATCTCCTCTCAGTAAACAAAGCCTTCACTTCTATTATTGAACCTCTCCTCTCCTGGTCTTCTCATCCGCTCTGGTCTGGACGGACAGCTAAGACCGCGCACATCCTGGGAACTCCCTTCGCCATCATCCTAGGGCTCCCTTTCACCCCCTCCTCGTGTGGAGCGCCTTCTTCCAGAACATCATGTCCCTCTCTTGTTGGTCTACTCCCTTGTTTGCTGGAATACAACCTAGGAACTTTCTGAGAAGGGGGAAAATGTACACGTCTGGAAACTTCTCTCTCTACACTAACGCTAATAGATTGACTGGCTGTAGAAATCCAGGCCGGACATCTTGTTTCTTCAGATTTCCAAAGGTGTCCTTTCTTTTAGCTGCCAGTGTTTCTACTGAGACATTTCACACAAATCTAATTCTTACTCTCTGCTTCTCTGTAGAAGATCCAAGAATCTTTTTGTCTTGCCAGTGTGCTGATACTTCACAGGGCTGTATTTTGGTACGGGTCTATTTTCATTTATTGTGTTGGGCTCTTCTGTTATAAAAAAGCCATATCCTTCAGCTCTGGAAAAATGCCTCAGATGATGTCTTTAATGGACCCCTTCCCATGCACTATGTTCGTTCTTCCTGACACTCCTATTCACTGGGTGTTGGACGTAAGACTAATCTTGGAACTTTTTCCCCCTAAAACTTTCCATCTACTTTTTCATTCTACACTCAAGGGGATTTTCTTCATTTTATCTTTAAATCTTTCTCTAGAGTTTATTTCTATGATCATACTTTAATTTTGTTCCCTAAGTATTTTTTAGAGGATCCTGTTCCTTCTTCATAAACACAGACTCTTACTTCTCTGTGGGTATTAATGATAGTTTCTTGGAGTTTTTGTCTCTCTTCATAATCTGTTTCTTCGTTAATTGAATCTATTTATTGGTTTTGTCTCTGCTTTTCATATTAGATGCTTGCCTCAAATATCTGTTTTCCATAGTTGTCTGCTCCTATTTAAGACTACGGTACTAAAAAGACAACTGAAGTTCTTTGCCCATGGTACTCAATATTGTGGGCTGATCTGGTTGGGTATTTTGTTGGAGAAACCTCTATTATCAGTATCTTTAGGTCTTTTCTCTTATGCTGATACGAATTCCTGAGAGCTTGAGGGTATAAATCTAGCTGCTACTGTTTTGTAGCCAAGAAAGCAAGCTGGGAGACTTATAACTCGTTACGTAAACCCTGTCTTAATTATTTCAGTACTACTCTTTCCCTCAACTTGTGGGACTTCAGATTTAAATCTCAGGTCTGCCCGTGACTAGCTGTGAAACCTTAGGAAAGTCAGTTAACCTCTCTGTACCTGTTTCCGTATCTGTAAATGCCAATGTGATATCTCCTACCTCATAAAATTGTTATGACGATTGAGCCCATTTATGTAGAACTCTTGGAAGAGTATCTGGATCATGGTAAATACTATAGGTGCTAGTTATTGACATTCTTATTTGGGGGTAAAAGTGGAGGTAAACAGAGTGTTCATTTAATCTTCCGCATCTGCCAGGAGTCTACCTTCCTAGTCCAGCTCTACAAGTCTCCTGTAGCCTCACTGCCTACCCTACCCCACAACTTTTCAGAAACACACTGATCATATCTATTCTAATTCACTTCATGAAAGAATAATCCCCAAACTAGAACAGTCAGATGATCAAATTTGAGAGGAATCTAAAGCTGTTTGTTTTAAATGAGTGCAAGCATCCAGAACCAGTTATTCATTTAATAAATATTTTCCAAGAACCTATCATATAAAGGCATTGTGTTAAGTGCCAGGAATGCCCTTAAGGAGCTTACAGACGAGCAGGGATAGGAAAAGTAAGTAAAATGCAATTACAGTACAGTGTGATAGGTGATATGAAAAGGTAGAACAGATAACATACTGGCTTAAAAAAAGTTTCCTAGTGTAAGTAACCATGACTAATAAGTAGCACTTAACCTGGTGAAGTGGAGGTGGGGGTTCAACAGTGGGCATTTCAGGAGGAGATGCATGTGTTAAGGCACAGACAGAAAAAAAAGAGCAAATGTGTAGATATGCAGATAGTTCAGTACAGCTGGAGCACAGAACACGCAGGGAATAAAGAATGAGGTAGCAGACTGAAGAGGTAGGCAGGGGCCTGATCTCAAGAGGTCTTACATTTTAGAAAGACAGTCCTTGCTGAAGTGCTGAGGTTGGTTCTGAGAGATGGTGAATTAAACAAAGCTAACCTGAGTCCCTTCTATCAGATTCCTTAGAACTTTTGTTAATATGTACTGTGAATCTGTGAGAGGATTAAGGAGCATTAAAGCCCTTCCCAAACTTATCTGACCATTAATACACGGACTCCGTTTTCTCTGTACACCCTCTATTAACATCTCTTGAGACAGCAGCATTCCCAGATTGAAGTCTGGGTAATGCTACCCTTGGGAGAACACAGAACAAGCGTAACAGGCACTCACTATTTAGTGCCTAACAGTCACTCCCTTCTTCCTTGGGGCACAACTTGATTGCATCTGAAGTGGTCTTCTCCCCAGCTCCAGGAGTAAGTGCTGACTGGTCCAGACTGGTCTTGGCAGTCCCATTCCCCTTGGTGGTGGCTGCTGCAGACATCTGCATGTGGTGGAACTCTGGCCAAGGAAAGGAAAGGGGGAATGTGCTGGAGGGATCTGGGGAAAGGCTTATATAACGAGACACAGGCAGAGACAGTGTCTGTACATGGTCATGTCTGCAGGTAATGACTATGAGAAGTGATAAACGAGTGAATATAACAAAGCAGAAAAATGATAAGAACCAAGTATCTGGTGAAGTCCTTAAACTCTGAATTAACCTGAGGGATGCTAAACCTTAGATCTTATTCTTCATCATCTAAGCTATGTTAGGTTGGTATGTTGTTACTTGTAGCTGAAGGTCTCATAACTGACACAAAGGCTGTCTTCAAATATCAAGAGTTGTGATAAGAATAACAACTACATATGCAGCGGTTTTGATGGATAAGAAATAGGACCAATGAGTGAAAGGAAAAGGGAAACAGATTTCAGCTAATCCATGAAGAGAAACTGTCTAAGATAGAACAGACTGACTGGTGAGATGAAGAGTTTCCCAACATAGGAAATATTTTGTCAAGAACAGATTATGCCTAGAAATAGTCAATCATGGAAATTTTACATGCCTGGGATAAGAGTGCAGAATATGTCTGTGAGGTGAGTGACTAAACATCATGACCCATAAGGTCTAATCGTACTAGAACCATCAATTCACATAATCAAACAAATTTTTAAGTTTTGATTTAGAAGGAACTTTATGGATTTAGTAAGGATTAATGGATAAAGATACTGAATTTTGCAGATTGTGACACTGTTGTGCAATAGTTTGCTGAAGGGAAAGAAGGGGAGTAAATTTAGAGAAGTTACTTAGGTATCATAAGCTTTTTATAGTGTCAGGGATGAAAATTCAAGTCTGCTAACTTCCAGGTCACTGCTCCAACATAATACATCTTTAGAGATCTAGTTTATATTATAGTATGAACATTTCTTAAGAAGTAAGAGAAATCTTGATTTGTGGGGAAAATCAGTTCCACCCCAGTAGCAGCACAAATTGACTCTACTCTGTATTTTAAAACAATAACCTGCAAATATTTTAATTTAGGGATTCCATACTTACCTTTCATTTTCTTTAACTCCAAAGAAATTGTGTTAATGTTTTTAATCATGGCTTCCACATTTAGCTTATGTTCAGTATTATTATTATTATACATCTGATTTTAAAAGAGAAACAAAAACAAAATATAAAATTTAAAATACTTAAATTTTCAGTATTTATAAAAGGAAAAGTTGTTATTTCAGAACTCACATATTTGTGAAATTATACCTTCTATAAACGGTTGGAATTCTAACATAGGAAGGCATCCACTTGCTAATATTCTTCCTACCGAAAACATCTCTAACTGGAATTCCTAGGATGAGCTTTCTTCTTTAATCAAACCATATCCACAAGACGGAGCCCTTACAATGGAAATGCAGGTGTCCCCTTTACAGAAAGCCTCAGCATTTATAAACTATCTTACAATTCAGCAATCTCACATAAGATCTTCTCTAATTTTGTTTACGTAAGTCAGCATCTTTTTCTAACTTACACTTGAATGACAGGGTCTGTACGTGATTCCTTTAAGTACACAGTCAAGCTTAAAACAAGATTCAGTTATAATTCTTTGACTGGCAACATGACCACTTCTACTTTAGCTTTGAGAGTTAGGGCAACACACATTTTAATTTAGCTGAAATGTGTAAATTCACATTACTATGTTATACACACAGTACATATATTTAACCAATTGTGTCAGATATAAATGTATAGAGAGGTTCCCAGGTGATTCACTAGCAATTAACTTTACCCATTCAACCTGAAAAAATACCCAGCTACAACAATGAGGAAGGTGGGCAGTTACGCGTCAGGCTGCCTGTCCAAAATAGTGAAAACAAACTAACCTTGAAATCAATTCCTTGCCTCTGCCTCTCCCTGAGTCGGAGAAATGTATCCTATTTCACTCGCTTCAGAGTCACTGTAAAGGAAATAAATTGTCTGATTTCCAGACAATGAATAAGATACACTTTGCGTCCACTTACAAGCCCCCAGGCACTGAAAACGAAGTGGCAGCTATCTTACCTGGGTATGGCAAAGCAAAAGATCCAGGTTTGAGGGGAGAGAAAGATGATAAAAAATAAAGGAGGTGGGGTGGGGATGGTGCAATTAAAAAAACCTTTAAAAATAAGAAATGAATTTAAAAATTAAATTAAAAACCAAGAGGAAAGTAGCAACTGAATGGATGGAGAAATGACCCTCCCCACTCTTGAGGGGTTACCCAGGGCCCCCAAGTGGCCCTAGGTAGGTGAGGGCAGAGGTCAAAGTGGCAGCCGGACCCCACAGGGCCAGAGCGCGGCCAGAGCTGGGCAAGCCTTCCCCAGGGAGCTCATCGGGCACCCCTAAGAGAACGGGAACGCCGGTCAAACAGCGCTTCCGCAGGACGCGGGAGCCGGAGGCCGGGCTCGGGGGCAAGGGAACAGCGGGGTCGGCGGGCCAGGATACCACAGCGTGAAGGGACCAATGCAACCAGGGCGCTAACCCAGAGCAGGAGGCCTGGCGGCCAGCCGCTCCCCGTGAGGAGAGCTTATTTAACCTCCCAAGCTTTCCTTCTAAAGGCCAACCCCCTCTTCTCGGCCCAACTGACACCAGTGAGGAGCCCCAGTCTTGGGGCCCGCGGGGTGCGGGAGCCCACCCAACCGCAGGCCTGAAGATGGAGCTGAAGGCAGCATCGAAATGTCTACAGTCCTCATGCTCCCAAACCGCATCAGGACAACACGAAACGCTCCCCGCGTGCCCACAGGCCCTGCCTGGAGCCGCCCGGCCAACCGCCCTTCTCCACCCAACCGACGCCGCCGCCCGTGAGGAACCGGCCCGCCCCGCTCGGCGGCTGAAAATGGAGCCCGGGGCAGCCTGGAAACGTCAGCAGCCTTCACCCCGACGCCACACGCCAAAACCGACTGAGGATTATTTAAAACCGACTAACCCTGCCCAGCCCCACAGCCCCGACCCTCTCGATACCCGCCTCGCCAACCGCAAAGTGCTGGCCGTTATGGGCGAAGAGCGGTTATGGAAGCGAGACCGGGCTTCCTGATTGGCCAGCTTCTCCGCCTGGTGCACCCTGGGAGTTGTAGTCCCAGGCCAGGCCTCTTCAGAGAAGGTTCTGGATGCCAGTCTGGAAGTGACTGGTATACTGCCGCGTTGGCAGAGAGGACGGGTGGGAAGGAGCTGAGATTTTGCTCCTCTGTACCAGGCACTGTGCTAAGTGCTTTATAGCCCTTATTTGTGTTTGATTTTCACAGTACTGAGTGTGGATTGACTCTGTACTGAAACTGCGTGGGCTTGAATTCATCTCCAGCACTGATTTAGCTATAGCTGTCCTCAGCTGCCATAAAGATAGTAGTAGCTGCTTTCTTGTCTTCTTTTGAGTTTTAAATAAAACAATGCATTGCAATGGGCTTGGCAGAAGAGGTGCCCCATAAATGTTAGCTGTTATCATTCCTATAAGCCTGTACAGATGAGCTGAGAGGTATACACTGGTTTCCTGCCAAATAGGGAAGTTGGGATACAAGCCATCTTTGCTGGATTCCAAGAGGAATCTCTGTCACTACAACCTTTGGAGATGACTCAAAGATTTTTCTCAGTCCCCCCCCCCCCAGGAATTGCCTTAGACCTGACGGACTCCAGCATCAGGTTCTATGCAAGTCTGCTTTCTCTAAGGCTCCCTGATAACACACACCAGCCTCTTGAACCAGTCCCTTCCTAGCAACCTTCAGCCCATAGTCTGTTTTGTGTGTGTGTCCAATTACCTTCAGTTTAACACTAGAATTTGTTGTCTGATGCAGAGTTTGATAGTTGACCAGGGTCATAGGAGGACTGAGCATCAGTAACATGGAGAAGAGTAACATCCTTTTTCGGAATCTCAGTTTTCTTATGAGAGGGATGAGCGAGGTCAGTGTTTTCTAAATCTCTTTCATTACTGGGCCACTGTTATGATTGGTTGCCCTATATTATTACCTTAACATTTTAAATGAAGCTTGAGCTTAGAGAGCTTGGTGCCTGCTTAGGGCCCACAAGAACCAGATTCAGTCCCAAGCACAGATCCCTTTTTGTTATTTTCATTGCACCAAGTTGTCTCCCACGCCAGAATACCATCTTTTGAAATGTGATATAAATGAGTACATCATGGCTTCGAAATGTTTTGGGCTTCACAGATCATTGAACCTGAACTTATATACGCTAATACACACACACAAGCATGCAAATGTGGAGCGACCAAAATAAATGTGAGCAACATTCATTTTCTGAATTAAGGACATTAACAAAACAAAAATAGCTGCCACTACTGTTTTATAAAAGCAGGGGTAATTTACCATCAAAAAGGAAGAAAGAAAAAGAAGGAAGATCATAATAATTTCAGGATAAGACTACCTGAACCAAAATCTCACTGATCTGTCTTTTTTTTTTTCCCCTCCCCTTAATTGATGCAGACTAGTGAAAACTGCACCTCAGACCTGCATGATTCCACATGTGTGTTTGGATACTCCGCCTAGATGCACACAACAGCTGGAGAAAAGAGAGCGTTTACGAGAAGTGGGGTGAAAAACGTAGGTGGGCTGAGATAGTGTTAAGACCAAAAATCCTGAAAATCAAGTGATAATGAGGGCTGGGGCTGAGTGGGATGTGGTTTCTCTGGGGCCGCATTGTCCCAAACATGTTGAATGCACTCACAAGGTCCAGTAGGGTTTGTAGGACCTACTTCTGCTCAAATACCTGTGATTAAAATTCTGTTCACAGGACTTTTGATAAAATCTAAAGACTTTCCACCCATCCAGAGTGCTAATCACTTCTTACGAGCAGATTCAAATTACTGTAATTGGGAAAAAAACATCTTTGAGGCTTTTTAAAAAAAAATCAACTTTGTGGATTTTTTTTTAATAAGTGTTACAAGAGGGAAAAAGAGATCTGAACTCAGAAAAAGATAGATTGTAATAATGTATTTTCCTCTATAAAAAATGTGGAATGCTGATGATTACGTATTGTAGTGTTTTTCTTCTGAGTAGCTATAGATTTGGTCTTTTTTTTTCCCCCTAAGAAAACAAGACTTTCAAAGTATAACCTGCTGCTTAAGGCTTGAGACCGTTATAGATGAGGCCCTAAAAGAAAAAAAATCTATCTTCCTTAATTAGTCTGCAAATACAACACTTTCCTGAAACACGACACTGGTTGCAGTTGTTGATTCTAATGTTAATCAAATAAAGGAGATTAAAAAGCTGGTGAATTCCCCCATAAAGAGAAAAGCTGTTACAGAACAAGGTGATTAAGCGTTTTATGGAGCTGGGTGTGAGTGCCTCCGTTAGTTTTATTACAAATCCTTGGCATAAAGTCTTCATTTCCAGGGAAACAAATTGAGTAAATTATCTCACGTCTTCCACTAGGTCCCATTCCCTTCCTCCCCCTGCTCATTGTCAATTAAACCATTCCTGTTGGTCTTCGTGCCTAGGGATGGCTTCCGGCTGGAGCATCAGCTCCCTTCTGCACATCCCTTTTACAACCCCTGTGTAGACAAATTAGGAGACAGCGAGCACATGCTTGGATTACTACCTGCAGAGCATGACTAGTGTCCAAAAGATGAAGGAAATCCTGCTGCATTAGAACCAGCAATACTTTCCCAATAGCCAGTCACATAAATGAAGCAAGACAGCGCATGCAGGGCTTCTGCCACTAAGATCTGAAGTGAAAGTTGGCTTCCCTGCCTTCTGTCTTCTACAAGCAGCTGAGGTTACATGGGAGAGAGCCATTTTTTTTGTCTCTGAAAGAAGCACTTCTGAACTTTAGAAAGAGGTTATCAACAAAAATCCACATTGCTCACTACATTAACTAAAATGTTTTTATTTCTGATTAAGAAATGACTTTATGTAAAAATCCTGCCATTTGTGACAGCAGGGATGGACCGTGAGGGTATTATGCTAAGCGAAATGAGTCAGACAGGGAAAAACAAATACTGTACGATCTCACTTATATGTGGAATGTACACACATTGAACTCACAGGAACAGAATGTAGAATGGTGGTAGCCAGAGGCTGAGTGGTGGGGAAAATGGGAAGATGCTGGTCAAGGCGTATAAACTTCCAGTTATAAGATGAATAAGTTCTGTGGATCTGATGTACAGTTACTGTATTGTGACTGTTGTTAACAATACTGTATCACGTACTTGAGAGTTGCTATGAGAGTAGAGTTTTAAAAACAATAACAACAACAAAATGATAATTATGTGGAGTGAAGAATGGGTTCACTTAACCTTATTGGAGTAAACATTTCACAATATATACATGTGTCAAATCATCACATTGTACACCTTAAACTTATACAATGCAATATGCCGATCATATCTCAGTAAAGCTGGGGGGGGGGGGATTACAGTTCTGTGCCAACATTTCCCTCTGAAACAGGAAACTACCCAAATAGATTTGCCAAGAATATATGAGATATCCAGTTAAATTTGAATTTCAGGTGAACAACAGATAATTTTGTTACTATAAATATGTCCTAAATATTGTATGGCACATAAGTATATTAAACATTTATTTACTTAAGAATCAAATTTAACTGAGAATACTGTACTTTTAGTCACTAAATCTGCCAACCCTATGCCCAAAACACTTCAACCATGAAGAGAAAAGCAAACAGTCTGAAGGCATATAGATTTAGTAGGTATGGAAGCCAAGAAAAGATCGAGGTTTTCCAAGCTGATGTCCAAAATAATAAATACATACACTTACTGTGCCAGAATCTGCCTCCCTCCTTCCTTCAACATTCTTGTAATGCAAAAGAGAGGCTAGGTCTTTGAGAAAGCAGATGGACAGAAGCTGACGATATTCAGCATGGCGCTGACTTTGACAGTTGCTTGCTATGCCTGTTTGTCTGAAAACTCTTTGCGCCTGGCTTTTTAGAAAATGCTTTCATGCAGCGAGACATATTCTTGACACAAGTTGTTGTTTATTCCCGGAGATCCGCCAATCAGAGAAAACCTTCTCTGTCCCCAAATAAAATGTGTTTCTAATTTCATCATGTCAGCCCTCCATCTCCCAACAATACTTCCCCATGTTTATTAAAGACATAGATCCTGATCAGACCTTTCTCCCTCTAGGCATTGCCCTCAGCTCCCACACCTCACCTTCATCAGCCAGCCATGCAATGAAAAATGATTGCCTTTATGAAAAGAATATATTATATTCATGAGGTCAGTTACAATAGAATATAAGTGTGTACTCACTTCTTTTAAGGAAAAAGATGCATACGTGCATAAAAACAAATTTGGAGGAATAAACACCAAAGTTTTAACGATTATCTCTGGGTAGTGAGATTTATGGGTAATTTCCTTGTACTTTTTCTTTTTTTTTTTTTTTTTGCATCTATTTATTTAGCTTAGCTGTCACTTTAGTCCCAACCCTCTTCTCTATATTTTTAAACTCTCCAGGACATTTCTCAACATGGTACAACACCAGTCACTTTAAAGCAGAGCTTCTCAAACAAACTTTACAGTGTACAACAATTACTTAGACAGCTTGTGAAAAGGCATAGTCCAATTTAGATTTACTCAATTAGTAAGTCAGTAAATCTAGGTAGGGCTCCCTAAATCTGCATTTTTAATCCCTCCTCCTTCCATTTTAACCTGGGTGGACTATGGACCATATTTTTTTAAAAAGCAACTTCATTGTGGTATAATTTCTGTACAGTAAACTACACATATTTCACATGTGCAATTTTATGAATATTGATAGATGTATGTACCTATGAAACCACCTCCACAATCAAGATACCTAACAGTGCCATCGCTCCCCGAGAAGTGCAAATCTCGAGCTCCCAATGTATCCCTTCCCACCCCGCTTACTCCCTGGTAACCATAAGTTTGTTCTCTGTGTCTGTGAGTCTTTTTCTGTTTTGTAAGTAAGTTCATTTGTATCTTTTTTTTTTCAAGACTTCACATATAAGCAATACCATATGGTATTTTTCTTTCTCTTTCTGGCTTGCTTCTGAATGATGATTTCCAGGTTATATTCTGAGAAATAATTGACTTAGAGCTTCGTGGAGCATCTTCTACATATAATCAAATATGTGACCGTAGTAGAAACTTATTTTGGCTACTGATGCCTGAATTCAGTCATTTTTGATCAGAGATGCCATCCTCTAACATCACCCCATTCTCTAAACCAGCGCCTTACTTGTTTCCATGTAATACTTGTTTTAATCTAAATTTATATTTCTGTTTACTTTTTTGTTTTGTTTGGGCCTGTCTCTTTCACTATCACTGTTTATCTCTTGTAAGGGCAAGAACCTGGCATCTTGTTCACCCTTGTCTGCTCACTGTCCTTGTACTCTGTGCCTAGCACAATTCCTGCAACATAGCAAGTGCTCAATAAATCTTTGTCCAGCGACCAAATGAAGGAGGTGGCCTGTCACAGTGGCCACTCTCCAGTCAGAGAAGCCAGGGTGTCCACCAGCACCTGCCCCTCTGCTGGGCTCTCAAGGAAGCTCTGACAGCAGAAGTCCTACCTTCATGGCTTTAAAGCCCCCTGAAGAAGACACAGCTCCCGTGGTGACCAAGAAGCAAGTGGATGAACCGCAGAATCTAAGCACTGAGCATCCTCTCTTAGTTTTGTCTGCTTTCTGATTCTGGTGCACAGAACAGAGACCCAGGAGAGCAATGAGAAGCATACTCGTGGTTGTTCTAGAAGGCAACAACAGGCCTGAAACCTTCAGAGCAGCCGTGCCTGGTGTGGGAAGAATTATGAAATTCTGTCTCTGATAAAAGAACTCTCTTGGCTGTGGATCATCATTTGAATAAAAATCAGATGACTTAGGATCTGTCCAAAATGAAGGATGTTTTAATACTTTGTGTGTAAAAACACTGATAGTTTGCTTCTTTTTTATTAAACAGATTTTATTATTTTTCAGAATCTTGTCAGCATAATCATTTTACGGGTGGATGAAATATTCAGCCCTGCTGCTGCAAGAGTTCTTTTCACAGCAATTACCTTGTGGCACTTTTGCTGTAATTAGGTTTTTACCCAGGATTTTTTCCCCGGGTCTGTGTAATAAATGAAATATGACCAGAATTTAAATTTGTCAATTACAAGCAAGCATAGTGCATAAACACACAACAGAACCATGAATTTCAAACTGCAGGCTGTTGCTGGGGGGCAGATGCTCTGAAAATTAAAATGGAAATCAAACTACTGACTGGCAAGTGGAAAGTGGTCCCCAAAGAAAGCAAGTCTCCCCTAACACTCTCGCATGGTTCTACCCAACAGTGCGAACTCTTGATTACAAATTCTTCACCGTAGAACTGACAAATCAAGGAGTAAGTAGTGAATTTGTGTTAAAATAATTTTCACGGGCTTCTGATCTCCTGCCCTAGGAATTTTTATGTTTCTTGAAGCTCGATCCAAAGGATTTTGGACACTGCAGACCAGAGCTCCACTGCATTACATAGCCTGAAGGTGGCATTCTGTCTGAGCAGTTAAAGGACAGACAGATCCGGGGACGATGGGGTCTGCTGTCTCCTGGAGCTGCTAGTCTCACTGACCTGACTTCAATAATTGCTCCTGTGGGGCCCTCTGCCGACCATCTCTTGTACAGGGGGAAGCTCTAGGAGTCTGCACTGTGGATGACTCTGACAAATCAAGTACTTCATTAAAGGAACCACAAAGTAAGAGCCAATTTTTTGAACTTGCATGTGTAAGAAGCCCTAGGAAAAGAAAAAGGGACTCACGCTTTTGTAAACTCACCAAAGACCATACATTTATTCATGCAACAAGTCTTCCTTGAGTATCTCTTCTGTGCCAGACAGCAAGATTTAGGTGTATAGTGGTGAGCCCAGACCGACAGGTCTCTTGCTGGTCTGAAGGGGGATGTAGACAGCTTGTGGTCTGGAGGAAGAAATAGGTCGGAATCCACAAACAACACGATTTAATTAGGCACTGTCTCGCAGGATGTGTGACATGCCATGGCAGGGCCAGCTTTCAGGGAGGGTGTCCCTGAGGTAGGGGCATTCAGGCTGAGATCAGAAGGAGAGAAGACAACCTAGTAGATGAGAGGACTTGAAAGAATGTCTAGCAAGGCTGGAGTGCAGGGAGCTAGGGCATGCCTGGGACTAGAGAAGCCTGGAGAGGTGGGCAGAGGCCAGACCATGCCCAGGCTGTAGCGGCTGTGTGGCGGATTATGGTCTCTCCTGACACCTGTGGGAAGCTACGAAGGTCTCTTAAATAGAGAATGGGAATGGTGGTGGCTGATATGATCTTATCTGTGGTTTGGAAAGATGACCCTGGCTTCATGATGGAGAACAGACTGAAAGAGGGAAAGCATAGACTCCGGAAGCCCAGGTAAGGGCTGGTGGAGTAGTCCATGTGAACGTCGGCAGCACCTTGTTTCAAATGGGGGCAGAGAACTGGACATTAATTCAGAGAGTGTTTAGGAGATAAAATCAACAGGGACTTGGGGATGGGTGATACATGGTCATGGAAGGATGGGGCATTAAGCATGGCCAGATTATCTCATTTAATTGTTAGAATTTTCCATAAGAGCATATCCCCATTTTACACATGGGAAAATCGAGGCTCGGAGAGGTTTAGTGTCGGGCTTGAGATCACTCAGCTGGGAATTGGCAAGACCACATGCCTACTACTCCCCTGCAGTATGTCTGAGGTCGCATGGGGTATTCACTTAGGAACCCGTTTCTCCCGTGTCTTTTCAGTATATCCCCTACTTCTTGAGAATATCCCCTAAAATGCTTGCTGTATTTGTTTCCTTGTCTTTCTTTTCTTTCCTGCTCACTTGTTGAGGCCTGGGCCTTATTTGCCTCTGTATTGTCAGTAATTAGGCTAATGCCTGGCTCAGAATGGGAGCCAGGGAGAGTTTGTTGAGTGAATAAGAAACTTGCACCAATCTCCTATGGAAGGGAGCTAATTGGAAGGCAATGTGTATTTTAAGCCACATTCTCACTGAACTGATTCTCTCCTGCACCAGGACCACAGTTTTGTGGTTTTTATTAGAATGCTCAAAAGGGATTTTAAGGAGGATCTAGAAGTTTCTAGTGGCCTAGTGTGGTTAAAAAAGCACAGGATTTGGAATCATATGTCTTTGGACTTAAATCTTAGCTCCTCGTTTATAAGCTGCACATCCTAGAGTTACTTATCCTTTCTGAGTGTTCGTGTCTGTGTGTGTAAAATGAGGATAATTTGAGCATTTACTCAATAGGGCTGCTGTGAAGATTGCATTTTATCATTTGTACAAAGAGCTTAGCACATTAGTATATAAATTCCCTGTTTTTTGCAGAATAGAAGGGTCAATATTTCATGACTAGCTAAGAAGGTGGATGGGGCCAGGAATTTTTCTCCATTTGGCCTCAAAATTCCTGTCACTTATAGATTCCTCTTCCTTGTGGTTTATTCTGGAATAAGGAAAGAGGTTGGCTCTCTGGGGGTCCCTGACAAGCTGACAGATGTCTCCTAAGGCAGCTTTCAACAGAGAGCTCTTTTTTATTATTATTATTATTCTTTGTGACTTACAGTGTGTGCCTACAAGCCTCTGGGCACGATCATCGGGTAGGAATGGAATTAATAAATCGGATCTGGTTCCTGCTTAATTCATGACTCTGACAAAATTAAAAATGGAGACAGGTAGGAGAGCCTAAGCAAACATAGTGTCCCAAAGCCTAGATTCTGCGGCACAAGGAACTGCAGGAAGAATGCTACCTAACCAGAACTGCAGCTGGAGCCAGACAGATGTCCAGGTGGAGCAGAGCAACCTGAGGACACACCGGAAAGCAACAAATATTACCAATCTAAACATTTTGATTTAAGGAACCCAGGGCTCTGGGGTCATGCATGTGTGGGTCCAAATCCTGGCCATGTGACTTATCTCTATAAGTTGAGAGAATGGCTCAAGGTCACACAGCTGGTTCTTTGCAAAACTGGGTTAAGATGTAAGTCTGAACTAAAGCCTGTGGTTTTTTGTCATTGTAGGAGAGGAAAAATAATGTTCCCTCTACCCTTCTAAGTTCTTGGCTAAGGCTCCTCATGATAAAGACACATTTTATTACAAGAGAAAAACAAACAGAAGTTTATAAACATTGTTAAAAAGAAACAAAATTCAACTGAGTAAAATTTAAAGATCTTATTGGCTTTATTCAATGATTTAGGAATCAGAGAGCATCCAGTCCAGCAGACAGAAAGGAGCTCCAAGGAGCTGTACCAAATGAAAGACTTTTATAGGCAGAAGGGAGCAGGAACAAGGAGGTTATACTAGGTGAAAAAGTGGGTTGATTATTACAAGGTTACTTTCCTTTAGGGAATAGCAGGGGCTGATCAGGCAGATTACCTAACTAGAGCCCATTAAGCGATTCCTGACTGACTGGTTTAAGATTCTTTTCTGGGAGAGCTGAAACTGTAATTTAACTAAGTCTCAGTTTGGGGACGTGGGGCTGAGCATAAGTAACTCCATTTTGAACCAGGTGTCTTGTTTTTAACAACGTATATACCTTGTATATCCATGCTGGACACCCAGAGAAACTAACTCCCTGCCTGAAATGGCCCAAGCCTCCACCTTAAACACCATCTTCCCTTAAAGACAAAAGAAAGATGGGGAAGGGTGGGAAGGCCAATTATGGGACGTTACCAGGAAAGGCACAGTAAACAAGGGTAAGATTTACTATGCAGAGTTAAGTCAGTGCCTTCTCCATTGACAAGAGTTTCTTCTGCTTTAGTCATCCTCCTATTCCTGGTACAGAGATGGAGATACTTACAAATAGAGAAAAACTTCCTTTATAAAGACAAACGTTCCTTACAAAAGAGTAACTTCTACTCCGTTTAAGAGCTTCTCTTGCATCTACAATTTCTTAAAAATAATCAGCTCACAATAATCTTTATGCCAAAAAAGCCATATTTTGGCATGGCATATTCTTCTACTTTCATCATTATGTTATATTGTTTATGAACATAGTATGGCATATAATTGTTGCTTAAATACTTACTGCATAACTTTGAATTCCTTAAAATGAACACCTAGTACACAGAAAGAGCTCAATAAATGCATACTGAAAGTTTTATTGTCTTAACCCCCCCCCAAATTCCCTGCCCCCTCAATTCCCTGCTCCTACCCTACAAACAATTACATCAATCACTGGAAAAAGTATCTTGGAGAGAAACATCTGAAGACCTTCACAAATTACCAAATTCACAATATAAAAATAAATATCTGCACAGCACGAGGCTGTCTTTCCAATCTCATTTCCCTTCAGTCATGAGATTTCTGGATAAACCTTCACACCACACATTGACCACTGTTTTTTTCTCCCCATTTTTTCCCTCTATGGCCACTTTTCACAATGAAGTATGGTTTTTACCTTAGGAGAATTGCCCCATATGTGCTGTAGACTCAAGCAGTGATGAAATGGGGGAGTGGGCAGCACTGGGGCTCCCTTACTCCATCCCAACCACAGCAGGATTCAAATTCTCCCCTCAGCAAAATGTCAACCGGCCACCTGTCACTCACTGACCCCTTGGGTGCTTGTCCAGTGTCAAAGCCAGGGGGCCCGAGGCCAGAGGTCAGTAGTATTGTGAAGCGTCTATGGACCATTCCCTCCCCAAAGCCAGGCTCAACCCTCTTTTGGGCCACGAATACTGTCCCCTGTTTTGATCTTGAGCTTTCTAACACTTCCAGGCTTATGTCTCATCATAGCCGATATATTATTTTTGACGCAAAATTTCTCTAGTTACAAACCTGAAACCATCGTGGAAGATTCAGAAAAGTGCCCCCAAAGAAAAATGAAATCACCTGTAATCTCTCCACTATTTTTGCACAAAGCCTACCAGTCTTTCCCCTCACCTATTTTACAGCCTTGGGGAAAGAATTATCCTTCAAATGTCCTTATGTTAAAGACAAGAGGAGAAAAAGACATCTTTAAATTACCTCTTACAGAAAGAACCCAAGTAATCCCTATTATGTAAACTCTTTCAGAGAAAGTCTATTCAAAATTGTCGCTAAGTCATTTGTTGCTATAGCAATGCTTGGCCCCAGAGTGCAGTAAACAACCATCCTGACTCCAGCCTCTAAACAGAAGCTGCCATTATCTCCCTCAGAGCTCTTCAGAGGGGCTCATTTTGCCAAAGCTATTCATTTAAATTAGCAGCTCCCTTCTTAGTCGCTTGAATTTCTTTTCTTTAATACCATGCCACGCCAGGGGCCTGAAAGAGCAGGGCAGTAAATTGAGATGCTGAGGGTTGGAGGCAGCTCCTCTTTGGCTGGTGGCCTTCTGGGGATCTGAGGTAAAGGCAGGTGCTGTCTTTGCTGGGCACACGGTCTGCCATCTTGGATGCACGTCACTCAGCGCAAAGCAATGTAAGCTTCAGCCTTATGGGCTCAATCCAATTCTAGTGAAAATTCTGACAATGCCATATTTAACCAACCCAGGTTTCAAACCAAAAGTACTGAGAAAACCTCACAGAGAACATTCTGGAAAGCTCTCTGTAATGTTTGTACAGTGCAGAATATTACAGCTGAAGGGATGCGGGCTGGTGAAGGGGGAAGATATTCAAAGTGCAGAATATACGTTATTTCATTCGATTCTGACAATAATCCTAAAGGGGCAGGCAGTATTTTTTCTTTCCTATTTTAAAGAAAAGGAAACAGAGGCTTAGAAAGATTAAATGATTTGCCCAAGGTTCCTGACCAGAAAGTGGTAGAGCCAAGTTTCAAGCCCATACTGTCTACCTCAGAACCCGTTTTCTTGGGCCTAAGATGTATTGCCTTGACGGACAGGCACAGACACGTATGGAGGTCCTACCCTTTGCCCAAAATGCTAGCGATTTTACATACATTGTTTAAACATCATTTTTGGCCTGGGTGGACATTGTCATCCCCATTTGCCAGATACAGAAACTGAGGCCCAGCGGTGTGGTGTGTCCAAGGTCCAAGGTCACCCAGTCAGCTATAGTAAAGAGGGACTTGAACGCCTGTGCTTTTTCTCTGCACAGCCTTGCCTGGTACCTAGAAATCATGAAGCCTACTGCCCTCTGTATACAAATGAGGGAACTGGGGCCCACGAATGCCAAGTGACTTGCCCAAGGTCATGGCTCCAGATCCAGAGACTACCTCCCTCTGGTCCGACAAGATTTCATTTGCTGGCCTGTTATTCAAATAGCCCCTTCTAACTGGCCAAGTCCTGGGGTGTCTGCAAAGCAACTGCCTTGGAAGGCTGTGGTTTACTGCAGGATTACACGCAACTCATACACTTGGGAGGATGAAACAAATTGTTCTAATACCCGGGATGGGGTGAAACAGTTCCCGTCGAGTATGGGCCACCCCTACTGGTTAAAGTTCTTCAGTGACTGCATTCCTAGGCTTTCTAATCAAATTATACGTGGCCGCCTTTGACTTAAGTATTGACCTACTTGGATTTTTTTTTTTTTTGAATGCACTGAATAGGCGATTAGATGTGCAAAACACGATTCGTGCATGTGGAGCTGCCCCTGGCTGCTTTACACACTCAAAAGAGAGCAATGACCCTGGCAGGTGCTTTTGCAATTTAGGGTCCGCGCAGGGCAGTGGTTCCACTCACCTCTGCACCGTAGCTGAGAAGGCCCTCCAAGACCTGAGCCTGCCTGCCAGCCAGCCTCGCCTCTCACCTCTCAGACCACTACCCGATACTCTGCCATTCCCCAGACACGTCAGGTCGCTCTGCGTGGCTCTGCCTCCACCCTCGATGCCCTCCTCTCTCGTGGCTTCTCATAGTCTCCTGGCTGAGTGTTACTTACTCTTCCAGAAAGAGATACAATGGCTTGCTGAGGCTCTAAGAAGCGCCTCTCAAAGGGTGGTCCTCGGCAGGTGCCAGTCTGCAAACCATTAACAGGTCCACAGTGAGATAAGTACAAAAAGAAGCAATTGGACAGAGTGATGCCTGTTGAATCTGGTGATCATAAGTTTGTGCTAGTATTTTGTATGTCTTTGCTTTTTTTAAATTTTCATTTTCATTGTATTGTACAACAGTGTTGGTGTGTGAGGGAGCAGAGAAACAAAAGCAGAACTTGTGTTTCCTGCAGCTGAAGTGCCGAGCCCTTCATTTGCCTTGATCGCCTGTGACCCCCTCCCCAGCCTCACCTCCCTCCGCATCTCTCCTTTCCACAACATTCCTGCTCTCATTTGCTTCCTGCCTTGAATCTTTTTCCTGCCCAACAGCTCATGCATCCTCTCTCCATGTAGCCTCTGCTCCCAGCCTTCTGGGGCATCTTGAATGTGGCTTCCTCGGCCAGGCCTCCCCGCACACCTCAGCCTCACTTGGAACACTCCTCGTACGCCTGCGACACCTGCTGTTCCTTTCTTCCTAGCACCTGGTCCTGGCCGAAGAGCATGCCGGGAGTTCCACTGTTTAATGCTAGACCTCCCTTACCCCATGATATTAAACTCTCTGAAGGCAGATCACATCACACTAGCTTGTCCATCATCGTCTCCCTGGTTTCCAGTAAAATGCTTGGCACATAGTAGGTGCTCAGTAAACATTTTTTTGGCTCTTTGGATGACTGAGGAAATGAATGATCAACAGAATGCAAAGATCATCAGCTGTTCTAGTGGATTTTCTGCCTGCCCTTGGGCAGGGCTGTTTACTTCATCTTCCTGATCCCTTCTTGTGCCTTATTAAACTCAAAAAAAAAATCATTTCTTCTAAAATATACTCTCAAAAAGTAGAGCTTTGTAGGGGGAGGGTAGAGCTCAGTGGTAGAGTGTGTGCTCAGCATGCATGAGGTCCTGGGTTCAACCCCCAGTATCTCCACTACAAATAAATAAATAAATAAATAAATAAATAAATAAACCAAATTACCTCTCTTCCCCCACCAAAAAAAAAAAAAAAAAAAAGTAGGGCTTTGGCATCAGGGAGAAATGAGTTTAAATCCTAGCTCCTCCACCAACCAGCTGTACAACCATACGCAAGTCATCTGAACTCCTTGAGACTCAGTTTTTCCCATCTGTAAAATGGCCGTATAAACACTTCCCTCACAGGATTGTTGCAGGATTAGATGAGATAGCACCATTAAAAACACTAAGCAGAGTGGCACAGAGTGGATGCCCAGTCAGTGTTTGTTCTTTTCTTCTCTGTTTCCCCTCCTTACTCTGTCATGATTTCACGAAGTCACAGGTAGTGCCTGATTCGTCATGGTACTTACAGAGCCTGAGATACAGTGGTGCTAAATACAAGTGTGTTGAGTGAATTAGTGACTATATAGTTATTCAATTATTATTATTAAACTGTTAAATAAGCAATAATTACACCAAGTCATCAAGGTGTTCAGTTTCTTAATCTGCAAAGCGGGGAAAAATAACCTGTATTGTTGAGATAATTAAACAAAATAATGCGTGTAAGTGTTTAACACATAACAAATATTCGATAATTGGTAATTGTTGTTAGAAGAAGGGGGGAAAGAAAAACAAGAAGAGGATATCAGATGGTATGCCCAACTCCGCAGCACCAAGTTCATTTGAAATAAAGTAAAGCAGACAGATAAAGGCAGTGGGTAGGGGTCTGGCTGGACTTCTTTCCAGAAGCATAATGAGGAAGTGGACATGAAATCCCAGCCTGCTCCAGCCACAGCTCAGGTCACAAGCCTTAAAGCGATTCTGTCTACAGTCAGGAGTGACAGCAGGGGGTGCTGTTTCCTCAATAAAGAGATGGCCAATTCCCTGCAGCTTTGATACAGACTGAAAGAGCTTAGCTGGAAGTTGGAGGAGGAGTAAGTTCCTTGTGGCAGGAGGTCCGTAGGTTCTGAGCAGAAATCTGTTGACCGATACTCCCAAGTCCAGGGCCCTGAGGAACAGCCTCTTTTTGTCCCTGGCAGGCTAGTCACGTGCCCTCTCTTGCATCACCAGCTTAAAGGAGGGGCATCCATGTGTGTGGATGGAAGCGGGGAGAAGCAGAGGACTAGACCCTCACACCTCAAAGGGTCCTTCCCGCTGTATCTGGGTTGTGCGTCCCTCCTGGGGCCACACCGGGGGTGGGCGGAGAGAGGGAGCTGTACTGAGGCTGCTGAGGGCTGCCCTTTCCAAACTCTCACCTGCACGGAGGCCTAACGGCGATATGCTACCATTCCTTCAGAGCTCATTATCTGGGGTCCTCCTTGACAAAGAGACTTCTTCTAGTTACCTCTTTGATTATGCAGATTTCAAATAGGAAAGGCAGCATGCATGCTTGATTTTTCTCCCCTTTTTAAAATCCATTTTGAAAATAAATGAGCTGGCTCTCTAGAATCTTCCAAAAGTGATCACCATTCCAGTATCATTTATAAACCCAAGGATTTGAGCAGAGTTGGCGTTTCTCAATCCTTTGCTGTTGTCACCTTTATTGACGCTCAGGTTGTCCCATTTTTGGCCAGTGGGAGCCTCTTCAAATTTTCTTCTGAGTCCTGTGGTCACAGCCCCGGTGGCCTTTGATGGCTCCCTGGCTGACAAGCTTTTCCAGGCTTATTTTGTACATTTCCTGCCCTAGACCTGGAATCGGCCATTTTTCCTACATTTTTCCTAAGGAGCTTTGCAGTCCTTAGAGGCTACAGTCTGGAAGAGTCCTTTTAAAAACATGACCTGACTGCCACTATCACGCCTAGAAATTGAACTATTCCTTAAAATATGAATCCCAGTTGAAATAATACCCCTCATGTGAAATTTTCAAGGCACTTTCTCTTAACTTTCACATTCTAGTCCCATCGTCTAACTTTCAAATTTTATAGTGCGAGGCAATAAAAGTAGCAAGGTATACCAGTCACCGTGTGCTGGGATTCACATAAGCTCGGTCATTTAATATATGCAACACACCATGGAGAAGGGAATATTGTCCTCATTTCATAGACAGGAAAACTGAGGCTTAGAAATTAAATTGCTTACGAATAGTAGCTGGTCCAGAATAATGTAAGTCATGCAGTCCTGGGCCCTGGGCTCTTTATTCTGCAGTACATGAAGAATGGGGCATTTGTCGAGGGCAGATAAGATGTGCAAATGTTTTGAGATCTTTAAAATGCTATTTAAATGTATAATACTTGTTGCTGGTTGTTAGGAGTACTGCCTTATTCTATATTTGAACAACCCCTCGTAAAATAAATTACCTTTGACTTGGACGTAACCGGTCTTTTTAAAAAGCTTTTTTTTTTTTCCACTATTGGAAATAACAAAATTTTACCTCCCAGCTTAGAGAAAAGCCTGCGTTTGTTTTTGCCTTCTCTTTGGAGGACTTGAAAGTCCAGGACCTTAGTGGAATCAATTTTAGGGATTTGCCAGAGAGGGTTGCAAACTGTTCATCAAATTCTCATTGATTTTTCCCTCATAGGAGTTGCCAACTCTACAGGCAGAACGGAAAGGATTTTCTTTCTGCCTCCTTCCTGCCCTCCTGAGCAGATACCTTTGAAACAAAAATTCAGAAATAAATAACACACATCCATGATCCCCAAGGCTCTGAGGTTACAACGTGTAATTTTCTCTCTTGTTTGAGTTGACCACAAAGCATTGGTATTTACTTTATTTAATAAACAGTAAGAAGCCCTGTTTAGAGCCCTTTATAATACTTACACATTTAATCCTCTTAATGAAAACCTCTGAGGTAGATACCCTCATTAGCCTCATTTTACAGATGAAGAAACTAAGGCAGAGAGAGGTAAACAAATTTGCCCCAGGTGGTACAGCCCGAATCTGATGTCCATGTGCCTAACCTCGGTGCCCTGGTGCCTTTCCGGCTGCAACATTCATGCTCACAGGGCTGAAGTCTCTGGAGTGGGTAGCCCATTTTTTTTCAATTGGTAAATGTACCTGAAAAACTGTACTTTCAAAACCCAAGAATTATGTTGCCTGACTCAAGGTTTCAGACCAGATTTAACAGAACACATCTGTCTTGGTTGTGGACACCAGAGACCAGGAATTTGAAGCCACATGCTTTATTTATTTTTCCCTGATCAAGTTTGGGTTTGAGGAAGGAAAGAGAAATCCTGTTTGCAGTGGCGGATACTGCCTGAGGCAAGAGCCCCAGATGCTGCGGTACATCCAACATCTGGATGTAGAGTCAATTACACTTTCAGGTGCTCAGCCAGGTTTCCACAGTAACAGCCAGCTAAATGTCTGTCTGCTTCTCTTACTCTTAATATGATTTTAACAATAATAATCATGGTAATAATTATAATGTAACAAATCACAATCATAACGGCCAACTCTTACCCCAATGTTTGCCAGGGTCAAGGGACAGTGCTATGAACTCCGTGGATCTAACGTTTGATACTCACGATAGAACTGTGAGGCAGAGGCAATGCTTATGGCAAAGCAAATACCTTGGAGAGCCCATAGGAGGGGCATCTCTTCTAGTCGAGAATTCAGGGAAGGCTTCCTGGAGGAAGAGACATCTAGGCTGTGACAAAAAGAACAAATCAGAATTTTGCAGGAAAAGTTAGAATTATGACAAGGGGCATTCTGGGCACAGGGAAGAGCATTTGGCCAACTGTGCGAAAAATCAGACACTTTCACACAAGTGGAAGAAACGTCATATGATCTGAGCTGGAAGTGAAGGAGCGGGCAGGAAGACAAGAAACTAGAAAATTAAGGACTGATTTTTCAGGGACTTACATGCTCTGTAAAAGTTAATCCTTGATTCCTGGAGACTTCCAAATGGGGGTTCTGTCTTCAGATTCTCATGAGCTGTCAGCTACAGGGTTCGCCCTTTCCCACGTACGAAGAGCCGTGGTCTGACAGAGGGGAACGGGCCAGTTGAGAAGGAGCCCACGCTGGGGAAGTCAGAATGCCTGGGGATGGCAGTGACAGCTCCTGGTGAGTTGCCGTTGATTTCTAAATTCCCTGTGGTTGCTTGGGTGCCTGCTGATGTCCTGTGGTGGGGAACCATTCATGACACCTTTCTAAAGACACTTCTCCAGAAAATGAGGATCACTATCCCGGCACGTAAGAGCAGTGCCTGGGACACTGAGACGAGGAAATTAGGTGTGCACCTTGGGAAGAGTGAAAGCGGGTGTATTGCTACTAGCTCATCCTTCTGCTATGAAAGCACACTGTTGACTTGTTTAAAAGATTGCAATTCTACAGATGGGAAGAGTGTGGGCTTTGCAGTCAAACATGTCTCGGTTCAAACCTCAGCGTTGCTGCTTATTTGCTGAGAGGCTTGGGGCCAGTTACGACACTCTCTGTGCCCAAGTTTCTGGGTCTCTAAAATGAGGAGAGTAAGAGTACTTCCTTTTTACGGCACGTGGGACTACAAAGCTGATTTGGTGAGACAACACAGAGAAAGTTTATCACTGTGCTTGGCACACAATACTCAATAAAAGATGGTGCGTATTAACATTTCCAGCTCAATCTGAATGACAAATAACTCTCAAAGGTATACGCATTTAAAAACCTGACATGTAAAGCTGAAGGAATGAATTAGTAACAGTGGAATTTCAGACAGAGGGGAAGAATTACGATACAGGAAAGGGCTGAAAATCCTTGGAGGAGGACGCAGGAAAAAACCACAAGCTCATACTTTGACATTTGGCAGTTCTTTCTCTTTTTAGCTTTTTATTTGGGAAAGTAAATAAACTCATTAGATTCATCTATTAGCATTTTGCCTCATTTACTTTTCCTCTCTGTGTACATGCATGCACGCACACACGTGTGTACTCACATACACAATTTTTTTCTGAACCATATGAACAAGGTGCACACATCATGGCCTCTCACCTCTGAGTACTTTTGACTTGTGTTTCCTTTCCTGACGATGGAGATATTCTCTTACATAATCATAGCAGAGCTGCCAGCGTTGTAAATTTGGGATTGAATTTTTATCTAGTCTACCCTCTACATTCCAATTTTGTCAATTGACCACGAAATAGCTCTTTCCCCTGCAGTGCAGTTTCCAGTCTAGAATTTGCATTTGGCTGTCATATCTTTTTGTCCCTTTTAATACAGAACATTTCCATCTTTCCTATGCTTGACATCAGTCTCTCTTTCTGAAAGAAAAAAAGAGGGGGAGGAGGGTGTCAGTCAGACATATTTGAGTTTGAATCCTGGCTTTTTATTTAGGAGCTGAGTGACCCAGGCATGCTACTTCACCTCCCTGAGTCTCAATCTTTCCATCTGCTAGGTGGGAACAGTAACAATACATGGTGAGAATTCAGTGAAATCATGGGTGATCCTAGGCATCTAACAAGAAGCCTGCAACGTAGTAAATGATCAACACATTTGATTAATGAGATTAATGTCATGTAATCAGTAATGTGGTAGTAAGTAATGTAATATAGTGTGGTCAGTTCAGCTCTGCCGCTTCCTTGCTGTTTGACCTTGAAGAAGTTGCTTTGCCTCTCAGAGACTCAATATCCCGGGCTGTAAAATTGGGGCTTTTAATACCTT
Source organism: Vicugna pacos (assembly GCF_048564905.1). Classification (NCBI taxonomy): domain Eukaryota; kingdom Metazoa; phylum Chordata; class Mammalia; order Artiodactyla; family Camelidae; genus Vicugna; species Vicugna pacos. The sequence goes on from NC_133008.1 coordinate 13,176,782, forward strand.
CCTCCTGGGATTGAAGGAGACAGCACAGGCGAAGTGTCCAGCTCAAGGCTGGCGCTGCTGGTGCTCAAAGGTGTTCAGTCAATACTAGTACCTTTTCCCCTTGCAAATGCCAACTCGCTTCTATCAGGAAAAAAACCTGCCCCGTTTCACCTATCAGCACCCCTTATGCAGAATTCTCAAAAGGCAGGAGTATAAATATATATGTATGCATGTATAACTATGCTGTACGCCAGAAACTAACACAACCCTGTAAACTGACTGTATTTCAACTAAAAAAATTTTTTTAAAAGACAGGTATAGGTTTTGCAGAAATTAACTCCAAGGGCAAAGACCTTACAGCAGGTGCTACCCTGTGAGAAGTGCTGAATCCCCAAAGATGTCTGCTGTTTAATGGGGAAACTGGAGACCTCAGCTCCCCGTGGAGGTTTTTCTCCAAGTGTGTTTTGGAACGTGGTTCTCTGTTGGTCAAACAAACGGCCATCGTGGGTGTGGCGGGTGTGGTGGGGATTTGGGGGGGTGGTGCTCACAGAGTGGTATGATTCATTGTTGTTTGAAATTAGAGTCTGGGGATCCTATGACTTTCATGTCATCATGGAAACTGATGTGGTGACTGCCCAAAACAGAGCTCCCCAGAGCTTCCCGGAGTGTCTAGGTCTCCCAAGGACTGGCTCCTTCTCAGCAGTCAGGTCCCAGTCAGTGTCACCTCCTCAGGGAAGCCTTCTCTAGCCTCTGCATCTAATGCTACTCCCCAAACTCCCCAATGTCACCCCTCCTGTTTTATTGTCTTTTTGACACTATCTGATAGCTGGTGTGGTTTCTCTGTTTTCCCGAAAAGGATATAAGTCCCAGACACCAGGGAATGTGTCTGTGTTCCTCGTCACCAAATCCTCAACCTGTATCGTGATGTCACCAATTTCATTAGTCACCAATATTTGTTGCCTGAATAAATGAGGTCCTCTCCACTGTGACCTCCCTGTGATGATGAGGTTGGATGAAGGCAGACTGATGGCAGGCTCTGTCGTGACTTTTGGGCACATGGCGGGAGGTCAGGAGGGGGTCTGTGATAGATGGGTCAGGACTGAGTTCGGAGGATCATGGCATTTAATCCCTGGGAGATCAGCTTCCTCTCTGGGGAAGGATTTCTTCCTTCCCTTCTTTAACTGAAGTCAGCTGTCATGACCTCTCCAACCCGTCCTGGATGCAAAAATCCTGGGGATGGCCAAGAGGGCCTTACTGAACCATCTTCTCAAACATGGGACCTTCCTTGTCCAAATGAGCTGCAAGTAAAAAAAATATGAATTTCTGAATGCAAAATGAGGTAACTGATTTTGTGGCTGAAACTCATGAAACTCACCCAACATGTAGGGCTGACAGGGAGTGTGGTGGGCGGGGAAACGTATAACCACTACCCCTCAGGCTGTCATTTTATATCCCACAGGATTTGGAATCAGGGCTTGGGATCCAAATCCCAGTCAAGCTCCATAATATCTGTGTGACGTGAGCAAATGCTTTTCGTCTCTGGAGCCTCACCTTCCTCATGTGGAAGTTGGACCCATGATGCCTGCCTCACCTGGGAGGACTGAGCGACGTACACCTGTCGGGGCCCCCAGCACAGGCTGCCTGAGGGCGTTCGCCGTGGGTGGTCAGGCAGGTTAGGGTGGAGTTCAGAATGGTGGCCTCTGCAGTCAAACAGACCTGAGTGTGTGTCTCAATTCTCCCCCTTGCAAGCTGAGTGACTACGGATAATACTTCACTTCTTTCAAGCCTGGATTTTCCCATCTGTGAAGTAGTCCTAATAATGCCTAATAATAATTGCATATTTCTTAGAGCAATTGGCTGAATCAATACATTTTTTGCACACACTGTCATTCAGGTAATTGTTACTGTTTGAAGCCTTATAAATTTAGATTCTTCCCTCTCAGACAGAAATGCAACTATCACTGTGTCCAGAGCTCACAGGACACTCAAATTCCTAAATAAAGTGATGGATTTATTTTTCAGTAGAATCTGGGAAAATAACCGGTCTCATCAGAGGTGGGTAACCTGTGCAACAAAAGGGTTGGTGGGAGGATCTCCATTGTTTGGGAGTGCAGGGCAGGGTTACAAGGATGCATCCTAGAGAGAGATGAAGACACTGCCACCTGTCTGGTCTGCTGCATCCCTTCCTCTCAACCTTCCTTGGCCTGAAGCATCAACCGTTCATCAGCCTCTCCTGCATCCTTTTCAGTTTCCCAGGAAGCCAAGTTGGCGACACCTCAGACACCTCGTCCTGACATGTGATCACGGGGTATGCTTGCCCCAGAGGGCCTCTCCTGCCAAATAAATCTGCTCTGCTTGGTCTACATATGGGCAAGGCAGGTGGCCGGTGGCTCAGAGAGGCTAGAAGTGACCTTCTCTAACTCGGCTCCACGGGTTTGTTTGCAAGAACACAGACACACGAGTGGCCACGGACAATATGTGTTCCGACATTATATACGGGGCATATTTTGCTCAGAAACATGCCCTGTTAGTTGTTGAAACCTTTTTTGCATTCCCTGAAACAAATGACACTAAGGCGTATTTTCTTTTGGGGGGCTGTAAATAAAAGTCTTTTATGTTGACAATGATAATATTATATTCCACGATCTATTTGCATTTCTCTATTCTGTGGATTTTATTGCTCGGTATAAATCCGCAGGCTGAGGCACATTAAGCTTCACTCAGGGAGAAACAGCGCATTTTATCAAAGGGCTGGACAGCTACAGGCACCAGATGTCCCCTGCAGGGACGGTTGTTTGCCCAGATGTGCCGGGGATACGCACAGGGAGAAAGAAATGCATATGGGTATGCAGATTTTGGTGTGTGCACATGAAGCGTGGAAGGATTTTCTTTGGATCCACAATCAAAATGGATTTCCGAGAGGGAGTTGGTCTGGGCACACGCCTACTTCATGTGCTATACACGGCCCCATCCCGCCAGTCAGGTCCTCAGGAAAGTGATCGTGCCTGCTTCGGCTCTGGCTAGAGCTCTTTGGCCCATGTGGTGGGCAGAAAACTGAAATGAGGACAGAGAAACGTCTCAGAGACTCGCAGAGGAGTTGAGTCACTCACCATCTTCCTGCAGGTCTTCTGAATACTTCTGAGCATAGGAGCGTCTTCTCCTAAAAGGCAAGCCAGTCGTTGCTGAGATAAACCACGACACAAGCTTGAGCCAGGGTTAATACCAACCATCGATGGTCCACTGAGCACTGTGTGCCATGCAGTGTGCTAAGCACTCTCTCATTTAATCCGTACAACAATCTGATATGAGGTAGGTGCTGCTATTATCCCCATTTTACAGATGGAATAACTGAGGTCCCTGATTCCATAGCCGGTAACTTGCAGAGAAAAAATTAAACCCCTGGGCAGTCTGGCTCCAGCTGTAGTTATTCATGGCAGGAGAAAATATGCGAAGTATGCCTTAAGAAAGCAACAAATGCCACTCCAATGTCAGGAATCAAAATATAAAGAAAGAAAGAATGAGTAATAGTTTTAATGAGATAAAGATGTCTGGTTGTCTGGCATAAGTTCATTTCCATAATGTTTTTCTACTTCAATCAAGGCTGTCCTTTTTTTCTTTTCTAGGGAAGTTTTCCAGGTGTGGGAAGTGGAACTATATTGGGTAGGTATGTCTCAGAGTCTTTGGCTCTGTTGAAGGGTTTGGTTGTAACTTCACCCCAAATCCACTGGAAAAGAGCAGAGAGTCCTTCTTCAGCACCATTCGGAAGAACACCCATGACATGGTGGTTTCTGAGCCACTAGACTGTTTAGGTTGAGCAAACGGGTCTTCTAAACGCCCAACTTTTAATGGAAAATGGACTACAAAAGTCCATTTTAATGGACTACTAAAGTCATAAATTACTCATTTAATTGTGTTTCAAGCCCATTTATTTAATTTTTTGGATCTGAGGAAGAGTCAGTCAGGGGAGTAGATGGAAGGGGATTAATAAATGATTCCCATTTTTGGCCCTTTTGACTTGGCCTGGGATTCATTTGAATGGCTGTTTTCAAACTGAGCTTCTAAGGATGGCATTTGTGAGTGAAATTGCCCCTTTTATTTTCAAGGTAATTGAATTCCATTTTTCACTTAACCACTTCCTTCCGGAAAAATCAAAATGTTTTTAGAACTTAGTGTCCCAGTGGGTGATTTTACACGGTGGGAACTTCACTATCATGAAACAGATGGGGCTGGGCGATGACATTCAAGGCAGGGAGGTCAGCCTCGTCCTCTGCAGCTGAACCCACCACACCAGCCGGCCTGGAGAGCATGTTGATTTCACTGTGTTTGCACTGGAAACACCAAAGGAATGTCCACACCTTGTCCGTGGGCCAGGGCTGGGGGACTGGGGAGCTAAAATTCTGGCTGGCACTTTGTCATCCGTGGAGCAATCGAAGGGCAGTATTACTCAGAGGCAAAGCCAGGAACCATGTGCTGAAGGCCTGGATCAGTGTGTCAGAAAGGGTTGGGCAGATGAGCTGATCTTGGGGGGCACTTGGATAGGACTTTAAATACCATTAAATCACATCGTGACATAATGATTATCTTTCCAATTCTCTTTCAATCCTTCTTCTGATTATCTCAAGGACAAAGTCCCAGTTTCATGCTCAGTGTCTTTAACATTTTTCTTCTCTCTTTTTTTAGGTAAAGACTAGGCCTAAGTCTTGGACTTCTGGAAGGTAACGGTTTCTGGTTTGGATTTAATAATATTGTTTCAGTTTTCATCATTTTCTTTTTATGATAACTTTTGCTGGATGGCAGTTTCAAAGGTAGAGGATAAAGTTTTGTTTTAAAACAAATGAGATTAAGATTTTTTTTCACTGTTAAGTAAATAATCATGTTTATGAATGTGGCAAAACTCACCTGCATGGCATATGAACCCTGAAGTTTAGGATACACTGATTTAAGTGGCCCAGAAGGAAATGAAAAGAGATTGGTTTCTCCTAAACTCATAGATATTTGCTATTTACTGCAGGCTGTGTTCTAACCAAAAGGTAATATGTGTCAAGAGTAAGTCTGATTTCCAGTCTTCCGTCTACCCTCACTAGCCGTCAGCCTTAGCCTCTGAGAGCTTTGGTTTTCCCATCCGTACAGGGGGTATTATGAGCAGCTGAGGATAGCAGGGAGGTTCATTTCCTAAGCCAGGGGGGGCGATGCAAATAATGCTCATCGGAGAGGCGCTGACCCCTGGGCCGAGCCTTGGGAAGTTCAGTCCCCCTACTTCCAGTTAGCTTTGTTCTGTCTTCTTGCTGCCTGAGCTCTGAGTTTGCGGCTGGTAGGGAGGGAAGGTGGGGATGTAGCTTATATCCCCAGCAGCCTGGTGGAGAAATGCACTCCTGAGGCCAAGATATCATGCAAACCCATCTGGCCCGGCTGGCTTAGCAGCATGAAGGTCAACGTTTTGTAAACGGGCAGGCTTCCCCCTTCTCAGGCTGCAAATCTTTGGCAGTCGGAGGCAGGCTCTGAATTAAGCTTAATTAAAATTCACTCTTAATTAGGGCCATTGCTTAACATCAACTCTATGTACTGAAGCTGTGTAATCATAATTAAGCCCCAGAAATGGAGTTAGGAGGCACGGAATGCGAAAGCCAAACGTGGATGGGCCCAGTGCCAGTGGGGACAGTGACAGGACTCCTCAAATCAAGAGAATTTCCAAATAGTCAAGGAGCAATGAGTGCGTGGAGGGGCACAAGCCAGGCTGCCCCAGCGCACAACTCCAGGGGGCACCCCTCACGTGGTTGTGTCCCGTGGAGGCCCCGATGCAAACCCCAGTTCCAGAGATCACCCAAGAGTGAGCTAATGCCACATCAGGGGGCTGAACCCCACATGGCAAAAATGAGACGCTGGCTCATGAGGAAACCACTGTCTCTCTCCCAGCCGTGACCTCTCTGTCCTTTATCTCGAGAGCATTTGCCTCTATTTACACTAAATAGACCCAGCGCTGTTTGCTGGTTCCTGTATTTTGGGCAAGCGGAGCTGGACGCCCCCGCGGCCGGTCTCAGCAGGTAGCTGTCCTGGTGGTGGTCACGTGGAAGGTCCTGCTCTTCCTACAAAGTTTAGCAAACACCTTATCTCCCACAAAGTAGGTGAGGTAATGTTTATGAAAGATCACTCTGTCCTCTTCCATCAGGCTGGGGTGCCAGTGTGACCACCCCGTGCCGGAGGGTGGACTCCTTGCAGCCACCTTGCTTCCCCATTCTCCCCTCCTGTTCCCTTATTTGGGTGGAAAACCTCACTGATGTCCTTCCTCCCTGCAGGTCTTGGGAGAGCAAGACTCTCCATCCACCATCCCACTGGCCTTCCTGTCTCTACTTTCCAAGGCACATTCCCGGCCCCCTTGGGAGGGGCTGGGGGGCCTCATCTCACATAGGAGGAAGTAAGGCATCTTGGCTAGTGTTACAAAGCAGGCAGGTGACAGGGCCGGGGGCCCAGGGTTCTACCTCTTAAAGTCCCTTCTGAACTCCTCTATTTGTGATAACTGCTCATTTAAAGATTCCTGAGTTTTGACAGGGATGGATGGATGGACGAGTAGCTGACTATATAGATAGATGGAAAAAAGAAAGCTGGACAAGAGAACAGGTAGGCAGCAAGACAGAGATAAGACTGTGTAAATGCAGACGACTCCTGAAAGATATATAAGAAACCAGGGACAGTAGTGGCCTCTGGAAAGGGAGCAGGGCATCTAGGAATCTAGGGGAGAGAGAGAGAAAGGGAGATTCTTTTTTATTGTCTTTTTATCTTTGCTTCCTCTGAAGGGTTGGAATATTTTTCATGTGCACATAGTGACTTAAAATAATGTCTCTTTCTACTTTTTTTGGCCATCTCTGCCCCTGTGCATCTGTCTATAGGGGAGGTCTGACACTCTAGAAAACTTGCAGGAGGTCCCTAGGGGGAGCGCTCAAAGGTGTTTCCTCGTCAGAAACTGGCTCCGCTTGATGAGTCCAGGCCATCGACTCACAGATCCACGGGCAGCTCAGGCTTAGACTGAAAAGGACACGACCGGATGGTGAGTGAAACTCGGCCTCAGAGTCCAGGAGCCTCAGTGGCTGCCCTGGTTCCCTCCGATCCAGTGACCAGAGCGCCTGCTGGCGCAGGCGACAGCGGGGATGTTTATGTCACTGGTGTTTACGTACGTGACTGACTGAAGGCCACCTACATGCCCAACCACTTGGCGGTGGTTAAATGATTTGGGGTCCGGTCATTCAGTATCATGCAGAGTCATTAAGAATAAATAAGAAACCCTATGCTTTCCATGTTCAATGTTAGATTAAAACAGCTGAAAAACACCCCTGCCTTAGGCAGTCTGATTTCCTGGATTACGAAGTGGCTCCTTGGCTGATCTGAACCTCAGCCAGGGCTCGGGGCCCCTGTTCTGAAATTCCAGTTCCTTAGAATGAAGCACAGAGAAGTCAAATCAAAATACGCCAGAGATGTTAACACTAGGTATCACTTGGTTGTGATACTTTGAGTAACTTGTGTTATTTTTCAGGTTTTCCCCCATTTCCAATGTGCAAATATACTTTTTTTAAACTGTAAACAAAACAAACCTTTATATAGAGTAAACTCTTAGATAGAAAGCCATGAAGGAAATCTCTGCACAGGGAGGTTGGAAGGAACTAAGACAAAATAACACCTTTGGATGGTGTGACCATAAATTATTCTTTCTCCCTATCTTTATAGGTTTCTAAATTTTCTGCATTTGGTATGTTTACTTTTATAATGGATATTTAAGATGAAAAAAAATTTTAATGGGTGGAGAGGGAAAGAGAGATAAGGCTATTGAAAAAAGTCCAAAGCTGTTCATTTCAGTCGGTTGCTATTTCCTGAGTCCCTCAGATGTGCACATCGCTGCGGAGGGGGCGGTGACATAGGGGTGAAGGAGACGCAATTCCTTTAATCAAATAGGTAGCCGTCCATTTAAGGAGACAAGACCCTTCATGAGACAGGAGGCAAAGGAATTCCCTAGAGTGTAGGCTGTCCGGCGTATAACCATAACAACACGAGATGTGGCAGAGGGCTTGGGAGCGCCAGCTTCAAAGCCACCTCCTCTTCTGGGTGGAAACTCACCTCCATTTCTTAACCATGTCAGTTCTGAGCCTCAGTTTCCTCTTCTGTAAACGTAACCTACCCCGAGGGGTCATTGTGGAGATTAAATGGAGGCTGCACAGGAAGGGCTGAGCGAGGTGCTTGGCACACATTCCAACCTCAGCATGAATCACCGTGGTGGTCGTCACTTTGGCTCTCATGTGCCAGGCCTGCTGTTTGAAAGTCAGGCTTTCACAGAGGTGATCGAGTTGGGATTTGAACCCACATTTATCTCATTTCAAAGCCAGTCCTCCTACCCCAACCAGCCACTGCATTTCCCTTCTGAGCTTAATCTAAATTTCCTCTCAACCTCACCATACGGTCTTGCCAGGAAGAAAACCTACATTTTCGTGAGAACCAAAGGAGAAACGAATCTGTTTGAAAAACATCAGAGGAAGATAGACTCATCCCTCCGTGTCAGATCTTGCAACATTGTCCACCGCCTTCCAGTTCGTGTCTCTTGGTGCAGGGGTTCCTTTCGCAGCACTGCTGGGCGATTCCCTCGAGTGTGACAGGCGGTGCTGGCTTGCTCCAGCTGGGCGGACAGAGGCTCAGGACGCATGGTAGTGGGGTGGGGAAGAACACGGGGTCTGGGAGCGCCCCAAGGACCTCTGCAATGAAAGCCAAGAGGTATGTGCACACAGACTGCCCACAGGCCAAGGATGGAAGTCTGGGGGAGCAAGAGGAAAGCCATGGAGGTTCGGCAAGGAGAGTGAGGAAATCAAAGCAAGGGGAAAATTCTGTCCATGGACCTCCACTCATTCCAAAACTGGTTAACTCCTTGGGAGAGGCTTAATGCTGACTGTTTCTCTCTTACCTTCTGGTCAACTGTCTTTTTAAGGGATCTATGTAAACCCAACTATATCTCATCCCACCTCATTCCTTTCTATTCTGTACGCCCACTCTGTGCCTGGCACTCTGCTCAGCACAGGAGGGCAGATAAGACGCCTGGATGACTGTGTGTTGGGATAAGGAAGAAACGAGGTGAACATATTAGGTGTCACATGTGGTCCTAGAGGCAGGTGCAGCGTGGTGGCTAAAGAGGCAAGGTGGGCAGAAGAGGAGCAGGTACTGAGCTGGGTCTTCAAGGACATTGTGAGCAGACTCCCAGTGGGTCTGCCAAGGATGTACCCATGGCATTCCCAGTGGACTGCAGCACCCGGGTTGCAGGTGTGCGTGGGGAACACCTGGGCAATGAGGCTGCGATGCAGGTGGGCGGCCCCCAGAGGGCCTTGACTGACCCACTGAAGGACCCATAGTGAGGGTCCTGGCAAGAGGAAGAGACAGGTCTGATGTGTCTCTGGCAGTGGGTGCCCTGTGGGCCCAGGACCAGGAGCCATGTTGGGCAATATGGAGATAGGACCCTGCTCTCCTCTGCATCACATCTTCAGTTTGCGGGGAAGAAATTCTAAATGTATCATTTATCTGGTGACTCTGGAAAAGCAGATATCTGGGTGCTAAGAAAACCCAGTCATTCATTCATTTGTTCATCCATTCAGAACTGTTCTTGTGCATTTGTTTATATTCATATACTGACATTTCTGGGGGGGGGTCACACGGAGTGATAAGACTTGGTTCTAATGTCAAGAACCTTAGAACCAGAAGGAGTGAGATTACTAAATCCATGGTGTCAACCTGCAAAGTGAGCTGGTCACCTCACTTCCCCATCATCGTTTCAAACACTTCAATAAAAACAAAAAACAACAACAAAAAAACCATTTCAATAGAAAAACACAAACCAGGCCAAAGTACCCCTGCATGACCTGCCCCCACTCACCTCCTGAGACCCATCTCCCACTATCTCCCTCCTTCACCTTCAACCACAGGCCCTTCACACATGCTGCACGAACACGAACACGTCTGCAGCAGTCATCTCCCCTGGTTCTTGTCTGCTTTTCCTTCTGTGCTCAGATCAGTGTTGCCGCATCAGGGAAGGCTTTTCCAGTCTGCTTGGACGGACTCTGTCCTTACAACACCCTCTCATCCTCCGTGTAACTTCCTTCGTAACGCTTATTCCAATGACAATTATTTTGCACTTATTTATGTGACAACTTTAATATTTGTATTCTCCACCAGACTGTAAGCTCCATAAGAGCAAGGACTGTGTCTTTTAAAAAAGTCAGCTTCACTGAGATGTAATTTTTTGTGTGTGTGTAACAAACACCCCCATTATACACGGTGCATGACAACGAGTGTTGACACATTTTTACCAAAAATGTAGACACTTGTGTAACCACCACCACTGTCAAGATAGAGGACAGTTTCATCACCCCAAAAAGGCAGATTTCTGTGCTGCATCCCAGTCAGTCTGCTCCCCGGCTCCCAGCAACCACTGCTCTGCTTCCTGTCTCCAGTAATTTGTCTTTTCTAGTGTTTCATATAAATGGAATCATATACAGTAAGAATTCTTTTAACTACTCTATCTAAAATGGATAAACAGCAAGGTCCTACTGTGTAGCACAGGGAACTGTATTCAATACATCGTCATAGCCTATAATGAAAATGAATAGAAAAGTACATATATGTCTATATATGTCTAACCGAATCCCTATGCTGTACGTCAGAAATTGACACAACATTGTAAACTGACTATACTTCAATTAAAAAAAAAATGATTCTTTTGTGCCTGGCTCCTTCAACTCAACATACTCTTCCGTTTTATTGCTGAATGATACCACGCTCCAGCTGGTTCACAGGAGCTCCGTCTGTCTCTTCAGGTAAGCCAGGGGCCACATTCCCTGACGCCACTGACATTTAGTGTGGGCCCAGGCACGTGGACCACCCTTGGGAGTGGCACCTTCCATCTTCCCTGAACCAGGGCATGGGAGTGACCACTCTGTATCCACGCTCGACAGTTGCCCTGAGCCTCACAGCCTTCCCCTCGACTCCCACAGGCTGACCCTCTGGGTCCAGGGAGCCCAAGCCTGTCTGCCTCCCTTCAGTATCAGTCTGACACTTCCCACAGCCATGGAGAGAGATTCTGGCTCAGCACCGTTGATTAGGGGGCAAGGCTGGGTGACCACGGGCAGATCCCTCCAATGCTGTGAACTTTAATTTCCTCATCTGTCAAACAGAGATATTGATGTCCACCTCATGGGGTCGTTTAGTGGGCACACGTGTGTGAAAGTACTGTTTGGAGCAGAAACTTCGGTATCATAGAGTGACAGCTAATTCGCTCATTTAATGTCACCCCATCCTGCGTTAATAACTGCCTGTGTTACCTGGGACTTCCTTTCTCTCCCTGGATCTTCGATTTCTTTTCCCATCAGGTGAGGGGTTGAGCCAGAGTTCTCTAAGGTGCCTTCCATTTTGAACCGTCTTGGATTTGAAGGTGCTGGAACACTAGAGAAAGGGCTAACCTCATCGTCCAGCACTGAAAAAAAATTGAGTGATTTCTTTTTTTTCAATAGATAACTGGCTTCTCTGAAAATTCTCTACCTGGGTCGAGGATTCAACTCTAATTTCAAGAACAAACCAGTGTTTTTACACCAATAGGCTTACATCTGTAGCCATTTCTAAGCCCATCACAGAAGATAGTAGAGCACCTTCCTTCCAGGTGTGCTGGCTGCTGCTATGAAGCGTGCCTTGCTGGGATTTGGATCTTTGATGGGGATGAGCGTGTCCCCAAGTTGCTGGTGGAGCAGGAGTGGTGTTCCATTTTGCACCCAGTAGTTTTGTTCAAACCACCTTTCCATGGGCCCTGACATTCAACAGAGAATTCCTGAGGGCCTGTCATGTGCTTGGGGGTTTATATGTACTGTCACTCAACAGCCCTATGATCAAGGTGTTCCACCACATTTTAAGTTGGAGAAATGGGCTCAGTGAGGCGCAGCTCGTCATGTTCCTCCAGTTAGTAAATTACCAAGTTGGGGCTGGAATACTAGGTCTTTACCACTGTCGTAGTCCCTGGACTGGGCACAGGACATGCAAAGGTAGCTCAGATACACTTGAATTCTTTGTGGCCAGGAAGAGAAGGCAGTAGTTTAATATTCACTGGGAGAAAATCCAAGAATTTCAAGATGTCAGTCACTTACCATCTAGTTCAACCCCCTTGCTTTACTGATTAGGAGACAGAGGTCCAGAGGTGATCTGACTTGCCCAGGGTGATACGGCCCGCTGGCTGTGAGTGGGAACTGTTACCCAGGCTTCCCAGCTCCCAGATTAGAGCTTTTATGCATGCAGCATGCCCAGGGGCAGAGTGGGGGCTGCTGCAGAAACAAGGAAATGGAGAATTAGGGATAGGGCTATTTCCAAATCACCTGTCTCCAGTCTGTGGTGTTCAGAGTAAAGAGCAGGGTTCTGGGAACCAGTCCACAGAGATGGTTTCATAATCACCCTTAAAATAGCACAACGCCGTGTTCCTTTCCTGTGACCTCTGGCAGACTCAAGGACAAATTTCAGAATGGCCGTCATGCTTCAAAGGCTGGGGAACCCTCACTTCTGTATTAAGATTCAGGTTCTTCACAGCAGCATTTTATAATCAAAGACTTCATTTACTATTTGACCCTGAATATCCTTTGTTTTGAAAAATCTGGGCTAACTACAAAGTTATCCTGATTAATCCATCACAAATTATTTTCTTCCATTCTCTCTTTCTCAAAGACAAAACCCTCAGATCAGTGCAAGATGCTCAGCGAGTTGACAGCACTGATAACAGCTGCCCCGATGGCGTGCCCACCGCCTGTCACGGGTTGTGCTGGGTGAGCACCTGACAGTCTTAGCTCACGGGATCCTCCCACTGACCTGTTTCGCAAGTGCAGGCACCAGTGTTCAGGAAGGCCATCAGTGCTAGGAAATGGCGAGACCGGGAAATCCGAGCCCCTGAGCCATGTTGGGAAGGCTCCTGTGCAATTCACTGGGGCCAGTAGAGCAAGTGCTCAGGCATTTTGGATACAGAGCCCCTGACTGCCTCCGCGGGTCCTGACAGAGTGGACTTCCTCCATCCGGGAGGCCTTTCCAGGGGCTGGAGAGGATGAAGTAAGATCTAGAAGGACCCCCACCATCTGGGAAGCCCAGACTGGGTCACACAGGACACCTTAGCGATGTGCATAGTGACTGCTTACCCAGCGGGACACAGGCTTCCTACAGCTGGGCGGGCTGGTCACATGACCCATGAAGGCAAGAACACAGAAGTTTGTGAGCCAGGCAGACAGGGGACCCAACCCAGATTCTTCCATTTCATAGCTGTGTGAACTTGAGTGAGGGTTCTCATCTCTTCAAGCCTTAGTTTTCTCACCTGTAAAATGGGACCCGTACAGCCTACCTCAGTGTTAACTTCAGGTGATTTGGTCAGAGAAGACCTGACCTGATGCCTGGAAGACAGTAGGTGCTTAATAATTGAGAGTTGCCATTCTTGCTACATGGCAGGTGAGGATCTAAGTGTCCCCCTTGGCCATAAACCTGAAATATTCTCTTCTGCCACACCCAGGCTCTGGAGCACAATAAAACTGGACTGTGGCTCTAGCTCCTGTCATCTCTTGCACCAGGCCAGGTCCAGAGCAGCCCTCTGTGGGTCAGTGCCCCCCACTTCACAATCTGGGGAGAGGCATGCCCTTCTCCGTGCAAAGACCTGGGTGCACCCTGTGCCGGGACAATGATGCTGGACAGTTGACCTAGAGAAGTTGACAAGTGACTCAATTCAAGGCAACAGAGAACCAAAAAACCATTAAAGAGAAGAAAAGAGGAGAAAGAGATGGGAGACAGATGCAGAGTAATGGTGGAGGCTACATTGAATCTGCTGGGAGGCAGGACGTTATGGCAGATGAAGGAAACAAGACTGGGCTTATACTAAGCGCTCAGTAAAACTTAGCCAGACTCATAATCATCATTACCTCCTACTGGTCAAGTGATCACCTCATTCTCTCAAAGGCCAGATGTGGGTGACTTCATCTTTATTCCCATTTTACAGATAAGGAGGTTAAGGGGAGTGCAGAACCAGCCCAAGATGTAGACCCTTTCACTTATACCTTGTGGCCATCAAGGTGGGTTCTGGCTGGGCGCTGGGTATCCAGCTGGCGAGCGATGCCACAGGCAGGAGCAGAACCACCCTCTTGACCTCCCTCACTCCTTGGGAGCTGTCTGTCCCAGGCTGACTTTTCTCAGCCCCTTCAAAGTGTGGTCAGGACTCAGGAGCGAAAGCTGCAGGAGCTGGCCTCAAGGGGGCAGCAGGAGCCTTGGAAACCCCAGGCCGGAGGCAAGGCTGGGCTGAGCTGGTTGCAGGCTGGGAAGCACACACTGGAGGCAACCCAGAGGATCCTGGGGTGGGAGTGGGGGGTAGGTGCTGACCAGCTGAGGTCCACGCTGCCTGTGCTGGGAGCTGCAGTCAGGGCTGGGGCTGCAGGAGAGAGGGAAGCAGCGGGGTACTGAACTAGGATGCTTGCCCTTCTACAATCCCCTCTTCCTGGCTAGCCACAGGGGATTAAATGTGACACACCCCAGCCCTCCAGGCAGTGAGGGAGGCCAAGTGCAGCCCCCGTAGTGGCACAGCCAGGGAATGGGGGTGGTTGGGGCTTCCACAAGCTGGAGTCCAACACAAGGAGCATTTACGAAGCCATCAGGGACCACACAGAGCCCAGGACATTTCTTACGACTGCATTTGGACCCCTCTGGCCTCTGCCTCAGGAACTCGCCACCACAGCCCCTAAGGGCCAGATTCCTGGGTCTCCCGCAGGCCTCTGAGTCAGAAGTTCTGTTGTTTTGGCCCGTTGGCCAGAGGATCTTTGTGCAGGCTCACATTTGTGCTGGGACCAGGAAAATCTAACAGAAGGGCCACAGAAGGGATGAATGCAGCTTACAGATCAGCCCCTTGCCAGGCCCCAGGCCAAGTGCTGTGCAGGGATCATTCTATGCATTTTCCCGCTTCACATTATTCCTTTGTCTGTTCTTTACAGATGATGATCTGGACTGAGGCTCAGAGAGGTGAAGTGACATGCCCGAGGACACACAGCAGCCAGTGCCTGAGGCAGGACCTGAGCTCAGTGCTGCTTGGTTCTAAAGCATGAGCCTTTTCACTCTCCAGGTAACTGGGCTTGGGGCTTGGAGAAGCAGCAAGGCTGTGTCCAGCCCACGGCCAAGGAAAGGAGCCAGGAAGTCCCACAAGAGGGGTGCCTGCCTTGGAACCTGCATCATGGGGCCTGGCATATATCAAACACTGAAACACTTAAACTTTTTTGTTTTAACATTTGCTGATACAGGAGAAGCAGCCCTCTTCTCTCTCCTCCACCCTGGCCTCTGCCTGGGACGGCTCGGTCCTCCTGACCAGACCAGAGCCCTTGTGTCTCCGGGCTTGAACTGTGCATTCTGGTGGGAAGGGGGCTGGAAGTGGGATGAGAAGGGTCTAAGTCGGAGGCTCGCTAGCAATCCGTCTTCAGACTCCTCCAGCTTCTTGCAAGCAGGTCCTTCTAGCTCTGCTTCCTTTTGCCCCTCGGATTTTTAACCTCAGTTTCTTTGTATGAAAAATGGATCTCCTGCTCTTGGCCCCACTGGCAATTTGCAAGGATTCTGGGGGATCACGTGGGAGAGAGGGGCTCTGGGAAACCTCAAGGGCAGTCCAGACGTCAGCCATTACTTAGGACAACTGCTGGGTGCCGTCCTGAGCAGTGCAGGGTGATCCTCTGACCACACTGACTCTCTACCCAACTAGTCAAATAAGATTCAAGCAGTCCATTTGAATGTTCCTTGTGGTAATCTTGTAAACGTTTGACTCTCACTTAGATAACCCAGACAGTCTCTTTCTCTCTCATTTGAGTCTCCTCACTTTATTCCATCTTTAATCTGTCTGTTTCTGTTTCATCACTATTCAAATGCGTTACCTGAATGACTAGAAGGCAGAAGTTTCTTCCCAGGCCCACTGGCTCAGATTTGCTAAAACATTCTCCTCCCCAAGGGATTCGTAGACTGAGAAATGCCAAGCTTTCCCTCTGTGCTCGAGGGAGTCTTTTTGCCTCCTCCCACGAGCCTGTCTGCCAGTTCAGCGTGGTGGGGCCCACAGGTCATCAGCAGAGCATCGGCTTCCTCCCCAGCCTGCAGAGCTAAGAAAAGCAAGAGAGGCCACGCGAGCATCCTTAGGTGCTCTAGACGGGCAGATCTCTTCTTTTGGTCAAAGGAGACACTGAACGAGGAGGCTGATGGATTGGAAACAGGGAGAAGAAAAGACAGACATCAATAACATTGATCATTCCTGAGCAGAGAGACGGCCTTCAGAGGCTACCCGACTGCCCCAGCTCCGGACACCTCTCACCTTTGGAATCTTTCTGGTCTTCTGCTTACGGCTCAACCCAAAGTGACAGCTCTGGGAGGGTAACAGCTCTTCAGCTCCCTGGAGCTGGGCTGAGGTCTCAGAATCCCCCAGTTTGGGCAGGTGCTTTCTTCTCTCTGAGCCTCCATCTCCACATCTGTGTGATGGGTACTCCCTATTCCTACTCCCCCAGGCTTAGTGGGAGAATTTGATGAGCTAATTCATAGAGGCAAGTGCATGACATTTAGTAGACACGGACCCTCCCCTCCCACCGAATCGCCAGGCTTTCTAGAATGTTGTTGTTTTGCAGTCAACAAATTTCTGACTTCCCAAGTAAGGGCAGAGCAGTACTTTTACTTTGACTAGAAATTGCACTGCTGGGACTCTAACCGGTAGCAATGAAAACTTCCAAGGACACATGGACATGGATGACTATTGCACATTAGTTGTATTTGTTGACAAGGAACTAGAAAAACTCTGCAAAAACTAATATACTTTAATGGGGGTGAGGCTGACTAAACTATGGTACATCCACAGTATTGGATTAAGCGGCTCTGAACAATAGTGAATTTTTTTCCTTCCTATTCATCTGGAGAGATGGCTGTGATGCATGCGGTGAAAAAAATGTGTGCAGGGAAATATGTGTTGTACGATTTTTAAAAAAACAAACTTACTTCCTTTTCTCTCACTCCTGTGGATGGACATACATGTTTCTAACAAGGGATGTGGAATGATCCCTACCAGCTGTCAACATGGCTTACCTGCAAGTGGGGTTGCAAAAGGGAGACTTGGAGGAGAAAAGAGGCTTAAGAGTCTATTAAATTTATTTCTATTCATCTCTGCATTGTTTTCTTTTTTTCCTAAAAAAGGTGTCTGTTTTTTTGGAATGAAATAAAGTTGTTAGAAGGCACTGCAGTTCAGTCCTCAGTGAATGAACTGAGTGATGAATGAGGTCTGATAATCCTACCATTTCACTCTTTTGAAATGGTAAATGTTTTCACCTTCCAGATTCTCTACCAACATGCAAATAACCCTGAGGGGGCTGATAAAGCCAAAGTTGTCACTGATCACTAGTCTGGCGCTTGTCAGCCCCAGGCCAAGATCAAAATAGGAGTGTGTGAGAGTGTGCGCACAGGTGCTCTTGTGTGTCTGGGAGAGGAGGAGAGAAATGCATCGTCTGTCAGCTACTGTCTGCATGTCGAGCAACATGCTAGGGGTCTTCGCACACAGATCCCACTTCATTAAATACAGACAGAACCCTGCAGTGCAGGGATCAACCTCATTTCATGAACAAGGAAACTCAGGCTTAAACGGTTTGTGATGGTTTTGCCTAAGGCTGCACCCTCAAAAGGCTGAGCTGGATGCGGACTCAGGCCATCTGACTCCAAGGCAAAATGGGATGGTTTCAAAGGCCCATGATAGTGGGAAACTTCTGCTTTAAAACAATACTAATGACAAGAATAGAAACAGTACAACCGTTAACATTTTTGGGTTTTAGCTCCAGCCTTGCCAGACCCTGTCAAGTACTTTAAGTGATTATCTCAGTAGTCACCAAAACCAATGGTAGGAGACATTATTATTCCCAAACAGAGCCACAAGGAAGGTAAGTAAGTTGTGGAAGGACACAGACTCAGTGAAGAGAAGAAATCTGAATCCAGAGCCTGCCCTTTCAGCCCTCCCCCCCGGCGGACACAGCCATGGATGCAAAAAGGCTGCCGTGACAACTCCCTGCTCAATGCTCTTTCCTCTGGGCCAGGCTGACCTCAGTCCCCAGGCGCTGCTCAAAGACAGCAAACCGGGGCTCACATTGCTCTGGCTTTCCCCCGGCTCGCCCTGGCAGATGGCAGTGAGGCTTCCAGGGCTGACTTTGGCCTTCTCTGGTTCATCTCAGAGCATCTCGGGTCCAACATCTTCCCAGACTTCCAGCTGCCCACTCCCCAGACACCCGACCCTGGGCGGCCCAGGACTTGGTGCAGGCCTCCTCCATGGCCTGGCGACCTTCTGTAGGGCTTGGCTCAGGAGAAGGCCATCCTCATTGGTCTAAGACAGTGTGTGCCAGAATTCAGCCATTTCCTTCCCGCCAGAACGGTTTTTGTCGTTTCTGCCCATCACCTGAAATGCTATTTATTTACCATTTTAATTCAAATCCTTCACTGTGTAAAATTAGAAAAACCAAACCCCAAAAAACCCCAACATTATTCTTAAGAAGGACTCTATACTTGGTGTGGTAAGCCTATATGAGGCATAGTAAGTGTGAGAAGCCAGCATGGCTTACTTACCATACATAGAAGGTTATTGTAAAGGGGGGATAATGCAGGCAGAACAGAGCCATTGAATCCCCCAGACACTGCAGCTTGCAGAAGTGCCAAGCCTACGCAGGCCTGCCCTCTGCTTGTTAAAAAGAGAGAGCGGCTCTTGGAGAGGCAATGACTTTCTCCTTGACACCCCTGAAGGCCTAAGAAAGAACCAGAAGCACCGCCCGTGTGCCTGGGCGCTGGCCATTCTGCCTCGCGGCCCCCAGTCGGTCTCGGGAAGCACCACCGTGGACATCTTCTTCCCCCTCGATGCCTGGGCGTTATCCACGCAGCTCCCGCAACTGCTGTAAGGACCTCTGTGCTCATCGCCTCTCGGGAAACACTCTTGGCCAGAGGACTTGTCCCGCACAGTGATGACCAGTCCAGCAGGCTTGTCCCTCAGACCAGACCAGCCAAGGGCCCTCAGCCAGCCCATGGGGCTGCGTTGAGAACCTCCCTAGGAAAAGGTCTGGAAGGAGGTGACGTTAATGTTAATGGTGATATTGCCCCCCGAGAAGGGCAGTGATGTTAGGGAAGGCAAACTCTATCTCTTTTGGTCAACAGATTTTTTTTAATCGTGAGAAAATATTTACATATTGTTTAATAATAATAATAGTAGAGACTTTCCCAAGACTGACTGGCATCCCAATGCATTGTCCTGCTATTTAAGTTACTGGGTGTTTAATATTCACAATAGCTGTATTTTAGAAATAAGGAAACTGAGGTGCAGAGAGGTTAAACAGCTACCCCCAGATCATACAAAGATGAAAGGAAGAGCCGGGACTGGAACCCACGGAGTCTGGTTCTGTGTGTGTGTTTATTCCATCACCCAGTCTTTCAGCCCGAGAGCCAAGAACTCTGCCAGAGGCTGGAGAGACAGATGGAGGCAGAGTGAGGCTCCCAGGGCTCTCTCTGCAGGTTCTCTTACTCCTTCTTTTGCGGGGGAGGCCAGGGTAAACCAAATGCTGCTTATCTCGCCCTGGCCAGAGGCTGCCAGAGTGGAGTGTGCAGAGTTCACTGGAGGTGGATGAAGCCAAGCCTCCCCATCTCATGACAACTCGTGTTGACCCTGACAGCAGCTCCTGGGCCAGGCTGGCCCCCAGCTGGCCCTGGACGGCCCCCGGGGTGCAGGGGGAGCCCAGCACTCGGCACTTGCTCTCTGTTTTGGCTTGGCAGAGGTGCATTCCTGCCTCCCCAGCCGCTCCAGCCCTCCTGTTTACCCTGAAAATAGCCAAATGCTCCACACTGTCATTTAGAGGCCAGGGGGCAGCTGCCTCAGGGCACCAGGCGGCCCAGGCTTGTTTGAGCTGTCCCGGGACCTGCTGCCTGCACACGCGCCTGGAACCCATTTGCCTAGGAATTAATGGGCCCCCACGCCCCTGCCCTGTGCAGACACGAGCCGAGCCGGGAGGCAGCCAGGGAAGGGGTGGGGAGGAGGTGTGGGGAGGGGGTGCTGCTGGGCTCTGCCTGACTCAGCTCCTCAGGAGCCCTGTGACCTTGAGCCTCTGGGGCCTGATGGCTCACCTTCCCCATCAGTAGCTGCCCTTCCAGAATCCCAGAAAGCAGCAGATTCATGGACACAGGAGAGTCTGGTGAGGCATCTCCTGTGGCCTCGGCAGTGGGACAACAATACCAGTATTTAACATTTACTGTAGTTAGAAGTGTTCAGCACCCGGCATTGAACCAACTCTTTGAAAACCTGTCACTGATGGGTAATGTACTTTCAGAAAAGCGTACCAATTATAAATGTTTTGCTCAATGAGTTTTCACACACCAAACATGCGTGTGCAATTAGCACCCCGATCAAAAAGCAGAAAAGTCCCCAGCACTCCAGAGAAAGCCCCCTACACCCCGTCCGGCTGCTGACTGCCGTCTGACTTGAATCATGTTTTTTAGTTCTCCCCCCAGCTCCATGAGACATTTCCAATTTTATAGATGAAGGAGCAGGGGTTCAGAGTGGTCCATCCCACCAGCTTGCGACTGGGCCAAGGTTGGAACCCAGGCCCTTTGTCTCCAGAGCCCACGTGTTGATCGCTGTGCTGGGGACAGGGGTAGACATGGCTGAGGTCCAGAGATGGTTTAGTAGCATGTGTCCCCGGTGTCTTCCAGCCCCTTCCCAGGTGTAAATGCTGTGTTATTTCTCTTCTGTCTTCCCCAGACCATGCGGAAAGGGACTGTGTCGTTTCTGGCCATGCAAAGGCCTGCTCAGTGTCCGGTACACTGCAGGGGGTGCGTAAATATTTGTCAGTTGACTGACTGACTGGATCAGTGGAAGAATGGAAAAGAAGGAAGAAACAGAGAAGAAGGGAGAGAGGAAGAGAGGGAGAAAGAGGAAGAGCAAGCCCTTGCCCCAAGTTCTGGACTTTCCTCTCTGACCAGCCTCCCGCGCATCTCGCTACCAGGACCCCTGCCCATCACGGGATCAGAAGCTTCAGGCCACTATCCTCTTTCCTTGCTCATATGCAAGGAAGCCTGGGAAAGGCAACATCCAGCACTTCCAGTTTCTATGATGGGAAGTGGCTCTGTCTGCGGGGAAGAAGCAGGTGTGGCTTTCGGGAGAATGGCTATTGGAAGGGTAATGGATAGGAGTTGGCACAGTTGGCAAAGAAGAGTTGACCACCAGTACACTTCTGCAGCTGTCTCGTATGTGGACACGGACTGAGGTAGCCATGGGGAGCTCCTTTCATCCCCGTCCCTTCCCATCCACGTATGGAAGGGGGACTTAAGCACAGAGAATCTCTCACTACAAAAACTGGTTGTCTTGAGCATCTGCAATATGCCTGTTTCTGTGCTGAGCCCCTAATCTATTGTTTCATGTGTCCTCACAGCAATGCCCATTTTACAGATGAGGAAGCTGAGGCTCAGAGGGGTGAAGAAACTTGTCCAAGTTCACACAGGTGGAATAAAAAGAAACTGGAGTTGAAACCTTGTTCTCTGACACCAGACCCGCCCCCTTGGAAGTTGTAACTAAATTGCCCCAACTTAAAGGCGCTGGGGCTCCAACTCTAGAGCCTGTGAGCTGGAGCATGAATTCTGTTAGCATCTCCCTGGCTTAAGGCCAAGCAGGCATCGTCCCCATTTGCCCACCTGGCCTGGCCTCAGCTGATCCCGAATCTAAGTTCTGTCTCCTGATTGGCTCCTTTGCTCCTACTGGTAACTTTCTTTGTGGGTGTGTTTGGGGGCTGGAAGGGGGAGGTCAAGTCTACCTTTCACCTTCAGGAGTGCCTGCCTCCAGGCAGCTCAGACCCACGGCTACTGCGAGCCCCCTGCTCTGCCCCCGGCAGTCCTCAGAAGGCGCAGGGACAATCAGACCCGATCTTGGAATCACCGACATGGAAAATCCAGGGGAACAGATCCTGTTGGCTCTGGGCCGGTGTAGCGATCACCGCTCCCACCCCCAAGTTCTGGCTGGCTGGCCCCCACCCTGGGGCGCAGGCACAGGCTGGGGAGGGCGAGGGTGCCACAAGAGGGTGAGGGAGCAGGGTGCCCTGCGCTCCACACAGACACACCCACAGCCGGCCCCAGCAGCCCCTCTGCTAGAACAAACCTGTTCCCCTCCCCATCAAGAAAACCCACTGGACAGAGCGAGGTTGTGCCTGCCAGATAAACACAGTTAAGCCTGTTGTGCGTTTTCCCTAGAATAAAAGCCGTCAGACAACCCCAGTCTCCAGGGCCAGGCTCTTTGGGAAGGGACCCCCTCCTCTAACTAGCCCCTGTAAGAAAATTCTGGCCCAGGGAAGAGCTGCCAGATACACAGTAAGCCATTAGCTGCATCTTATCCATCTCACTCTACCACCCCCTTCTCTGGATCTGAAATGCCCTTATGGGAAGGATGCTCATGTTCGTACCATGGAGTCCTATTTAAGGGAAGGAAGTTGGTCACCCCACCAAGATTTCTGGAGCCCCTGCCATGGGCTCACGCTGCGCTCCCCAGCCTGGATCACTGCACATGCCTAGACTTGTTTCCATCCATCTATTCACTCTTCCACCCAACAAGCATTTGCAAGACACTATTTAGGAGGTGGTGCCAATAGGACTGGATGAGGGATAAGACGGGGGTGGATGGTGAGGCAGAGAGGGTCTAAAGTGATGCCCATCCACGCTTCTGCACTGGGCAACTGGGTGGGTGTTGGGAGGTCTTCCCCGATGATGAAGAAATGCTAAGAGAGAGGGCTGACTCACCAGGTCACCCACAAGTCAGTGCAGCTGGAGTGGTTCTCAGCTTCCCGTTCAGGCACTCCACCAGAAGACGACGGGCTTGGGGTGTTGGTGGGGAGAGGGCTGCTGTTGGCTTAGGAGAGGAGAAAGATGCTGTCCCCTTAGAGCAGTGGCTTCAACTGGGGGTTCCCCGCCTGGGGACATTTATCAATGTCAGGAGACAATTTTGGTTGTCACAACTTAAGGGACGGGCTGCTACTGGCATCCAGGGGGCAGAAGAAAGGGTGTGCCAAACGTCCTACGGCGCACAGGACAGCCCCCTACTGAAGACTGATGTGGCCCCCAAATGCCCACAGTGCCGAGGTCCTGAAACCCCTCACTAGAGAAGCTGAAGAGCAAAGTTCACTCATGGCGGCTGTGGAGCCAGATGCTCTGGTTCAAATCTCAGCTCTACCACTTAGAGCCTGTCTAGTCACGCGCAAGTCATTGAGCTGCTCTGTGTCTCACGTTCAAGGAGATAATGTCTGTCAAGCACTTTGCATAATGCCTAGTGTCCAGGATATAAGCATTTAGTAGAAGATGAACAGTCTCTAAGCTTGTTCACCCATCAACTCAGATGGCCGCCCCATGGGAGCGTGAGGGAGCTGAACTTCACCTGTACCTGCTCAGCTCTGGACTCCGATGTGACACCTTTATGTAAGTTGGTTGATCGCAGTTGTCACCATTGAGCTCCTGCAGTCTGCGAGGCACCATGCAAAGTGTCTTACATGCATTAACTCATGTCACCCTCCTAAAACCCTGTCAGGTAGGGATTTTATTCCCATTTTACAAGTGGGAAAACTGAGGCTCAGAGAAGTTGTGTGCTAGGCACGGGGAATGCATGGAAGGGTAAGGCTTATCTGTAATCCCTAGGACCTCAGTTCACTTAGGGAGACAGGAAAATAAATCAATGCTATGATGTAACAACAGAAAGTGTAATTTCCACTCCATGTCATCTGTCATGCATTTGACAATTAATTAATGAGCCTCTACTGTGAGCCAGGCGCTATCTCCGTCACCTGGTTCCTGCCTTCAAATAGCTCACAGTCTGGTGGGAGAGACAGATCACAGAGTAACACAAGCTCTGTACAGCCGCCAGCATCCCCCTTACGTGGCGTTTCCCCAGTGCCAGGTACTAACATGCTTTGGCTCATTTAACCTTAAAATTTGTCATGACAAGGTAGTGTTGCATTTTACTGTCTGGGGGTGAGCTTTTGAAAGATTGATTAAGGAACTTGACCAAAGTGTTGCAGTTGGTTTGTGGTGGAGCCAAGTAGGGGAGCCCTGGTCTTTCTGATCCCAGAATTCAAGGTCTTAACCACTTGGAGGGAATTCCCTTTTCCACAGGGACCACCTGCTCACACAGCTGGCACCCAGTTCCTACCGCCTTCTGTCTGTTTCCCCTAGACAGCCCTTTGAACTTCACCCTCCTGGAAGTGATCAGTAATCAGCCCTGGGCTCCATCAACACTGGGGAGGGGAGCCCATTCATAGTTTCAAGATGTTGGGAACCTGAGAGGTGGCAGCTTGAATTTGTTCCCGTGGAGCCCAAAGAGCAACAGGCAAAGCAATGCAGTCTGAGAGCAGCATCTGGACCTCAGACAGCCTCCTTGGGGCACCTCTTACTCATCACTAGCACTAATGTGACCTGAGAGAGGCTGTGGGCATGTGTGTATTAAAGGAAGAGGAAGAGGGAAGCTGAAGGGACATCGTGTAAAAGGGGTTCCCTGCAGGGACCCAGGGAGGGTCATTTGTCCTCCTTAGTTTCCTTTCCAAGTTCCTTTCAATGGAACCCAGTCAAATGGCTCCAGCGAACTCGCATCCTGACAAAAAGCAGGCGAGTGGCTTCCCCTCTTCCAGGCACAGACCCTGGGGGTACCTGCCAGTTACTGTCAGGTGCCAGCGTACTGGAGCCCTGTCATTACCTGCACACCGAACAACCAGTACGTTTATGGCCAATTCTTTTTTTGATTCCATTTATTCCAAAATATCACTGAGAATCTGTAAGATGCCAGACACAAGTGTCTGAAAGTCATAATGCAAACAGAAGTCCCAAATGCTGAGCCAAAGCAGGTATGGCCTGACCTCAAGGGCGCGCAGGATGGAAGCTGTTTTCAGGGCTACTGTTACGGTGGGGGTGTGGTCTCCTGCCTCCAGCAACAGGCAGTCTTTCTAGAGGAGCCAAAGAGCAGGCACATCTAACTAGAATGTGCGATGCTCGGACATGAGAGTGTCAGGCAGCCTCCACCTCCAGCTGGGGGTCCCCAGAGGCCACTCAGAGGTGGTGGCCACTGGCCAGACAGGACTTCCACTAGTGGTGCTGAAGAAATCCTTTAGGTGGAGGAAAAAAACTCTCAGAAAAGCATTTCCAACTAATCAGTTGGAAAACCTACCATATTTCCAGACTCAGTATAAGTTTCACAAATCACTGATGAACAATAGGGATTTCAGTAGGTCTGGAGCTGGGTTGCCCCCACTCATTGACTCTTTTACTCATCTATTCTTTCAAGAGATATTTATCACATGCCTAGCACTGTGCCACTGGCTCTTCAGGGTTATCTCAATTAAGCTTCATAGCACCTGGTACCCGAGATAGGTACTATTAGCACCACATTGTACAGGTACAGACTCTGAAGCCCAGAGAGGGCAAGGTCATTGCTCAAGGTTGCACAGCTAGTAAGTAGTACTGAGCCGGCTTAGGTGGAATTCTGGTTCTGCCACCTTCAACTGTGTGACTGCCCAGTGATAACGTCACAAACCTTGGTTTTCTCACGTGCAAAAAGGCTGTGATGATCCCTAACCCACACCTGTATTGGGGCTTAAATATTCCCAAAGGTTCTGGTCTGTAGATGTCTTTAGCACACCTCAATTCTCCTGCCCTGTCTTGGCTCCCAGGGTCCTGGGCTATGACTCCTAGAACTAGGCAGGGCTTGCTCTGTGCCTGAGGATTAGCCCCCCTCAGCCCTCAGACCACCCATTCCTGACCTCCTGGGGACACCTCTGACGGCTGAGTGGAGGTCCAGGGTCAGATCCCTGGCGCGTGTGCCCTGGGGGTGTGGGGAGGGCGGAAGTTTCCCTCAGCCAAGAATGTAAGGTTTCAGTAGCCTTATTTCTCAAATCTCTGTCTGGGCACTGCTGCCGGAAACTAGCAAGGTAATAAATGCTTTAAATGTAAGGTAATAAAAATTTGGAAAAATAAAATTGAAATCCAGCCCAAGTGCTAGCTCCTGAAAGGGCCTATTTGTCTTATTGGGAGCCAGGTGAACCGGTTTTAATGGAAACGCTGGTGGCAGTCAGATTTGGCTCAGCCAGGGAGGGGTCCCCACGGGCCCCAACTCCTGGGGCCTCGGAGTCCTAAGGTCGGTCTGGGGGGGGACTCCTTGTAAAACTTCTCTGGGTGCCACTGGAAGACTCAGAAACCCAGTTTGCAAAACAGGAGTCAGATGAGGTGGGGAGAGAAGGAAATGGAAGGTGAAACTGGGATTTTTCACCCTAGTTCAGCTCCACACTACCTGGCACTGTCTCTTGCCAGGTTTTGTGCCGGATGCTTTAATCAATGCAGCATTTCCACAGCATACAGCAGCCCAGTGAGGGGAGCACATGCATTGTGGTAGCAGATGCAACTGACTGTATCCGCTGTGCGATGGGCTGGCTCTAGGGCGAGGCGAGGTAGGTACTTGGGGCGCCCCATTTAAGGAGGCTCCCACTCTCACGGTCATGAAGGTGCAGGGTTGGCATCTGAGAGTGAGGGCCTCCTTAAATGGTGCAGGGGGGATGAAGGGAGGTGGGGGGTCTTGCTTCACCCTTGTCCCCATCCTGGTCTGTGACCTCAGGACAACTACTTTTCCAGGTCTGAATTTCCTCAGCTGGGAACCTGGGTCTAACAGCACCCTCTGTTAGATGGGTTCACCCATTGTGAGGATGACATGAGATGTGCTGAGTGAAGGTGCTTAGATGACCATCAGCACTTCATAAATGTTTACTGATATTATTACCAGGCCATTTTACAGATGAGGAAACTGAGGCTTCCAAAGATCACACAGCTAGAGGGCAGATTTGGGGTTGAACCTAGGCTAGGGTGGGGAGTTTAGAGTGAGGAGAGGGCTGAGATATTTGGATTTGAGACCTGGAAATAAAGTGAAGAGGTAGGATTGTCACCAAGGACTTGACCTTGAACTTGGGTGGCAGCAGTATCGCTCCACATTTCTGTCAGATTCTGGATCTATCAGGAAGCTATAGACAATTTCTTGGCGAATCTGATGGAAGCTGGCAACCCTCTCCCCCAAAACTGCACCCATCCCACCTCATACAACCTGTTACACACAACTTCAGGAGGTCTGGACCTCTTTGAAGCCATTCGCGGTCTGCACAGGAAGGAGGCCCTTGGTTTTTGGATATTGCATATGTGCAGCACAGTGGGAACCCTGCCCATCCCTTTTGATGGCCAGCTTTATTTGGAGTTGTGTCTATTGCCTCTCCTTCCCCTTTTTGCCCTCACACGGTCTCTTCTCTCTCTTGCTATGACCTGCTTGGATGGCAAGGCTGAGCCATTAGAGTCCCCAAGGGTTTCCCAGTTCTCTGTGTCCCCTGCTTGGGACGCTGCTTGGGTGGACCTGAGTGGCCCAGGCTGAATTCCCGTGTCATGAGCTGTATCCTGGCAGCAATTCCTGCTGTGGGCACTGCACACGGTCTCGGGCCAGCTCAGGTTACAGGTACGGAAGAGGGAATCCAGAACTGGCATCTACCAGGCTCCCAGTAAAAGTAGGCAGAATCTGTACACACTTTGGCCATGGTCCTAACAATAAAATGTCATTGTTATTGGTATTTGGCCAGTTTCTCCCCCACTGGATTGTAAGATCTTTGAGGACAGAGGATAGCAACCCTGCTTTATTCATCTCTGGATAAGAGATGGGGAGAGGGGTGGAAGGGAGGAGAGAAAAGGGAAGAGATGTGGACATTGTAGTTTCTGCTGGCCGAGTAGAACCTCTTTTCCTACAGGCTAACTAGGCTGAGAGGATTTTAAGCTGGAGCTGCAGATTGCTACACGCAATCTGGTGGGAGAGAACGGCTGTGACACAGGGGGACGAAGAAAGCAAGGCTTGACAGTATCATTTGAGCTCCTGAGTCCAGCCAGACCCGAAGGCACTTCCTGGTTGTACGAACCAATGGGTTTTCTGTTTTGTTCTTTTGGTTACTTTTTATCCCCCAAGCTAGTGTGCTTGGCATATCCATCCCTTGTAACTGAGGATCCTGACCAACACAGAAGGCAGGAAGAAGTCAAAGGAGCCCGAGGGAGGGAGGGATGTCTGCCATGTGCCGGGAGCATTCGGGCTTGTGCCACTTCCAATACAACAGACCTTTTTTGGGCTTCTCTTGCTGTGGATGGAGGGCTAGAATGCAGCCTCCAAGGTCTGCCAGAGAAGAGGGATTTAGGGCAAGAGAGAAGTTGCAGGTGGGGGTTGGGGCGGGGGCAGAAGGCCTGGGAGGCGAGGAGACAGGATTAGTGGAAGACTGAGCAGCAGCCCCTGGTGTTTACAGCAAACAGAAGATGGGTGGCCCAGTGCCCCCTGGACCTCAGAGGGGAGGGAACGGTTATAAACTGGGGGGCAGGTGTGGGAGTGATGAGTAGGGAGTCAGGAGGAGGCGTGTAGACGGGGGTGGGGGTAATAATCTCCAGGGTTTTCACCCCCGCTCCCCATAACCTTGGCTTCTTTCAGCACTTGGATTCCCCCCTTGCCCCTGACATCCCAGCAGACTCTGTTCTGAGCGCTCCCTACACACCTTCCCACCAATATTCGAAGCTGTAGATCCAGGTTGGGGCTGGAGGGGGTCAGAATTTTATCAAACTTCCCAGCTGATTCTCATGACCCTCCAGGTTTGGAAACCATTCATCTAATTCAAAACTCTGTATTGTACGGATAGGGGACCAGGGACCGAGAAGGAAAGGCGCTCTCTTGTTATTACACACCGAGTTAGTGGCTGAGACTAGGACCCAGGTTCCCTGAGCGGAGTAAATAATGCTGGGTTTATGTCTCAGGGCATATGGGCTGTTTAATTTCAGCAGGGCTTAAAGTGTGGCTGGAAGTGAAGAATATCATAGGTCTTCTTGTGCCTT
Organism: Vicugna pacos; assembly: GCF_048564905.1. Lineage (NCBI taxonomy): Eukaryota > Metazoa > Chordata > Mammalia > Artiodactyla > Camelidae > Vicugna > Vicugna pacos. Next base: position 13,205,723 of record NC_133008.1, read on the forward strand.
TTTAAATTTGCAGACTTTAGAAGCAGGGTGAAGGTCCAGAGCCCAGCCCTCTGCGCTGTGAGATGGTACCAGTTGTGTGCTAAGTAAGAGTCACCTGGCTCCGAGTGAGGGCTAAAAGTACCCACCTACTGGTGAGGGACTGATGGCAGACTTAGAAAAACTTGTCAATACCTTTCCCTCCTCCTTTGGTCTTTTCATGTTCCAGGGAATCCTGATCTCCAAATAAGAAAAGTTACCAAGTTTTAATTTCTTGCTGCTCAAAGGATGAGCCCTGGACCAGTGGCATCAACCGGAAGCTTGCAAAAGTGCAGAATCTCCACGCCACATCCACTGAATCCGATCTGTATTTTAAACCCGGGGGTGATTCCTATATGCATGGAAGTTTGAGGCACACTGTTACACGCCACCGTGGGGCCTGAAATAAGCAAAAGTGCTAACACAGCAACGCGAATCGGCCTTGTTTATGTATTAGGATGGACTGTGAAATATTTGGTATCAATTTTTTTTTTTTTTTTGCAAATCAGGTCTTGTTGGAAACCCACCAAAGGAATCAGCAAGTTAAAACAAAATAGCTTTAGCAGCAGCAACGAGCCTGGAAGCCATGCTTTATAATGTGAAACATCGCAACTTCCCATAGGAAGTTTGCATTTTTCTTATTAAATTAAATTATTAATAAACTGAAGCATGACTGTCCATGCCGCGTGCTCACGCCTGTTAGAGAATTTGCATTTGGTGAGCTGTTGGTTGCACAAAGAGTTGTGCCAAGCATTTAACGGTCTTGACCTTAACGGAATCCTCGCCACGACCTTTGAGGGAGGTGTTACTTCAATTCCTGTTCAGCAAATGAGCAAATGTACAGTGGGATGTGCAGGGGAAGTCTCTCTGATTTTCGCACTTTATCTTGTCTCTTATTTTTGTTTTATATTCCTTCCTCCCATCTCCCCACCTCACCACTGTTCTGTGTTTTCTTACACTCCAAATGTCTACTTGGCATCCATTCATCACAGGGCCGTATTATCGGGTGGAACTGGCCTTCCGTACAGGCTGGCTGATCCAAGACTGAGTCCCCATCCATCATCTTTTCTCACACATCCCAGGCTGAAATTTCCCCTGCCCCAGGCCGACATTTCCCCTGCCCCAGGCCAGGTATCACAGATAGAACCACCCCTATAGCTCAAAGGCCACCAGAATTATTTCAACTGGCCAACCCTAAACTGTTTATCCAGGCCTCCCTTGCCTTTTTCGTGGAAACCCCAGTAAAGGCTGTGGTCCAGGCCTTCCCTTTACTTCTGCTTACCTCCTGACCCAAACCTGATACTTCCCATGTGGTGACATGGTGTGGCCCCTCCTTTCAGGAAATGTAACTAACAAAAAAATCTTCTTTCAATGGCATTGACCTCTCTGGACTGCCACTCAGTCACTTTCATAAATTTAAAACCCCTTGAGTAATACCAATAAAATGCCACCCCATCACTGCCAAGTCCTGACACTTAAGACTTTGGGCCTTCTGGCCTCTGGCTCCTGGCAGTTAACAAAAGCTCATTGTGCAGTGCCTACCACATGTGTCCTGGGATAGGTGTCAAGACTATTATGGTGGGGCAGAGAGATTGGGCTCCTCTCTGAATACAGTGACGACAGATGGAGATTTAGAGCCAACAGAGTAGGGGGTCAATGGATGGAAAATTGCTAAGAGCAGGGTCGGAGAGGGTAGAAGAATTCTTGCTAAAATGACGTAACAGGATTCATGCTGAAGGCAGGCCAAAGACTTAGACACCGAAGGTGGGGGGGGGTCCAAGAATTTGATCAGAGGTCAGAGGTGATCAGGTATCAAGGGTGGGGGGATTCTTGCTAAACTGACTTGGTAGAAATTTTAGTCCAACCAAAGACAAGGCCCAAGAATGAGGTCTCAGCAAAAGAGAAGGCTCGGAGGAGTCCATCTGAAACCTGGCCAAAGAGAGAATCGTTATCAGTTTTATGTGTCATTTTCTCCTCACATCCTATCCATGTCCACCACATCAACTCTGCATTTGTTTTAATTTAGATTCTGATTCTTTAGGATTAAAAAAAATTAGTAAATAGAGAGAGAGTCCATGATCACAGATAAGACTCAATATTGTCGATGTCAATTACTTCCAATTTGACCTATAGATTCAGTGTCATCCCAGTTGAAATCCCAGCAAGTTATTTTGTATGTATCAGCAAACTGCTTCTAAAGTTTATATGGCTGTGTGTAACTGAATTAGTCTGCTGTACACCAGAAATGAACACGACATTGTAAATCAAATACACTTCAATCAAAACAAAAAAAGTTTACATGGAGACGCAAAAGACCCAGAATAGCCAACACAGTATTGGAGAAGAACAGAGTCAGAGGCTGATACCAGTCTTCAAGACTCATTATAAGGCTGCACTAATCAAGATGGTGCGGTATTAATGAAAGAATGGACAAATAGAGCCACAGAACCGAACCGAGAGCCCAGAAATAGGCCCATGTGAATACAGTCCACTGATCTTTGACAAAGGACCGCAAATGGGAAAAACAGGTAGTCTTTTCAACAAACAGTTCCAGAGAAACTGAATAACCACGTGGAAAAAATCAGTCTAGATACAGGCCTTGACGTCTTTCACAAGAATTAACTCAAAATGTATTACAGTACTAAATATAAAATGCAGAACTATAATCTTTTTAGAAGACAACATAGGAGAACATTTAGATGACCTTGGGTTTGGTGATGACTTTTCAGATGGAACACCAAAGGCACAACCCATTGAACAGACCTTCAGCAAATGTTAACTATTTTTACTGTGAAATTGTTATGTGTATATGGACAAAGGCTAAAGAGATTTATTTGCTGTCGTGATGGAATTGCAGGTAAACCTTTTTGTGGTTAAGATTCAAATTATGTTGATGTTGCAAAAAATGTCATATTTTTAATCAAAACAGTCCCTTTCTTCCTCCCTCCCCCTCCTCTACCTCTTTCTTTCTTTCTTTCTTTCTTTCTTTCTTTCTTTCTTTCTTTCTTTCTTTCTTTCTTTCTTTCTTTCTTTCTTTCTTTCTCTCCTTCCTTCCTTCCTTCCTTCCTTCCCTCCTTCCTTCCTTCCTTCCTTCCCCCTTTCCTTTTTTCTTTTTTATAGGAGTGAAGCTAACAGTCTGCTCTAGAAGAGTGCTGATGGCCCACCTGGAGGCAAAGGATGAACCAAATAACCCTTCCGAGCCTGGGGCTATGTCTGGAAAAGCTTGGCTCTGGTGGCTTTTCAACTAAGAAATCAAGGGCTCTCATTCAGAAGGAAGAAATAAGCGTGAAAATATGCAACACAGAGATCACAAGTGACATTCCCCTTCCCATCTCAGGAGACTCAGTGTCAACAGGGGACATTTTTGCTCTCAAGGCACTGCATTCTAGCAAAGGGAGAGCTACATGAGTTGTTCATTTTAGAAGTTCCAGGCTGGTAAGCAGAAGATGACTCAGGGGTCTGTGAGCCCTCACATGAGGAGTGCAAGGCATCACACGAGGAGTGTGGGTGTGTCCTGAGTCACATGGTGACGTAGGTGGCAGAGCCGGACCTGGCGCTGTAGCAGAGCCTGGCAGGTAACATGTATGACATAAGCAGACCTGGTGGGAGCGCATGTCTGTCTACAGGGGGCAGCTGTTATTCAGAGGCTCAAAATGCTGGCCTAGTGTGTCTAGATCTTCCAGAGCTTTCCAGATCTTCTTTAAATGGAAGCAGGAAACTCATGTTGTCATGTGAAATTTCTCAGTGTTTGACTGATGGTGATTCGTTGACTATATTTAAAGGACCACATGGGTCAAATGCAGTCAGGGGTCTCCCATCATATCTTAGTGTCCATTCTTCTGAAAATTAGGAAAAACTTTTGAATTATATTGGAGAGTTAAAAGATGACAATCTCAATGATTGAAGTGCCTTCAGACGAGGATAAACATTCGGCTTCTCCTCTCAAACTAATACTCAAAGTCTTCAGTTGAAAGAAATTGAGCAACACTGGATACATCCAAGTGACATCTTTCAATATTTAGGCTACAAACTTAAATACAAATATTCAGGCTACAATATTTAGGCTTTGATCTAGACAGGAACAGGGAGAACTGGGGGGGAAAAAAAATCACGGGAAGGTCAGCAGGCCTGACCGTGTTTAGGGTTGGACTGAAGCTAGATAGGATAGGATCACAATCTGAGGCTTTTTCTCCCCAATCAAAGCAAAGGGGAAATCAGAAAGAAGAAAGAGCGATCAGAGGTGAGACAGTTTCTGGAAACTGCTGAGTAACGGGTCTGTAGAACAAAACCTATCAACACAATTTGGAAATTAAGGGGAGAAGCTGAGCTGATGTCCCCATTTCCATAATTTAGCCAAGAAACTCTGGCAAAGCTGTAACACCAACTCATCTTGGTTCTTAAGGGACCTGGATTCAAATCTCAGCTCCCTGACTTGCTAGCTGCTGTGGCCTGTGGCAGGATGGGAACCTCACTGAGCTCGGGGTTCTCGTAGATAAAATGGGAAATACACTACCTAGTGTAACAAGGAAGAAGGGAGATAAATGTAACAGCTCCCAATTGCCGAACACTTGCTGGTGTCAGGCACCGCTCCTATCACTCAACCTCATTACTTCAGCATCCTTGCCATCATCATTGTGTCAGGATGTGTCTAAGCCCCTGGTAAGTCTAATAGTGCTGTTTATATTATTGTCATCATTTTTTATTACAGGAGATGTGCAACCTCCTAGTCCAGGGTGGGAAGTAGCTTCTCTGAATCATATTATTGACGCCCCAGGAAACCTTCCCTAAGTCATCCTGCCCCATAAGAATCATCCTTTAAAACATACCCAGGCTTCCGTGTCCTTCTGCTGGAAACCTTGAATGTATTACGCAGCTTGAAATGAAAATAGATGGTCTTTTTCGGTAAGGAGATGTGAAGCTGGTTCTCTTACATCTAGTTCCACTCACATAATGCTTGCCCGCATCCTGGGCACGTAATACCTGCTAAATAAATTCTGTGGACGATCAGCTCATCGTGTTTCCCCGTTACAGAAGCAGCTTCAGCTTGTGATCATAAACTTGGGAACTGCAGGTGGGCAAAAAGAAGCAGTCATCTCTGAAGGGCAGTGGGGGTCATGCTGAGTGACATAAGGGTCTTTAGAAAGCAAAATGTAAATAAATCCCAGTCTGGAAGCTGGAGATGGGAGTTGGCGGGTTTTCTTTGCCCCACCCCAGCAAGCTGTGACACAGGGCTCGTCGGCTCTTAACCCAGCTAGCCCCGGGCCTAGCACGGTGCCTGGCAAGAGGGAGACGCTTGGTAAAAAGTTTTGAGCTTGGTCCTGCCAACTCCCCTGCCTAAGTTATGTGCAGAAATGGTGGGGATGAGGCACTTTGGGCTGTCATAGCAACCTGAGTGGGACACTGGTCATTGGTGGGCAAGAGCTAGGGCTGTGAGGGGCGGGTCCTGCACACTCAAGTGCCAGGAACACAGAACTCTGTGTGCAGGAGGGCACGGAGTGCATGGGAGAGCATACAACCCCAGAAGCCAGTGGGGGAATGATGGGAGCTTTCGGGTCCTGTATTGCTTTTTTCATGGTGTACTATCTGTATTTTAATTTTTTTCTGCAAAGAACGTATGTGATATATGTGATGTGATCAGTAAGAAAATGAATGTATTTTCTTTCAGATTTTCCCCCTGAAGATAGGTATTAATTGTGAACACAACTGAAAGGTTCACATGGTGAAGGATGAAATGAATGAAGTACTTCACGATCAGTGGAGTAATAGATCAACAGGGGGAAGCCCTCTTTAGGGGCAGCTGTGCCCTCACCCTGTTCCTCACACCTGAACTCAATGGAACTGGAAGGGACATAAAGGATCTTTTATCTTCTCCCAGGTCCCACCGCAAGCAGGTGGCTTGTTAGTCACGGAGGGGCCGGTGAAACAGAGAAGGCGGCTTATCATAAACCTGGGCCCGGGGGTGGGGTTGGGGGAGGCAGATACTATCACTGAGGCCCTGACCCACACAAGGGCCTCAGCCCCGACTGACTTGTGTTCCCCGCCCCCGCTCAGATTCCCCGACAGCCATCTGATAAGATGCATTTAGCTGTCTCGTTTGCATGGTCCTGACAATTTTCATTCAAAACATATGCAAATACTGAGGGCCGGTTGCTGGTGACGGAGGTTGCGGTGAAATGCATCTTAACCTTTAACCAAATGAACCTATTAACCTCAAGAAGAGGAGCTTTTGATTTCGGTATCTATTTGCATCAGAAATGCAGTTAGACCCCTGTTCATTCCTTCTCCCATCTGGTGGCTTATCTCATCTCTGGGAAGGTGAAGTTAGCATTGTGACCTGGTGACTTTCCCCAGGTCCCCGGGGCTCCTTGGTTCCTAGTGAGGTGGCCATTGTGAGCTGGAGCCTCGGTGGGCTCTGGGCACATTCTCAGGCTGCTGGCCAGGGGTCAGAGCCAGTGCTTAGCAGAAGCAGGCTTTCGGGTCCTCCAGGGCACCTGCCTCGTGTGTTTATACAGTGGCAGGGTCAGCCGGCTGAGGAATTAGTGCACAAAGAGAAAAGTGCCACCCAAACCTGGCTGATGAATTAATGCTCTGAACGCAGTGCATCTGGAGTGGGAACCTGATCTCTGCCGTGGGAAGGGGCTAATCTCCTGGGAGGCCAGGGGAATTTTGCAGAGGTGTTTCCTGCTTCCTCACTCAGGCCTGGTGGGCTCAGGCTGTCATCTCCTAAACCCCAGGCAGGACATCAGCTCAGACCAGTGGCCCTGGGCAGCGCCACCCCCGTGCGCATGCTACCTCTGCAGTCATGGTCTGCTGGGTTCCGAATCCTCTTTTGTGTAGTCCCACCTTCCCTCATCCGGTGAGGAGGACCTTTATTGTATATGGACCTTTATTCCCCACCCTACACGTCTCCTCTTCCTAAAGGACGTGCTTGGGCTGACGGCCCCTCCTTCCCCTGTTTCATCTCCATTCTCTAATTGGGAAAAAGTGGGCAAGAGCTGCCGTGCAGTGACTGACATTTGTCATCTGGGGCTGGGTCATCCTTCATGGTGGGGGGCTGTCCCGTGCCTTGTGGGATGTTCAGCAGCATCTTTGATGGGTAGCATTCATTCCTCCTCCTCCTCCAGGTGTGACAACCAAAAGTGTCTCCAGACATTTGCAGCTGTCCCCTGGGGCCCAGATCAGCCCCTAGTTGAGACCCTGGGTTAGGCAGGGAGCTGGCTTGGGAGGACCTGGAGGGGACTTCGCAAGCCTCCTAGCCCCTTCTTCACAGCGCTAGAGCAGACGCCTGTCCCTCTGGCCCAGGTGCGGATGAGTCAGGCCGCGTGGCAGAGGGATGGACACCATGACCTCCGGGGGCCTCCTGGGCGGTGCCAGCCCCGCCCTCCCCCATGGGCGGCTGGGCTCCCATAGAGACGCTTTGTCCAGCCGCTCCCTTCTGCCCGCACCCCCAGGACGTGCAGGCCCAGCGGCCAATTATGAAAATGAAAAATCCATGTCTGGGCCTCAAATGAGTGTTTTCCTTCGGTGCTTTGATTCTCTTGTAATGAGTGCCTGGTCACCGAGGTATCCCAGGAATGTGGGCCTGATAATGAGAGTAGGTGCTGGGCCCATAGGGGCCCACTCCCTGGCCTGGCACGGAGGCCTGCGCGGGCGGGCAGCGGCCCCGTCTCGAGCTGGCTCTCCCCTGCGGGGCCAGGGCACTTGGATGGAGTCGGCCGCCCCCACTCGGCCCTGGGCCTGCTTCCACATCCCTGCTTCCAGCCACCGGCCTGCAGCGCCCGCCTCCCGAGGAAAGCAGGAATCCTTATGAACGTTTGGCTTCATTTCAGGAGCAGCAAAACAAAGCACACATCTACCTCCCACCTGGCATTTTTTGATGGTTTACTTTCTCGTTTATCATCACAATCATGATACTACTATTATTTCCATTTTGTAGGGGAAGACACAGAGGCAGAGAGCTTATGTCCCTCATCCAAAGGCTCATAGCTGACAAGTGGCGTTGCTGGGATTTGAATTCAGGCAGCTGTTTCCAGAGCTGATGCTCCAAGGACTGAGCCTGGACAGCAAAGGGACCACGTTGTCTGGGGTCTCCAGGGCTGAAAACTGGGGACAGGAGGCTTTGGCCTTGAATGTCCACTGGGAGGCGGAATGAGAGGAGTTCTGCAGGAGACTGTGGGATCTGCCGGTCCTTCCACGGCACTCTGGCTTGGGGGAATCTTACTACGTCCCCTAAATGACAGTGGGAGGGTTGAAGGGAGGAAAGTCTGCTTGGCCAGGCTGGCCAGGAAGTCCACCTTCCTCAGGGCTCCCGCTGAGCTCCTAATTCTTTGATGTTTTAGCCCAAAAGATCATGTCCCCGACTTGGGATGACAGTCCACAGGACTTACCCAGGAATCAGTACAGCATGGCAGTGGGACCCCAAGGGGCTAGGGTTGCAGGGACAGCTCTGCCGCCTGACGCCACGTGCTCTCGGGTAAGTTACTGAACTTGGGCTTCCTCATTTGTAAGTTAGAATAAAATCGACCTCAGAGTGAGACTATGAATGTGAAGCCACAGGGCTCTCCAGAAGGACTTGATTACTATTTTGGTAGAAGATATGGGATGAGGGGTGGTCTCCTAAGGCCCTTGGGAGTTGGGAGCCCCTGTGTCACCTGGGGCAGGTGGCCAAACCTCTCTGAGACTCAGTTGGCTCACTTACAAAAATAAGGGAAATGATAAAATCCCATTTCAGAGCCAAGGGCTGTAGGTGGAACGCACCGGGAGTGTCAGGTGGTGGGGATGGCATGCTCGAAGCCTCATTGGTGGGAATGGCATTGGCTGGTCTGGGAGTCCCAGGGAGCTGGTGATGCTCCAGCCGGGACACACGGAGGGTGTTCACAAGTGTTGAGGCTTCCAGGTGGGCTGGCTCCAGCTTGAGGCTGATATCCCCTCCTGGCTTCTGAAATCCAAGGACTTGGAGGCACAAGAGATGGTGACACAACTGAAATGGTTGTGGACTGTGCCTTTTGTTCCCAGCACCCCTGGGGCCCAGAGCTGGGTTCCCAGAGGAGTGAAGTTCGGCAGAGTGAAGGAGACAGCGTGGCTAGGCAGGGAAGGAAGAGAATTCCAGTGTGAGAGGCTCTCGGGGACAGGTACCTCCTCCTCCCCTGTGCCCTGCTCCCTCCCAGCAAGTACACACCATTACGTGGTGTTCACAGTGGGCTGAATGTGGGCGCAGAAGACGCAAGGCCTGAGCTGGAGCATAGCGCGGCTAACTATAGCCACCATGCCAGCCGCGGAGCCGAAAGCTTCCCCGTCACGATCTCATTGATTCTTACCACGGCTCTATGGCGTACGGATTATGCTTTCTGTTTCATGAGGAAACCAAGTTTCAGAGTGGTTAAGTGCTCTGCTCAAGGTCACACAGCTCGCAAGTGGTAGAGCCCAGTCATGGGGTTTAGACGGACTAGAGGTCAAATCCTGGTTCTGCTGCCCACTTGTTATGTGACCTTGAACAAGACAGTTAACACCAGAACCAGAGAGTCTAGACCTGAGGAAATGGGGAATACAATGTATTGAGAGGCAATTAGCAGCCTGTAATGGGGTTCAGAGAAGGAAAAGTCACTTCATCTCTCTGATCCCCAGTTTCTTTATCTGTAAAGCAGGACTAATAGTAGTGTTCATAAAGTCATTGGGGGAATTAGCTGAGATTCTGTAAAGTACCAAGCACGTTGCCTAGGATTTGTCAAACCTTAAGAAATGTTAATTTCTTGCGACCTGTGACTCACCTTTGAATATCTGTAATAAGAAGCAGAGGAACTACTCTGTTGAAACTCAACTCAGGCCGTATTCAATTCACTCAACCCACTCTAGAGTGATTTAATGTCGTGTCCCCTCAGTGGCAACACCTGGTTTGGAAGGGGAGCAGAGAGGAAACTCACAGGGGAATCAACCCCAGGGATCGTCACTGACCTATTTTACAGATCAGCACACTGAGGCTCACGGAGGTGAAAGGGCATATAAGGATCACCTAGTTAAGTTAAGAGAAAGGGTGAGAATGTGAATCTGGTCTTCTTCCTGAGCCTGGGGCCCCAAGCCCTACCTTGCACTGCCACTCTTTCTATAAACACCCCTGGGCAGTGTCCGCATGACCAGGGGATTCCAAAGGGGAAGGCTTTCCTCGGGAGGTGTGCCTCAATGTTGCAGGGACTTCTGTAGCCAACCCTGGGTGCTACCCAAACACCCCTGCGTGAGGATGAGATCTGGGGCTCCAGCCACATGCCCTGGGGAAGCCAGCAACCCCTCTGCCATGGTGGGAGGCTGGGCTTCAGTGAGACAGGGCTTTCCTTCTGGCAGTCACTGGTGGTCACACTCCCGGGCCCACAGTGCGTGGCTTACACAGGTCCCAGCTTGAACCCTGTACGAAACCACTGTTTTGCTTTTTTACAGTCGGCACCAGGGGGTGCCCATCCGGTGCTGGAGCCATGGCTGGGGTTCCGGGTTGGCACCCAGACACCCAGAAAGAGCCACAATTGCTCGGGGGCCTCCCACCCACAGGAGCCAAGGAAGCCAAGCCAAAGAGTTCTGCCAAACCTGGCTCCAGTTCTGCCCATGGGGCGGGACTGGCCAAAACAGGGCTCCCTCTGCTTTCTCCCGAGCTCTGGACACTTGGGCCCCCAGACTGAACCCAGAGGTCCAAGCACAGACTTTCATTGCAGCTGTGTCCTGGAAAGTTCTAGAAGACCTGCTTGGTGGTGGGTAGAGGAATGGGAGGGAGGCTTCTGCGAGTCCTTCCCTGGGCTCTTGTCCTCACAGTATCTCCCCACTGCTCAGCTGGCTGACGAATGGGGAGGGGAAGGGGGGGTGGAGGAAGTTTCAGGCAACTGGGGAAACTGAGGCTGAAAGTCAACTGGGATGCCACCTTAGAAGTCACCTGGGAAGGTTTGGAATTTATCCTGGAGCATGGGGAATTAAAGGTGGTTTTAAGCAGGAGTGGGGCACCATCCCGCTTGTGTTCTGAAGACGTCTGGGGCTGTGTGGAAGTGGATACCAAATTCTGCATTGGTCATGGTTCTCTAGAGAAACAGAGCCAATTAGATGTAGATAGATAGATAGACAGATAGGTGATATTGTCTGTCTGTCTATCTGTCTATCTATCTATCTATCTATCTATCTATCTATCTATCTATCTATCTCTATAAGTTATCTGTCTCTTAAGATTTATACATATACAGAGAGAAGTAGAGAAAGATTTATTTTAAGGATTTGCCTCACGTGGCAAGTCTGAAATCCGCAGGGCAGGCTGGGAGGCTGGAAACTCAGTCAGGACATGAGGTGGCAGTCTTGGGGCCGGGACACATCACCTGTGTGCTGTCGTGGGCACCCGGAGGCCTCTGGGGGATCTAGAGAAGGTCACACCCCTGAGCTGTGGGACAATTTCTGCCCAAAGCTGACCTTGGTCTGGGTTTATCTTCTCCTGCATCAAAACTCCCCCCAAACCCCGCCCCAGGTCGATCAGTGTATCCGTCCAGTCTGCCTGTGAACTCCTTGAGGGCAGATGCCATGTCATACATCGGGACCTGCTGCGTTAACACAGTGCCTGGTGCACGAGAGATGCTCAATAAACATGAAGGAACGAGTGAATTTCTACCCAGAACCCATCTCTGTGTCACATGCATCTCCCTTCACCTCCCACCCTCCTCCTGGACACTCCAGCAGCTCACACATCGCTTCAGGACAGAGGTGTGTGCAGGCTGTGGGGTTTGGTATGAAGCAGGCCTGGGACTGAACTGTGGTGTTGAAATTCACATGCAATCTGTTTACAGATAAGTTTTGATTGACCGATTGATTCATTGATTCTCTTCCTTTTTCCTTCACATGCCTATTCATCAGACTTTTGTTGGGTATGTATGCAAGCCAGGTTCAGGTGCGGGGTTCACACAACAGAGGGCTATAATCCCTGACATTAACAAGGTCACCGTCTGGGCAGGGGGTATTCACTAAGAAAATAACGGAACAATGCATCTTGAGGGCAGTGATAAGGGGGGTAAGCAGGGCGGGTTAAGGGAGCATGTGGAGGGACCCCTAACCCAGCAGGGCCCTGGCTTCCTGCTGGACGGAACAGCTGAGCTGAGCCGTACGATGTGTATCAGTCACCGAGGTAGGGAGCAGGGTGAGGGCTGACAGAGAGACAGTGACCCGAGGAAAGGGTCCGCCTGGTGGAGCCAGGGCAACGCTCGAGCCCAGTGTCCAGCAGGGGAGAGATTTCCCAGCAGAGTGATTCTTTGGGAATTGGGCATTTTTCTTCCAGTTTTTCAGCATCCAGTCCACCTGCTCATCTGGTTCTTGCCATAAAGAACTCACCTTGTGCCAGGTTGAAATGAGGCCTCCCTGCCCTCCTCCAGCTCTTCCCCTTACCCTGGCTTGGCACGTGTCCCCTTCAGGGAGCCTGAGCCAATGGGTGGCGCCTGAGTGGGGGCAGTTACCGAAGGAGGCAGGTGGGACCTCAGGGGCCACCTCAGCAAGCCGGTTGTTGGTGAATGCCAGGCTCTCCTCATCCACAGAAACCCACACCCTCAGTGTAGGCTTAGGTGCTCTGCCTTGTTGTCCCCATCTGTAAAATGGGTTAGATAATCACCTTTCCATTAAATGTGATTTAACACCCAATTATTGGGTTCCTGAGGGTACACTGGTGAACAGCACAGGGCAGCCTCCGCCCCACCGACTTCTCAGTCTATCTTCCCTCAGCTCATCGCTGTGGCTAAACCTTGTCATCTTTCAGCTGAAACATTTCCTCCTCAGAGATGCTCTCCTGACCTTCCATCTAAAATCGTGCCTCAACACTCCCGTGGCCCACCTCCCCCTAGTGACAGCTTCGTTTCAGCTGAGCACCTGTCCTAGCCTGTCCCCCTCAGTGGGCTTCATCCCGTGAGGGCTCATCGGTCACTTTATCCCCAAACTTGGCACAGAACTGACCCAGAGTAGCAGCTAAACACATTTGTTGAAGAAAAGCAAGTATTGGGGAAGACAGCCATTAAACACGTGATTACAGGGGGTGGAAAGTTCCCTCTGCAAACGAAGCTTCATGGGGGCTGCTTCCCTTTAGGATTTCTCGAATTTTAGTCCTTACCCAGGTTTTCCCCTCTGGGCAGGGGCTGCATCTTATGGGACACAGCAAGGAGCCTGGAGAAGCCAATGGCCAGTTGCTCGTTGCCCATCCTGTGGCAGCCACATGTTTTCTGATAGACGTCTCCCTTAGTTTTCACCAGCCCCTCGCACAGCTGAGAACACTGAGGCTCTTACATAAATGACACTCCACAAACATGCATAGTCAGAGCGGATCACTAGGTTTGATTTAGACCAGAAATCACAAAAGGATTTCATTTTGTGGGCCAACGCTACCTAGTGTGGGCCAATTCATCTGAACACCATGCTGGGAAAAATTCTGTGGCTGCCGTGGGCTGAATGGTGTTCCTTCCCCCGCCCACCCACCCCCCCAAAAGGTAGGTCCACATCCTAAACCTTGGAGCCCATGAAGAGGATCCTATTGGAAAATAAGGATTGGAGAATTTGGAAAATTACACTGGCTGATGTCATTGAGTTAAGGGTCTGGAGATGAGTTTAGCCTGACTTAATTTTTTATTTTTTGTGGGGGCGGTAATTAGGTTTACTTATTTATTATTTTTTTTAGAGGAGGTACTGGGGATTGAACCCAGGACCTCGTTGATGCTAAGCATATGCTCTAACACTTGAGCTATACCCTTCCCCAAGGGGTCCTACCTGGACTACCCAAGGGGTCCTAAACTCACTGACAAGTGTCCTTGTAGGGAGGAGAGCAGGTGCACAGACACACACAAGGGGAGAAGGCTACGTGAAGACACAGACAGAGATGGGAGTGATGCAGCCACAAGCCAAGGAAAGCCTGGATGCACTGGAAGCTGGAAGGGTCAGGGTCCATCCTAGAGCCTTCCCAGGGAGTGTGGCCCTGCTGACATCTTAGCTTTGGACTTCCAGCCTCCAGGGCTGTTTTAAGCCACCCAGGGTGTGGCAATTTATTAAGGCAGCACTAGGAAACCAACACAGTGGGCTTCTCGGAGCTCAGTGGAAGGAACGCCTTGACAGATTGACGCTGTCCGCATGGGCGAGGGCGGGCAGGGTGGCTGGCACATGCTCAGCACCAGCCAACTTTGACTCAGATCAACCAGGTCTTCCGGCTGGGGGCTTCCTCTGCGCAAGCCAGATCATTTTATCATAGGGATCCAGCCCTCTGTGGCACAGACATCCATCCGGGGTTCTCTCCTTTGGCGGAGGGGAGGAGGGTGGAGATGTGGGAAGCAGCAGCCGTAGCTTCATTGTCACTGGCTGGACGAGGTCATCCCGAAGGTGGCAAACCGTCTGGGACCCTGGGGGATGTGAAGGCGTCCCACAGCTGCTCATCTCATTCATTCCTCCTCCTGCATCCTCTCGGTAGGACCACAAGGAATCCTCCAGAGTAGATAGGCCTGATGCTGGTGGGGAAGTCATCCTGGATGGGGTTCTGCTTTTGCTAGAGTCTAACAACCCTTCCTGTCAGTGCCTCCCCATCCCCTTCAAGCCTTTCATGCTACCATTTACTTGGGTTTCCTGTCCTAGCCACAGCTCAAGGACAGCCAAACTCCTTCCTCCATGTGACAAGGGGGCAGCCCAGTGTGGGTTCAAGTATTTGGGGACACAGTCTTGCTTTTGTCCTTTCTTGCTGTGTGATCTTGGAAAAGATTATTCCTAGTTCTCAGTATCTCCATCTGAAAAATGGGAAGAAAATAAGAACATCTACTTCAAAGTGTTGATTTGAGAATTCAGTTAGGTCACAGACATACATGTGCCCAAGACAGAAACTTAATAATTGTACAAAAATATGTACCTAAAAACAAAACATTGAAACAGATACAGTTTATCCTACTGAATTCTAGACCTTTTAACCTGACGTTGTGGGTTTTCTTTCCTGGAACTCTAAGTCATCACCATTTATTGCATGCTGACTGTGGGCCAGGCACTGTGTCACGCTCTTTACACATCACCATATACAGCCCACTGAAGTAGGTACCCTTGCTATGCCCATTTAACAGATGAGGAAACTGAGGCTCAAAAAGGAGAATGGCCTGACCAAGGTGACATAGTAAATGGAAGTTCTGTCTCTGAGCCATCACATGTCTTAGCGCAGCACTGAAGACCCCTCCATGTGAGCCCCTTCACTGGGCTCAGTGTGGACAGAGGAGCCCAGGACCCCTGTGATCCTCCTAGACCACAGACTCCTTGAGGAAAGGGAACAAACTGCTTTGTCTTTACATCCCCAGGCATTCCACGCTGAGTCCGGGCCAGGGTTACCACCACTAGGCACGTCAGACAAAGTGACCAAGTGAATGAGTAGATACATGACTAGTGAAGGGTTTTGAAAAAACTGCCTTGGGTTTTAACGAAGTGGAAACTTCATGCTCTGATGAAGAAGAGCTGAGTTATCGTCCACCTTCTGCCCTTATATCCTGGGTGATCCTCAGTGTGTCAGTTGTTTCTTTTGCAAAACGGAGACAATCACGTGATCTCTGCCTTGGCATGGAGATGGGGCCCAGGGGCCATTTAAGAGCCCTGAAGCCTGAACAGAGCTGGGTGGTGCTGGTCTTCCCGGTACAGCCCCCACTGCGCCAAACGTGCAGTAGGTGTGCAGTGGTTATCGGCTGCAGGAGCAAGTGACTCAGTGCTTTTCTGAGTCATTTCCGTTATTAGAATCCCTAAGACCAACCTTACATTGGCAGGACCGCGGCAGGGCTGAACCGTCCTGGTTCGGAGCAGGGCTCTCCCCTCTCCTGTAGGAACCAGCTGAGGGCGTTGGTTCAACTGGGACGGTGCTCCTACACTCACCCCTGCCTCCTTGAAACGGTTAAACCTTGGGCAGCGTGGCTCCATGAGGCAGGATAAACCCTGCCGTGCCTCATTACCTTGCCTCCAGCTGAGAGTAGGCCATTAGTTTACCCATAAACAGGTGGCACACTCCCCCTTGAGACGCAGAGATAAGGGCCACTTCCAGGCAGCAGCATTAAATGCTGCTCTCGGTGCCCCGGCCCAGCCACCCAGCTAGGTCTCAGCTGTCTGGGAGGTTGTCCTGTTCAGGCAGCTCTGCTCTGCTCTGTCCTTTGGAAACCCTTGTGTTAAGTACTAAGAATGTTGGGGCCTGGAATGGCCACACAAACCAATGGGATCCATGATCAGGCTTCCAGAATCACAGGGGACCAGGAGAACACTGGCAGGTCCAGGCCACGCCTGCTAAGTCAGGGGCAATCTGGAAAGCCTTCATTCTAGACCTAAGGCTGCTCTCTTCCCAAGGCTCCAGAACCTTTAGTAACTCCTTATTTCTAGTCTCATCTAATCCTCCCAGATACTTCTTCCTTGCCAGTCAGATGCTGGGGATGACATCTGAGATGTCCCTTGGCAAGCTTGTCATGCTAGACTGTGGCCGGTGAACCCAATCTAGCCCACCACTTGTTTTGTATGACCCAGGGCTAAGAAAGGTTTTTACATTCCTAAATGGTTGGGGGAAAAAAAAAATCAAAGGAAGACTATTTTGTGACATGTGAAAATTATATTAAATATCGGTATCCATAAACACAGTTTTATTGGAACAAGACCCACGCATTCGTTGACCTGCCGGGTATGGTGACTTTTGCACCGTGCAGAGCTGAGTAGCTGCTGGTGGTTAGCGCTGCTGCTGAGTGCCTGCCAGTCACAGGGTTGCCGCAAGTGTCACCTATCTGCGTAAAAGACACTGTCAAATATGAAGCATATAAAATCCACGGCAGGTCAGTAGTAACAGATGAACATTTGCAATCGATTTTGAGAACAGGTGACTCTCACTTTGAATTCCAATTAAATGAAATATTATCCTCCCGACAGAATCACATCTTCTCATCAGCAGAACTGTAATTCAAAACATTGGACTCAATTACCTTATTTTTATTGTATTTTTTTCATCGATAAAAAATCCAGAGAACTTTTCTGTATTGTACCTTCATCATATCCTAGGTTTTGCTTCGTGGCTTGCAGAACTTAGAATGTTTGCCTTCTGGTCCTTAACATAAGAAATTTGCTGGCCTTCGATCCAGACCATTGGATTGTGCCAGAAATTTCATTATTTTGCTCTCCCAATTCCATGCCTTAGGTTGTCTAACATCCATACAGAGCTTAGGAATCCTTTCCTGACCATAGTCAACTGTGAGCTCAAATGTTCTCACCACCCTTAAGAGGGGCATAAAAAATTAATAGGAAAACATGTTAAAATGCACCCTATGTCCTGGCCTCCTGGACAACTCTCTTCTTCCCTCCTGGCATATCCACTTGCCCCCTTTGTACTCTCAGGGAAGCCTCTCTGGACTCATCAAAGCTTCGTTGATTTTCCCCTTCTCTGCTCTGATTCCCCGTAGGAGAAATTCAATTAATCTTGGTCACTTGATGGATCAACTGATACCAAACCAATGAAAAATTAATTCCCTTATATAAATGCTTATCAAACACTGTGCCAGTGGTTAGATTAGTGGGAGATTCTATGCGACACAAATTGCAGCCTGTAGGTCAGGGTGGCTCAGGGACACTGGATTCCACTGGCAGTCGGGAGTCTGGAGCCAGATTTAGCTTGTGCTCCACCACTTCCTACCTGTGTGACCTTCTTTAGCTGCCCTATCTCTCACGATCTTCATTTCCTTGTCTGCAAAAGATGGGGCTCAGGCTGAGTTCCCTCCAGGCTAGCCTGAAGATTTATATTAAACCGAGTGAGTTGGCAATATGACACATCTGCAGGGACAGTGCTGAGTGTTGCCAACATCCTCTGCCCTTCCAAGCAATAAAACCCAGTCCTCTCCATTTTCCCAGCCCCAGTCCTGGACAAAATGTCTATAAACATTTGTAGCCCCATTCTTTCCCTCCTTCCTTCTCACCCCTCAGCCACAGGCCCCCAAGGAATTCTGGAGCCGACTCACCTTCCATGCATAGCCTCAGGCTCAGCCAAGCCCAGTTTCTTCATCCAGGATCAATTGCTTTTTTCCTTCTTACCTTAGAGAATAATAATGAATCACACTGTCAACCTCACAGTCCTTTCTATTTTTCCCTCTGTCTGCCTTTGGATTTCCTCTTTGGTTGTGTAATTTGGCCTTTACAATATCCTTTCCTTGCTAACTGAAATGAAGGAGTATTGAAGGAGGCATTTAAGGATGTTTGGTCTCCTCTGCCAGGAATCTGGTGAGCTCTTGACCCCTTCTCCCTCTCCCCCAGCGTCCCTTGTAGCTTCAGTCGCCAAAGTCTACTGCCTTTTTCTCTTGAGACTGTCTCAAGTCCCTCCTCTCCATCCAGACCCCGCAGCCGCTGCCTGATTCATTGGCCTGACCATCTCTCTCTGTGTCCTGGGGTTCCACTCTTCCTCTGCAACCTGCTCGTCACATGGAAGCCACAAGCGGGGTCTTTCTCAGTGCAGGTCCTGTCACATGCCTCTCCCCTCCTGCTTAAATCCTTCTATGGCTCCCCATTACCCAAAGGATAAAGTCTTACGTTTCCTTCCATATTGGCGGCTCACAGCTGAATCTGACACAGTTTGTCCAAAAGAGCCATTTCTAAAACTGAATTTGGATGTCTTTAGCAGGGGTACGTGGTCAGCCAGTCCCAAAGCATCTGAATGTGGGCTCCCACGAGGTGCTTACTCTGGCTCGCCTCTTCAAATGGACATTTGCTATGGTTTTGCCAGATTGGCATCTCAGCCCCTTTTTATTAGGGAAGAATTCTATGACAGTCTTGGAATGTCACAGATGCCACCTCTCCCTACACAGGCAAAGTGGAGGTACAGGACCTCAGTGGATCATTTGCATGTTGCTTTTGGGCTGTGAGTCTTGAGGAATGGCCCAGGAAAGAACTACTCCTGGAGGATGGGCAAGGTGCCAGCACTGTGGTTCTGAGCCCAGTGCCCAGTGGCTGACCGGGACTGCCTTTCCTGCACCTGGTCTTCCTTGGCCCTCAGCTTTCTCCTGAACTAGTTCCCCAGTCTCACCTTTGATCCATGAACCAATAAAATTCTTCTGGGTGGATGTTTCTTGTTACTTGCAACCAAGAGTCCTGGCTGATACAGTCATTAAATAATATATTTCATTAAACTTAGAAAACATTTACTGATCACCTACTATAGATCAGTCTCAAGCAGAACTCAGGGCTGAGCCTCACCGGCTAGCCCTGGATGGTTTGCCCACCCTGGAGCTGTTTCCCAAGGAAAAAACCAGGGTGCTGTTACCAGAAGGAGGGGGAGGGGAATAGGTGCTGATCAGATGAGTGTCATTGTCTCAGTAGACACTGGTTATCAACCTTATTATATTATTAATTTTGAAATTAAGGAAAGGTGGCTTTATTAGGAAGTAAGGGACTCTGGAATAGGAGTGGACAGTTGACAAGCTGTGGACCAGGTTTAGAGGGCCGCTGCCCCAGCTGGGGGGTTAGCGCTAAGATCTCAGTGCTGAAGGGAGGGCAGGTGCGGCCATTTGCTCGGAAGTTGCAGGCCTTCTACTCACACCTACACAGATCGCCCTACTGCAGAGTCACCATTTTTAATATGATCAAGGAGAGACAGACAGAGAACCAGTTCCTAATATACGGTTCCTCATGCTCCTTCCCACTCTCTGTTTATTCCCTGATAGATTGACATCGCTCCCAAGGCTGAAATGCAGAGTTAAAAATCTTGTCCTTCTTGTCAAGTGGCTTCTATCCAGCTCTCCCATGTCCCTGTGCCTCATCTGTAACACGAGGGAGAGTCTGCACTACACTATTGACCTTGCGAGATGGCTATGAAAATCAAACATGAAATTCAAATTTTGAGTCCACTGAAATGTGTAAGGTCTGGTGGAGACAAACGTCAGCCAAAGTGATTCCAGAAAGTAAATGGGCTCATGTCTCCACCAGACTTCAACCAATTTAACGGTGTTGCTTGTTTGTAGACCGAAGGGGTACCGTCTCCTTCGTTGTCTGGCACATCCTGCAGCCAGAGACTCAGGTGGAATGCGTCAGAGGCTTTGGTGACTGAGTTGGAGCTGGAATTTTGCATAAGAAGGATTTACTGAAATCAGACCAGGTGTCATTGCCATCCTACTGGAAACCAGGCTATCAACACCTGTATTTTGGGAAAAACAACCGCCAAGTAGGAGCACTGCTGGGCACACTTTCATTGGTGGATATGTTCAGGAGGGCTGCAGACTGACTGCTCCTGGGGTGGGTGTTAAGCTCTTTTCTCACCCTTCAGAGAGCCCTGAACTCACTCGCTTCCATCTCTCCCTCCAGGCAAATTCTTGCCCCCACCACTCTCCCCTGTAGACGTGAGACGTGCTAAGACCCACACTGTTGCCAAAGCCTGTGAGGTCCTATTAGTGTCTTGTCCTTTACCCTCTTGACCCCCCCCCGTCGTTTGGTCATTCATCAAACATGCCGAGGGCTCATTCTCTGTCTAGGGTATTTGCACTTTGCTGATCCCACTGCCTTGTTGGAATGGCCTTCTTTCAGATCTTTGCAGGGCTGGCTCCTTTCATATCTCCAAGTCTCTGCTTAAATGCCATCTCTTTAGAGAGCCTTCTTGGACCTCCCGATCTTAAACAGTGTCCCTACTCACTGCCCAGCCCTGACTCTGCTAAGGTTTAGCTCACAGCAATGATCATTACCTGGCATGCTATCAAATGTCCGTGTAATTCTATAGCCTGCTTATGTGTTACCAGCTGTTTCTCCCAGGAGAAGGTAAGCTCCATTAGGGTAGGGTCTTTGTTCACTGCTGTGTCTCCTACACCTAGATCAGCACCTGGCACACACTAGGTGCTAAAGAAAATCTTGGTGGATGAATTAAATTCCTAAAGCTAGAGGGAATCCCTTCCCCCACTTCCATCAGCTACCCGACCCTTCCATTTCACAAGATGCAAGAGGGCACCATTTGCATTGTGTCCTGTGTGAGTGGCGCCCCCTGGAGCCCACGCAGCTCCGTGGGATTCCATGCGGCCCCTGCTTCCTGGAGTTGCCCAGCTGAGCATCCTCTGATATGCACAGCCCCTGACATCAGGTGGCTCTGGGTTTGGATTCTGGCTCCACCACTAACTGCCTGTGTAAATGTGGGAGTGTCTTTCCCCTCCCTGTGTCTCAGCTACGGAATGGGTTTGGTGATGAGACCTGGGGGTAGGGTTGCTGTAAGGATTTCATAAGATAATATTCAAAGTGCTCAAATACAAAAATGAAACCATATATCCGTGCCTGGTAGGAGTATAAATTAGATGCTGAGAGGTATATGTAGAAGCGGCAGGAGCTGAATTAGATAATAAGTGGTAATCATTTTCATTACTCACCCCAGTCAGTGGGTCACAAACTCAAAGGCATCCAGAGCTCTGTGGGCCACTTAAATGAGTGCAGCAGGCAGAGTGGCCACTGAGGGCAGTGCTCTAAGGGCGATCTTGACTGAGCGTTGTCAGAGCCTCCTGCTTTTCAGAGAAGCCTGAGTCTTCCTACTTGCCTGAAATCTCCCAGGTTTTAAATATTGGCAACTAATTCACGCAGTGTTCTGGAACCAGCCTCCGCTAGGGTTCTAACCAGCTTTGTCTCTTCCTGGTGTATATTCCAAAAGTCTCTTTTAATTTTAACCAACCTCGCTGAGATATAATTTACTGCAGTAAAATGCTTCTATTTTAAGCACGCAGATTCAGGAGTTTTGACAAATGGATGCACTCAGGTAATCACCACAATGATCAAGGTATAGAATATTTCGATCATCCCAGAAAGTTCCCTGGGGTCCCTTCCCAGTCCATCTTCACCTCTGTCCCCACCCCAGCCCTGGACAGCCTCAGCCCTCCCTTGTTTTATTGCACTTCATTTTATTGCACTTTGCAGAGATTTTTACAAATTGAAGGTTTGTGGCAATCTTGTGTCGAGCAAATCTTTTGGCGCCATTTTTCCAGCAGCATTTGCTCACTTCATGTCTCTGTGTCACATTATGGTAATTCTCAGAATATTTCAAGCCTTCCACCAGCAAAAAGATTACAACTCACTGAAGGCTCAGTTAGCATTTTTTTTTAAGCAATGAAGTAGTTTTAAATTAAGGTGTAAACATTGCTTTTTTTAGGCATAATGCTATTGCACACATAATAGAGTAGAGTATAATGTAAACTCTTACATGCACTGGGAAACCAAAACATTTGTGTGACTTGCTTTATAGCTATTTCTGCTTTACTGTGGAGTCTGGAACCAAACCCACAATATCTTCGAGGTCTGCCTGTATTGATTCTGTCAGTACAGATTGACTATTCCAGAATTGTGGATAAGTACTTACTCTTTGCATCTGGTTTCTTTCACATAGCATCGTGTTCTTAAAACCCTTTTAAATTCTGTGAGACTTGTTTTATGGCCCAGCATAGAGTGAACACACCACATGCCCTTAAAAATACTACGTATACGGCACTGTCGGATGTCGTGTTCTAGAAAGATCAGTTAGGTCAGGGTGGCTGGCTGCTGGTGGTGTTCGGATCTTCTGTGTCTTTACCGATTGTTTTGACCATTGATTCTACCACTTGCTTCACGTAGTTAAAGTTCTTCCGTTTATGAATATTTGTTTACCTGATGAGGCGACCACTTCATCACTTTAAAAGTCCGCGTTGTTTTCTGCTGGTCTTCAGGTCTCTTTCATCTAATGTTGGTACGGCAGCCCTTGCTTCTTGTGTTTGCTGTTTGCACCCAGTGACTTTCAACCCACCTGTGTCCTATCTGTTTCAAGCACGTCTCCTGAAGACAGCATATGGTTCAGCTTTCCTCTTCTACTCACCCCCCAAATCTCTGCCATTTAATTGTAGTGTTCAGTTCATTAACATTTAAGGTAGTTAGCGGGGGAGGGTATAGCTCAAGTGATAGAGCGAATGCTTAGCACGCGTGACGTCCTGGGTTCGATCCCTGGCACCTCCTCCAAAAATAAGTAAACTTAATTC
The DNA here is from genome assembly GCF_048564905.1 of Vicugna pacos. NCBI lineage: Eukaryota > Metazoa > Chordata > Mammalia > Artiodactyla > Camelidae > Vicugna > Vicugna pacos. The sequence goes on from NC_133008.1 coordinate 13,228,720, forward strand.
CCCCTCCCCTGCCAAAAAAATAAATAAAACAACACAATAATAAATAAATAAATAAATTTAAAAGACTTATTAAAAAAACTTTAAAAACCCAATCAATGTAGCTAATGACGTGGTTGGATTTTGAGCTGCTATTTTATCATTTCTCTTCTGTTTGTTCCTGATAAGTTTTTCAGTTGTTTTGCAGTTTCTTTATTTCTTGTTCTGCCTTTTAAAGAATTATTTGAATACCTTTAAAGTTCCATTTCAGTTTATCCATTGCTTTTTTAGTTCCACTTCTTTGCATTGTTTTGCATTGTTTGCTCTAGAGATTATAATGACTTGACTTTTCTATTAACCATATATTTAGAGCTAGTTTGTATCACTTTACAAAATACGTAGAAATAACCTTGCAATCATATACCTCCATTTACCACAAGCCCTATCCTTTATAGTAAAGTTGCTATTTGAAAATCTACATACAGCTATATACATTATAGACTCTATAAGACAATGTTCTAGTTTTTTTTTCAAACAGGCTTGTGTATCTTAAAGAAATTAAGAAGAAAAAATAGACTTTAATAATATTTACCCAGATTTTTTACCATTTCTGATGCTCCTCTTTCCTTCTGAAAGATTTGGGTTTCCATATACTATAGTTTATTTTCCATCTGAGCAAATTCCTTTAGTTCAGGTCTGCAGGTGATAAATTCTCTTAGTTTCCTTTTATTCAAAAATTCTTTATTTTAACATTCAGTCTTTGTTTGAAAATAACTTTATTGAGCTATAATTTGCATATAGTATGATTCAACCACTTAAAATGTTCAATTCAATTTTTTTTTTACTATATTCAGAGATCTGTACAACCATCACTGCAGTCAATTTTAGAACAATTTCATTGCCTCAAAAAGAAACCTTATACCCTTTAGCTGTCACCTCTGTACCACCCCATCCCTCCCCAGTCCTAAGCAACCACTAATCTACTTTTTGTCTCTATAGATTTCCTTATGCTAAGCTTTCATACGAACAGAAATATGTAATAGGTGGATTTTTGTGACTAGCTTCTTTTACTTAACATAATGTTTTAAAAACTCATCCAAATTGTATCTTGTATCATCACTTCATTCCTTTTTATGGCTGAAGAAATCACCATATGTATACACCACATTTTGTTTATCTATTTGCCCACGGGTGGACATTTGGGTTGCTTCCACTATGAAACAATTTTGACTATTATAAACAATGTTGTTATAAACACGTGTACACGAGTTTTTGTGTGAACGTATACATTTTAAAATTTCTCTTAGTTATATACCTAGGAGTGGAATTGCTGATTCTTACTATACCTCAGCGTTTAATTATCTGAGGAACTACCAGACTGTCTTCCGAAGCAACTGCACCACCGTTTTACATTCCCATCAGCAGTATATGCAGGTTCTTATTTCTCCACATCCTCACCAAAACTTGTCATTATCTGACTTTTGGATTCTAGCCACCCTAACGGGGGTGAAGAGATATCTCCCTGTGGTTGTGATTTGCATTTCCCGATGGCCAGCATCTCAAGCATCCTTTCACGTGCTTATTGATCATTTGTTTATCTTCCTTGGAGAAAAGTCTATTCAGAATCCTTTGCCCCTTTGAAAATTGGGTTGTTTGTCTCTTTATTGTTGGGTTGTAAGAGTTCTTTATATATTCCAGATAAAATGACTTCATCAGCTAGATGACTTGCAAATACTTTCATTCTGTGGGGTGTCTTTGCACTTTCTTGTTAATGTCCTTTGAGTCACACAAGTTTTCTGTTTTGATAATGTCTAATTTATCTACCTTTTCCTCTGTTGCTTGTTCTTTTGGTGTCATATGTAAGAATCCTTCGCCAAATCCAAGACCATGAAGGTTTATCCCAATGCCTTCTTTTAAGAATTTTCTGTTTTTAGCTCTTTGTACTGTAAGTGCCTGACAGTCAGCTTTTTTGATTATCATATAAGTGCCTGACATTACGCTTTTGCTTGACAAGGCATCCATTCCAAAGACATCCATAAATCAACATAGAATAGCACCCCTCCTCATCTACCTCTCTGAGTTCTTTTGGGCATGAAAATATGATCACGGATGCAAAACATGTGGTCAAAGTGGAAGGGAGCTTGGGGTTCACTTTGTCCTGTCCTTCCTTTTTCCAGATGAGAAAACGGAGGTCTGTAAGGGCCTGGACCATGTGAAGTAGGGCTCAGGCCAGAACTTGAACTTCGGATATCTCCCAGTCCAGTACTCTCTCCAAGCCTGGAGAAAGGGAGATGAGGACTCTTTATAGCAGTAGAAGAAAGAGTCATCTGTGTTCAGACTGCCCCTGTCTTTGACGGTGCTAACTTCTTGTGGATTTCACAATCTCGGTTGTAAAGGCGGCTGGTTATGGTCTCTTCCCACAGCTATCCTGAGGTTAGCCTCCTCCTCCATCCCTCTGCTCCAGGTGTCTCACAGCAGGGCCATTGCTCCTACTTGTCCCAGGTCCAGGAGAGCAGCTTGTGTCCCTTCCACACCAAACCCCAGAAGGAAGTGCCCTCCCTCCCCAGCCCTCATCATCCCAGCAAAACTCCCTGCCTAAAGCATGGCCATCTGGTGTCTGTGGCACTGTTTATTCCACCACAGTTTCCTTCCAAATGACTGGTGTACGCTAAATAAACAGCCTCTTTCATTCCCTTCTCCCCGGCGGTGAGCCGGATTGAGAGAACCATCAGGACAGGGCCCGGCTCGGGCAGAGGATCTGGTCACAGAACCTGGCAGGATGGGAGGACCTCCATCAGGTGTGTCTGGGTGTCATTAATGAGTAGTAGGAGATTTCATTCATTCATTCATTCAACACTCATCAAGCACATTCACCATAACCAGGGACTGTGCTGTGAGCCAAGAAAGCTGTAAGACCTGGCTCCTGCCCTCAGCGCTCACAGTCTATAGGAAGCCAGACAAGCGGGGAGAAAACCACAGCACACGGGTGAAGGTCTCGTGTTGCAGGAACACACAGGGTGGTTACCTCCTGATCAGGAATGGCCTCGCGGAGCAAGTGGCTCCTTAGATAAGAATTAGAGGTAGGGCGTCGGAAGTGGGGGAGGTTGGCAAAGAAGAAAGGAGACCCTGGCACAGACAACAGCCTCTGGAAAAGCCCAGAGATGAGAATGACGAGAGCAGGAAAGTGAGGCCACAGGGTTTTAGGGGCAGGGAGCTTGGGGCGGGAGCTTACTGGTGTTTACACCGGCTCTGAGAAGGAGCCTGCTCGTACTGGCTCACAGGACCTAACTGCCAAGTTTTCAGGAGTTTTATGAACCAGCTGTTAAACATGGCTGTTATGAAAAATTAAATAAACTTGCCATGAGATAGTTTATAGTTAAAGGTAATAAATACCCAAAACTCATCACTTCCCAGTATTTTACACATTTACTTTTGCACGTGCTCTTATTTACATTGGTCTGTGTGGGGGAAACAATATTTGGTGCCATGCTATTGAACACTTCTCCCCAACGCGGCCTTCAGTTACAGCACATGGGTTGCTCAAAATCAGCCGTATAGGGAGGTTTTGCACCATGGAAATGGGCAGACACTACAGACAAATCTGGGCCCCTCCCTTTTTTCCAGATAGTCTGTCGTTGAACATGTACCAGCATACAACTGAGTTGAATGAACATACATAAAATGCAGAAGTCACAAGTGAAATCTCAATATGTTTTCCTAAAGTAAACATATCTGCGTGTCCCCCACGCGGATAAAACAGTAGATGATTACCAGCCCCCCGAGAAGCCCCCTCACTCCGTCACTAGCATCCCCCACACCCTGTGCACGCAAGGGTGCTCACTATCCTGACCGCTTGGGGCAGAGCAGGGCCCGGTGAACGTGCCTGCTGCTCTGCAGTGCCCGCCCCTTCTCTCTCCTTGAGTTCTCCTCCCTTTCCAGTCCCGTGCCCTTATCTCTCCGACAGCTCCATCAGGAGCGCTAAGGATCACCTCTGCCACTCCACGTTTCATAAAACCCCTACCGGCTTGGCCGTAGCATCTCAGGAAACCTGAACATTTATTTCTCTGACGCTCAAGTTCTGGATAAGATGCTGGCCTCACACTGATTCTCCTTTCTTTTGATTCGGTTCTAACGGTGGACACCTAAGGGCCATGCCTGTGTTAAGGGAACCATTCCTCTCCAGTAGCAGCAGGAGCTCAGCTTGGGTCAGGGGTCACCCCAGGACCAATCACCGCGGCTGGGGGCGGGGTCACGGAACTGCAGGGGTGGGCTCTTGGCACCGTCCCCCCACCCCCCACCCGTCACTGGAGGAGCCGGTTTCTAGCGATGGAAGGCAGCCCTGACCACATGTTCACTATTCATAAAGATAAGCACAATGACAAAAAAAAAAAAAAATCACCTAGAAGTCCCGCGTCCACCAGATGATGACTGTTAATATTTTGCATGTAGTATTTCTTGACTTTTCCCCTTGCCATTTTTTATCTATTAAAATAAATGGGATTACGATATAGCCATGTACTATGCATATACATTCTGCTTTGAGGCATAATTCCTACCCTCCTCTCCATGCATGTAATTTGGAAATTTAGACACTCTAATTGAGGGTCTATAGGGGATGGAAGGTAGGTGATTGAGGGTGGGTATGTAAACCAGCGGTTTGGGGACTGCTTTGCATTAGCTCATTTCCACAGTCCTTTGGCTCCACACTCACCTCCTCCATGCAGCCTTCCTGGGCTTTCCAACAGGCAGGAAGTCCTCTTCTCAGACCTTTTATTGGCGTTGGAGGAGGTGTCTCCAATTGTAGGAGGCTAATAAGCGCTAAGTTCATCCGCAGTAACATCCACAGAACTGAACGCTTGGGGGAGGATCAGTCCTCTTGCATCCATCCCCTCCTCTCTCCCTCCTCTTCTCACCTCTCTCCAGCTCCCATGTCTTCTCAGAGGAAGAGAACCAAAAGAGAGCAAGGAGCAGCCCTCAGAAGCTGACCAGGGAAACCCCTTTCTTGACTCTGGCCCCGCCCTCCAGCAGTGCACATGCGCACCCCACCTCCCGGGGGCTCCTGGCACTGCAACCGGAAACATCACAGCCACAGACTAGACTTGGCACAGACTTTGTGTTGTCAGAGCCCTGCAGGCACTGCTTTGAGTGCTGTACGCATTAAATTCTGGGCTGAGGGAGGATGGGGACTGAATGTTATGAGCCTTGGTTCTAAATTGCCACCTCCCTCCATGGGGGCGAGGCTGGTGCCTGGGCGCCTTCACCCCCCTGCCTTGTCCGGACTGCGTGCACGGCAGACCTGCTATGGGGAAGGAGTGAGGCTCCAAGAGCAGACACCGGGATGATCACTGGGGAGGGTGAGATTGCAGGGTCTGTTAGGGCAAATTTGGTGGCAGTGGATTTCAGCTGCATTTCAACTCTGCCTCTGACTCCATCTCACTGGAGATATCTGTGGTGTCTCTTCCTCTCCCAGCCTCAAGTTTCCATTCTGTGCAGCAAGGAGTCAGCTTAGTCCAAGTTTTCTCAGGCTTTTTATGGGTCTAAGACTAAATCCCCTTCCTTTACCTCTTCAGCCACCGCTGCATCTGCCTCTACTGCCTGGAGAAGTCTGGCTCTCTGGGGAAGGGGATTCCCCTGGAAACCATCTGAGGAGCTTCTAAGGAGGCTGGCTTTTTCTCTGCTCACTTTTCGTAATTTTGCTCTCTCGTGGTGAGTCCGAGGCCCCTCAGAGCTGGGTGCAGTTTCAGGATAAGAGTTTCAGCCATGGCATCCGTGGATTTGCATTTGAACCCTGGCTGTGTGCCCTTGATCATGTTACAGAATCTACCCCAGGGCTGTTTTCTCACCAGTACAGTGGAGATAATGGTACTGACTGCATTGCATTACGTGGAGCATTAAACGCAATAAAGCAGGTGAAGTCCTAACACAGAGCCTGGCACGTGGTAAACCTGCAGTGAGTGCCGGCGTAGCCAGCATCGTCATCATCGCTATTTGCCACCTCCTGTCTTACTCCAGGGAAGGAGCCCTACAGAGTCTGAGTGGGCAGCTTGGTCTGCCCAGTGCACACCAAGGGGTCCCTGGCTTGAGGCCTCGGGGTGCGTGTCCGAGGAAGACACTCCACCCAGAAGACCTCCAGCTTCTGTGCACAAATCCTCCAGCAGGCTTTGTGCCAGGCACCCCAGTGCCTGGCCAATGTCCACACTTGTGGGCTGTTGGGAGGATAAACAGGCTCCCACCTGCACAGCACTTGGCCCAGTGCCTGCCCACAGTCCTCAATGAACTGTAGCCAACAGGACTGCTGTCATCCCCACTGGGATCAGCCACCTCTGAGGCCACACGACAGTGTGATGAGGTGCAGTCAGAAGATGTGGGCGGGGCAGGCTGGGGACTTCAGGGAATTTGTTCAACCACTCTGACCCTCGGTCTTCTTGTCTGTGTAGTACCACTCCCTGCACAGGGTTGTTCGGGGAATGAAATGATCTTAACACAGGAATGAGGATTGCATGAGCTGTAATCCTGGTCCGTATTTCGTGTCCCACAAGCTCCACTCTTTTCGCTGGGGGCCTTTGTCCTGTCCCCATGGCAGTGTGGAGAAGGGAAAGAGCCTGATAGACATTCTTTCTCTGCCTCCTGTCCCCAGAGCCTTCAGCTCCAGGATGCACTTGGCCCCACATTGAGTTGACCAGCAGCCAAGACGCAGGAAAACTCACAAGGAAGGGACACACATGGCTTTTTTTTTTTTTAATTAAAAAGAACATAAGAAAACAAAAAACACTTCCCCACACGTGCTGTGATGAAACATCACAGGCATGTAAAGTACATACAAAAACAAGAGATGGATCCCAGGAGCTGCACACATCGACCCCAGTATGGAGGTCTGCAGCCCCTCCTGGGCTATGAAAAAGGAAACACTTATTCAATCTTGTTTCTCTCGGAAGACTCAGCCACCTCCAGCTCACTGGTCCGCGACGTGCACACAGGAAGCTGGGCTTTACAAGACTTTGCCAGTGGGCAGTGCCTTGATGGGGGTGGTTTGGGGTGGACACCGCTCCTGCTCATGGTCTGCAGGGCTGGGGAAATGACACACCTCTTTGGGGAGAGGCTGGACACTGTCCCGCAGGGGCGCGGATCTGGGCGTCCCTCCTTGAGTAGTAGTAAAAGGAGTGACATCAGGGAAGCTGGGGGCCACAGAATAAGGACTTGGATCAAGAGGAGACATGCCGAGGGCTGGTACTAACGGGATGGATGGCTGGCAGGCAGTGGGGAGATTTGGACGTGTTTGCCATAATCCACTTTTCTCACTGACTTTCCTTGGCTGCTTAACCAAGTCCTCCACCCCTGCCTCCACTGGCCCAAACTTTGGGAGTCACAGAGACCTGGACTTGACTCCCACCTCTGCCACTTCCTAGTTTGTATGACCCTGGGAAAGCTGCTTAACTTCCTCAAGCCTCAGTTTTCTCACCTTTTAAGTGGGGAGTTCATATGACCCTCACAAGGGGGCTGTAAGTAGTAAATGTGATCACACCTTCAAAGAGCTTAGCACAGCACCCAGCACATAGTAAATGCTCAATAATCGGTCAATATGATTACTGTCTTGCAGGCACCAGTATTTCCACAGCAGAGTTGGTTGGGGTGTGTGGATGGATATGTGATAAACACAGGGTTTACACCATGGTCTAGAAAAAGGGTGAATTTCTCTGACCCTCCTGTGTCTGTCTGGGCATTTTGGAGGTCTTGGACCCCATGGATGCTGGCATGGGGGACCCTGGGCGTGTCCACCTGGCTTGGGAGCTGTTCCACTCCTAGACCTCAGTGCCCTCCCTGGAGTAGAGGACACTGTTCGTGCTGATGCTGTTGTAGAAGTGAGGGCTGAACTGGTTGAGGACTGAGCTTCCGTAGCCGAGGGCATTGGTGGGCATGGCATTGGCCCATTCGCCCCCTCCTGTGTGGCCGCTGATGTTGGTGAGCGGGGCGTAGGAGTTGAAGTTCAGCAGGTTCTGCCCCGTCTTGTCGGCGGGCTCCGGGCTCGGTCCTGGCGTGGCCACAGGGCGGCTCATGGGGCTGGACCCGCTCACGTAGGCGGACATGGTGGAGAGGAAGTTGTTGAGGCAGGGGGTGCCCGGCGAGGGTGGGGAGCACTGCTTCTCCGGGGAGCTGCTGGTGCCCGGCGAAGCGCCGTCCAGGATGTCCTGGGCCTCCGCGGTCTTGGGGCTGCCTGCCAGGAGGCTGGTCTCCGTTTTCTCCGAGGCGAGGGAGCCCGTGTTGGAGGAAACATCTGATTTTCTCTTCCTCTTCCTGCGGAAATTTCCGTTGTCGAACATCTTCTCACAGTTGGGGTCCAGGGTCCAGTAATTCCCTTTGCCTGGCACAGAAGGGAGAAGGTGAGTGGGGGTGGATGCAGGGCTTTGCTTCTGACCCTTCTTACTGCCATAAACTAAAACCAAAAGTAAGGAATGCAGAAAGGCCGAGAATAAGCACCAGGAATTCCACAAACCAACCACGCACCACACCACCCGGACCTTTCTTTACACACCCGCCTCACACCCAGGCACTCTGGGAGCACAAAGCAAGGGAGGCAGAGCCGGGAAGTTCACAGGGCGGGTCTCTTCAAGAAGTTCAAGGACCAGGGGAAAGGAGAGGAAACGGGTTCTTCCATTGCTGATGTGAAAAACTCAGGAAGAAATTCAGGGCTCCCTGAAAGTCCTGGGCACAGACTCCCAGGGCAGACTTGAGTCCTAGCTTCAGACGGAGGGACTTTGGGTGAGCCTCAGTTTCTTGGTCTGAAAAGTGGGGCCATTGGACCTATCCCTTCTCCCTCAGGGTGACTGTGAGAAAGGACTAACACTAGATGTGTCAAAGGGGCTTCGTCTGTGAGGCGAGGTAGAGGCTGAACTCTGCCTGCCCGGGTCTCTCGGCCTGAGGGGGAGGCCATTCATTGAAAGAGATGCTCGCCTCTGAGGGCGACAAAGAGTCCTGCCCTCACCAGCCTCAAAGCAAAGGCAGAGGTGGGGTTCCTCTGAGCCATATGTTGTTCCTGTGGTGGGGTGAAAGTGGACTTTAATTCTGGGAGGTGGACCCAAGAGCATTTAATATATTACTCTCTGTACATCTCTATATTTTGGAATTTGATCATTAGAAAGGAAAAGTTTGCACTCTGGTGTTCGAGAGACCTCTGTTAGATTCATGCCCCATCACTAACATGTCATTCTGTGTCACGCTAAGCAGGCTGCTTCTCCTCTAGGTGTTACTTTCCTCATCTGTAAAATGGGTTTAACGAGATACCCTGCAGGGGTGAATTAAAGGAGACTATGTAACCAGGGCAGGCAGCACAACATGACCTTTGGTGGTGGTTCCACAAATGTCAGGTCCCTTCTCAGCAGGTCTGGGACACACTTGGGTTTTGTCTAGTCCACGCACTCATTCCCCCAAGGACTTTCCATGAGCTGGGTGCTGGGGATTTGGATTAATTTTCACAATCACTGCAGTCCGTCAAGCGCTTGTTAGCACCACGCACCTCCCATACATCATCTCATGACCCTACTGCCCACAAGCCTGCAAAGGAGCCACTGTTACAACCCTATGTTTCAGATAGAGAAACTGAGGCTCAGAGGTCACTGACTGGTCAGCAGCACAGCCAGGATCCAAACCCAAACCTGCTTCCGGGGTCCATGCTCGCAGCTGACTCCCTTTGGTGCCCAGTCTTGGGGGAACCAGCCACAGTCAGAACTTTCTGGAGAGGGAGGACTGCAGCGAGCCCTCCTCGGGGGCGCCAGTGCCCGGCCCAGGCGGGGGCCGCCCCACCCCGCGCTCGGGGCCCCCTTACCCGGGTCGTCCTCGTCGCGGGGCACCTTCTTGAAGCAGTCGTTGAGAGACAGGTTGTGGCGGATGGAGTTCTGCCAGCCGGCCTTGCTCTTGTTGTAGAAGGGGAAGTTGTCGGCCACGTACTGGTAGATCTGGCTGAGGGTGAGGCGCTTGTCGGGCGCCCCGTGGATGGCCATGGCGATGAGAGCCGAGTAGGAGTAGGGGGGCCGCACGAGCTTCATCAGCTCCTCCTGCGAGGGGATGGGCAGCCAGCCCAGGTCGCCGCCCCCCAGGCCGGACACGCCGGGCAGCAGCTGCCTCTGCACGCCGTAGGTCTGGGGCAGGAAGGGGCCGGGGCCGGCGCCCGGCAGGTAGGGCGGTGGGGTCACGGCCGGCCCGTTGAGCCAGAGGTAAGGGTTGGAGGTGGCCCCGTACTCGCCCCCCTCGAAGGAGGGGGGCCGCTGAGGGCTGGGCACGCCCTGTGGGTGGAAGAAGTTCTCATAGTAGAAGTTCATCTCCGGGGGCTCCTGGCCGATGCTCGGGAACTGGGGGCTGCAGCGGGGCGGGGAGGGCGCCGGGAGGTCGAAGGAGCTCATGCTGGGGCTGGGCCGGGCCGGGGCCACCTGCCTGGCACCTGCACGGGGAGCTGGCCCTGACAGGTGCTCAGCAGGCCCCGGCCTCCAGCCTCCGACTTATACCCCAGGGCTTGGCCGGCGGCCCCACCCAGGGGCGGCCACCTGCTGCAGACCCGCCCCTCCCTCCTTTGACAGCCATCCATGTCACCGGAGGGGCACTTCCCCGCTGGCCACGGCCACCGTGGGGCCCATAATGACACGCTCCGAGGGCTTTCTAGCCAATATTAACAAGGCAAGGGCGCCGCTCCCGCTTCTCTCTCCTCTCCATTTCCTCTTCTTTCTGCTTGCTTTCCCCTCTTTGTCTTTCTCGCCATCACCCTCCCCTGTGTTCCTCCTTCTTTCCGTCTCATCTTGTCTCTCTCTTTCCTCTTTCTCTCCTGAGTTTCCTACCCTTCTTGCTTTCCTTCCCTGTCCTCCCAGCCTCCCTGCATCTCACTCCTGGTCTCTTTCCTTCCCGCTACGCATTGCTCTGCCCATGTCCTCTGTCCTTACAGTCTCTCCCTGTCTCTCTGAGTTTGTTTCTAGATCTTTCTAGAGCTCTGTCTCCTCTCACTCACATCCTCACCGGCTCTGCTTCTCTCCTTCCTTTCACTCTCGGGATCCCTCTGCCTCACATGGTCCCCGTGTTTCTTCCTCATCCTCTCTGTCTCTCTCTTCTTTCCCACCCTGACCCCTCATCCTCTGACCCCCTCCCCCAGATTGGAGGAGACACATTATCAGAAGCCACAGGTCTTGGTCTTTTGAAGTGAAGACACACTTCCTGGGGTTTTCCAGGAGAGAAGCTGGCCCTGGAGAAGCAGGAGACCCCAGAGGAACCTAGCCACCGGCCAGTTTCAAAAGGGCAGCCAGTTATAGGCGCCACCCCTGCCACCACACACACACACACACACACACACAAGCGCACACCCACTGCAGGCAGGAAGAGAAAGGCCTGGGGATTCTCTGAGAGGGGCAGCCAGGCTCATAAAAACAACAACCAAAGGAAGAGGACGTGAGTGGGACTTCAGGGGGAAACGAGAGCGGATCTGTGCTCTCCAGGTTTCCCTCTGGCTGCAGGGACGGGGCAGGTGCTGGGCTGCTTATCTGATCAAAGTCCTTTCACGTTGGAGCTTGCAGAGTCCCCAGGGGGCCACGGCCAGGAGGAGAGCCCTCCGCTGGCCATTCCTCTCACTCCATCTCAGCCTCAGGCTCCAGAAGTCGCAGCTCCTGCCCACGAAGGCTTCTCTGTGCCTTGTGGCCAGTCCGCCTCCCTCCCTGGACTCTGTTCCAGCCACCTCTCCACCCCAGGGCAGGCCTTCAGCTTGGGGATCAGTGGTGGGGGTCCCCCTTCTCAGAGGATGGGCAACTGCCCCTGAGCAGGTTTTAGTAGCAGCTGGAGACGTCTGTCTGGGATCAGCAGATGGGAAAACTTAAGTGCGGTCCAAGGACTCACTGGCAGTGTCCCGATGCCCAGAGGGTGGGTTGAGATAACTAGGTGGGAGGGATCCCCCCTCCCCGGCCCTGAGAACCCACTTGTTCCCACCATAGAACAGCGACTGAAAGGTGGCCCTGAAAGGGCCTGACTGCTCGGGGGAGGCTTGGGGTAAGCAGCCTTTGCACTTTCTTTCCAAAGAGTAAAGCAGAAGATGCCACATTGTTGTTTAGAGTTTCTCCACCAGCTCTGGCTTGCTGAAGGCAGCACCTTGACTTTTCAAAGGACAGTCACACTGGGCCCACCAATACACACCCAAAGCCTGACAATGAACCTGGCAATGTCACTTCTGATAATGCATCCTTCAGAATGAAACAGAACAAGAATTAGATACAGGGGGGTTCCACCCCAGCCTTAGTTATAGCTGTAAGGAAGTCATTAATCTGAATGTCCAACCACAGGGGATTGATTGGTTAAATAAACTGAGTATCATCCAGAGGATGAAGTACTATGCAGCTATGAAAAAACAGATTATAGAATATTTAGTGATATGGAAAGATGTTATGATCTAATAATACTATTGGAGAAACAGGCTGCAAAATACCATGGTTTTTTTTTTGATAAAAAATACATATTCATACACGCCTGTGAACTATGTAAGTATAAATGTCAAACTGTCAATGATCATTTCTGGGTAGAGAATTAGGTAGGATTTTTGTCATTGCTTATCTATTGTTTCTAATTTAAGTGATTAGAGAAAGGTAAGCACATTTTGGGGATTAAATGTCCAAAGAACCCGGGTTCAAACTCAGATTTGCCGCTGAATAACTGTAAACCTGGACAAGTGATTTAACCTCTTATGGCCTCAGTTATTGCCAATGAAAGTAGGAATGATGTCACTAATTCGTGTGGTTGCTGTGGGTGTTCAGTGAGGTGACTGATGCACGTCACTTCACACGGTGCACAGAGACGCACTCAAACATTAGTTACTACTGCACATTCGAAATGTACAGTTCATCCCTGAATTTGCTACATTTCAAGTTAATCATTTTGTTTCAGCAGCGTGTGGGCAGGGGCAGCTGTGGCAGGCGGGGATTCACAATGAAGGAACGAAGGGAGGAATACTCAGGGCAGACACGGATTGTAGAGCCGGACCCTGCCACCTGCAGCTGATGGTCAGGGAGCCCCAAGTCGCGTGATAGGTTCACAGCTGAGCTGCGTCAGGACCCTGTCTCCTGACTGACCCCTTGTTCCGCCCTTTGCCTACTGCTGGGGTCTCCTTCCTTAGGCGTGTCTTTGAGGAATACTCACCTGAGTCTCCCTGTCGCACCTGGGCCTTGGTGCCTTCCCCTGAAGAGCCGAGAGAGCCTGGCCTGTCCGGAGGCCTTACCCACACGGGGGCTCCGGCCCAGGAGTCCAGCTGCCAGGGATCCCACCTCTCACGTCCTCCCCGCATCTCGTCACAGGGCCAGGCTGTCAGGCCAGGGGCACGCAGCGCATCCCAGAGTCCTCGAGCCCAACTTCACGAGCACTGTCGCAGTCCTCGGGGTGGGCAAGGGGACCTGCCTGTCCCACCCCCAGGGGAGGTTTAGGAGCTACATCCTGGAAGCCCTCCACCCATCCCAGGACCCCTGAGGAAAGAGCCAAATGTCTCTATAAACTAGGGTCCCTTTGGAGATGAAATTATTGTAGGCTTTTTGAGATTTCCCAGAAGTGGAAATCCAAGCCTGGGACGACATGGCCAGCTTCAGAGGAAAAGGTTGGGTAACCAGGTATGTGGGGCTGCAGGCTGCATATTACAGCCCAGAGGGAGGCCTTCTTGAATGAGAACGACCATATATTCCGGACCCCAGGTTGAGACAGCTGGGACAAGGCTACAGAGTATGAAAAACGTGGGCTCTGGAGTTCAGCGGAGCTGGGTGCACATCCCTTCCCAGTAGCTGTGTGATCTTGGCCATGTTTCTTGGTTGCGTAAGGCCTCAGTTTGCTTATTTATTAAACGCAGTTACAAATAGAACCCGTCTCATGTGGATTTCACAGGAAAAAGCAATGTGAAATGTGTCACGTGCAGGGCCCAGGATGCCGCTGAGAAGGATGGCAACGTTGAACGCCTGGGTACCGGAGGATGGGTATTGACAGGGAGGCGGTTTGGACACGAGGCCCAGCATCTGTCTTCCTCCAGACAATATTTTACCATTCGCCCTCACCTTGGGAAAATCTCGACATTTGGGGCCGATGCTGGGGAAGGAGGAAAAGCCTGTCACTTGTCAGGAGCACGTGTCCCGCAGTCGGCCGTTTGCACTGGGGATCCAGGAGCCTTCGTGGGCTCAAGGCCTGCAGCAAGGGTGAATATGCACAGCCCCAGCCCCTGGGGCCACCGCCTCTGGCCTTGACTTTCAGGGGTGGAGGACTGCGTGAGGAAACAGGCAGAGGAGGACGAATGACCAGAGACAGAGGAGTCAGGCAGGATCTGCTGCATCACGGGAGAGGGCTGGGAGCAGAACGCCCAGGCTTCAGAGCCAAACCTCTGCATCTCAGTCTTGACTCTATCCTTAGGCACGATGGCAGCAGCCAACTGTTCTGGGTCTCAGTGTCCTCATCTGTAAAATGGGGACAGCCAGCTCCCTCCGAGTGTTGCTCTGAGGACTAAGTGCCAGGCACGTAGCACGTGCTCAGTGAATGTGAGCGCTGTCCGGAGCCCGAGGGTGAGGGAGAGGCTGGGGGTCCGCGAGCTGGGACTCCACCCCCAAGCTCGTGGGCTCACCTGTCTTCCCCGATTCCCCTTTCGTACTTAGGCTTGGATTTTAGGGCCCTCGTGCCTTTCACATACAAAACCCAATAGCTCTTCAGTTCCAGGGTCTCCAGGACCTGGCAGGGAGGAGACTGGTTGGAGTGGGGAACTGGAGATCTGGGACCACTTGGCGTCTAGCTTAAACTCTCTGTACCAGTTTCCTTATCTGTAAAACAGGGATAAGACATCATAGTTTTTCTACAGTAGGTGGAACACATAGTTTTCTAGTTGTTCTAAACAATGGGTCTACGTTTATAGACCGGAGGTCTACAAATATTTCTCTGTGAATGGCCTGGAGCTGTTATCGGGGCCTCCTGTCCTGTCCCCGGACCAGCAGGGTTCACCAGCACTGTGTCTCAGTATACTTTGGGGCTTGCCGTGGAGCTGGCTTCTCTGTCCCCGAGTTGGGGCTTCTAGGAGCCCCGCCCAGGCGTTAGCCAAGCTGGAGGAGCTGATCCTGGTGCCCTCTCTGCTGCCCTGGTTTCTGGTTGAGCTTGAGGCTGGAGAAGCATGGACCGACACCGCCCTCTGGTGGCCATCTCTTTAAAAGCAAGGAGAAGAGTGCAGAGACTGGGTGACAATGCAGGTCCATGGCCAAGGGTTTCGGAGTCCCTTTTGGAAAGGGACAAGTTCCTAGGACCAACAGCAGCTTCATGGAGAAAACACTTCAGATTGCTGACCTCAAGAATAGGAAGCGAATACATTTTTTGTTGTTTCAGGCCGTTAGGTTTGTGATAATTTGTGGCAACAGTAATGGGAAACTAATAGCATCGGACTCTGTGTTATGTGAAGCTTTGACCCCTCCACTGAAGATCCCCTCCAGTGGCCTTTGTGTGACACCTGGGAAAACAGTCTGCCCATCAAGGAGTCCCCCCAGCCTCCCCACCTCTTCCCCTTCTCCCCTCCCTCCCTCTCCGATTCCCCCTCTGTCCCTTCTTCCCTCCTTCCCTTCCTCCGTCACCTCTGGGTGAAGAATGCCGGTTGGGGCAGTGGCTCTGGCTGGGATTGGTCACCTATTCCTTATTGCACTCTGGGACTTTTGTGGCAGGTGGTGGCCCCTCTGGGCCTCAGCTTCCTCATCTAGCAAATGGGAAGCAAAGCTGCATGGTTTTCAAGGTCCTGACCGGCAGGTCCCACCTATGGAACTTATTAAAATGCACTCTCCTGGGCTCACGCCCCAGAGACTCTGACCTGCGAGCCCAGGTGGGGCTGGGCATCAGCGCTCCTCGGGAGCTTGCTGCACACCCAATTTAGGAAGCAAGCGATCCTGGGATCCAGGCCATGTCCCCAGAGTTATCCCTTGGAAGCATGCCACTCAACAGCCTGCTCCTTGGAGCCTGAAGCATGAAATCCCTGCTCTGCCATTTCCAAGCTGTGTGACCCAAGACAAGTGCCTGTGCCTCTCTGGGCCTGTTTCCTCACTGTAAATCGGGATTAATAATAGTCTACACTTCAGAGGGCGGTCGTGAGGATTCCATAGTTACTAAGTGCAAGTTGCCAAGAGCAGCGCCTGGCACAGAGTAGGTGTGCATGCATGTTTGCCCCTGAAAATTACCAGCTGCCCAGCATGGCATTCAAGACCCAGCACACACCCGGCCCCACCCGGGGTCTCTCATCGCACCCCATCCACTCTCTGCGCCCCTGTTGGGTTGTGGTCACGTGAGCTGCTCGCGATGGCTCAGGCCGGTGCCTGCCCACTCCATCCGGGTGCCCATCCTCCTCTCCACCTGGATGGCTCTGACTCACCTTCTGATCCTGCCCTGGGAGTCTCCCTCCCCTGCTGGGTCCCTCCGTGCCTGGCATGTGGTTCAGGAGGTCACGCTTTATCGCCTGACTTCACTGTGGGACCTGTGGCCCCTCGAGGGCGGGGACAGTGCTTTCTTCAGGGCTTTGGAGGCTGCTCAGCACACTTGTGAGGGAGGATTGGCTGTGAGCTCTCCTCTTTACCTTGATTTGTCCTGTGGAAATTGGGGCCACAGTGGTGACTACCCCATGCGTCCCATCCCTGTGAGTCAGCAGTGAGTTGATGCCTCCATGCCTGGCCAAGGACCCCCCTTTCACCTCTGTGTCCCACAGTCAGAGTCACTACACTCACCTGGGTGGATCTTCACGTGACCTGCCCTGAAGGCAGATCCTAAGATCTCGGGAAACCACACCTGTTCATTTGTAAACATAGTCACTTAATGTTGAAAGCCAGGCAGCCACTGTTCAGGGGAACCTAATACTTTCCCCGAGTTTAAACTTGTAGGTTAAGTTTTTTTTTATATATATATAACATTTAACGCCAAATATGCTATTTATGTTTCATTTTAAACTCTTTTTAAGATCTGCATGAATTTTGGGAGTCTGCCATTAGGACATATTTTAGATAAAACCTACTTCTTCTCCCCCAATTTTATAAATAGTCAAAAATAATTGAATTCAACTCTCTGAAGAATTTCTCATTGGAGTCCTTAAGAGTTAAGTCTAAGAAAAACATTATGGTTCACTGTGCTTGTCATTATAAGAGCTTGGGTTCACAGCCCTGATGACTGTAAAGGTTGTTTATTACAAACCTCTCAGTTTATAAACAGAACACACTAATATTTCATAAATCGGTATTGGGGTCTTCTGCATGGTACTGGTTCTGTGGGCGTGGTGTTATCAAGTCTTGCTTTTTCTACACTCTGTTCTGACTCCAGTTGGGCAGGAGAAACCCACCCAAACCTCCCTGCCCATCACTCACAGGGGACGATTCCTTTACCAGCAGCACTTCTGTTCCTCACCTGACCCACTCTTCAACACCCTGAAATGTCTCTTCTTCTGGGTCTCACTGCCCTAAAGGTCTCACTCTAAGCAGTAAACTCTGTGAAGCACCAGCCGTGAAGCCATGAAGATGCCCGGGTGGGTCCAGCTCCTTAGCTCCTTGGAGATGCTCCTCGGAGATGCTCCTCTGCCCACGTGGAAGTCCTTGCTCCTTTGGAAAGTGAATCCAGCTGGATTCCAAGCCTCTGGGTGCCGTCTCCTCACCTTAGGGCACCCACAATGCCGCCAAAGCCCCAACCAGCCACCCACCGAGACAGGACTCACTGGACTGTTGAGGACAGACTAGAAGCTGGGTGGGGCACAGGGGCTGGGGCTTGTCGAGGGGACGTGGCAGCTACAGGAAGAGACTGCGGTGGACCGAGGCGACAGATGGCCTGGGTGTGAAGGTGTCCGAGAGGCAGCACAGAGCTGGGTTCAAAGCCAAGCTTCCTGTCCACCTGCCGGTTGGAGTCCCAGCCTTCTCCACGTACCATGTGTGTGATCTTAGGTCACTTTGTGCCTCTGTGCCTTGGTTTCCTCATCTGGGCAATAACTGTACCCACCTCCTAGGGTGGGGCTGTCAAGATTTAGGAAGTTCTCTCTTGTCAAGTCCGTGACACCGTGTGAGGGACAGTCATCTGTCATTTGTCACCCCTCACTATGCCCGGGGACTCAGGCGCCAAGAAATGAGCCTCCTTCCCGAGGTCTCTGGGTGGCTCCAGCTCCAAACCCCACGAAATCGTGCACTTAACTCCACCCCCACTATCGATTTACTTCCCAGATAGAGTCCTCAGCTTCCCGCCTCCCTGCACAGGCTCCCGGCTCCCTGGGCCTCTGCTCCCCCCTCTCTTCTCTGATTGGAGGAGCCTCTTGTCTCCTTTGGGCCTCATCTGAGGAGCCTGCGGGAGGTCCAAGAAAAACCATCACTTCTGACCTGGTGAGAAGATCCAAAGGCTGGACCGCAGCCTGCTGGACCCCAGCCCTCGGTCTTCCTAACTCTGGACCATTTGGTTGGGATTTTTGTTTTTAATCGGAGTGACCAGGATTGGGTGGTTTTCCCATCTCTTTCCAGAAAGGGAGAAAGGCAGAATGGAACTCCACCGCGCAGTTCACACGAGGAAGATTCTGGCAGCTACTCCCTGCATCCCTGAACCCCAGCGTTCGGCCCCTAAGGCACCCACATCATGGGGAATATTCTTGGGGGTGGCGTGAACAAGGTAGGTGGATTTGCATTGGGATAGGCTGCAGCCAGGTTTCCTAACATCGCTGGAGGCCCTGGGCTGCCTGCCTGCCCTCCTGACCATCCCCAGGGGCTCCCAGTCCAGCCCTGGGCCTCAGGGACTCAGCTGATGGAATTTGGCCACGAGGCTTGCTTGGGTTGTGGAATCATTTTTATTGTCAGTACAAAAGAGCAACACTTCGGAGATGATCAGCTAGGAAAAAAGACAGGTTGGTTGTATTAAAAAACATAAAATACAAAACTGTTAACCAAAAATAAAATAAAAGAATATTTAAAAGCATTCCTGTTAAGTGCTGGGACTTAGAAAATGAAACAAAAATACAGCTCCTTAGACCTAGGACACTGGGCTATAAAAAGATGTGCCCAGGATGCTGGGAGGAGGCATTCCTGTTGGTTCCTTGGTGTGCCTAAGCTTCCGGGTGGGGCGTGGTCACCCCGGCCTGGCGATGCTGGCTGGGTCTGTCCCCACGGACAGTTCTGGGGCCCAGATCAGCCCGTTTCCTCCGTCTGAGTGCAGGCAACTGATGGGTGGGCTCCCTGCTCTCTGAGGCATCAATGTCCTGCCGTGTCTCTCCTCTTCTGCAGACTCCCATCCCTGTCCCCAAGGGGCAGCCCTGGCCAGTAGCATCTCACAGGTCCGTGGACATTAGGTCGGAAGTCTGCTTGCCTTCTTCGGCAGGTTTGCTGGCCAGCTGCGTGGGAGAAGAGAAACCCGAGATGGGATGCTCGTGAGCACCAAGCCACTCACGAGGGCCCCAGAGCTAACCCCTCCCAAAGCCAGTGAGCCTGAGCTGACGGGACCAGAGAGGGGCTGTGCCGTGCAGTGGCTGGAGCACAGGCTTTGCTGTTTCGTGGACCGTGTGAACTTGGGCAAGTCTCTTACCTAATGCCGTGAGCCTGACAAAATCCTCACAGGGAGAGTGGGCGGTCAGATGGGATCGTGTCTGGGAAGGGCTTGGCGGGACGCCTGACCCAGTGCACGCCCACAGGGAAGCTGCCGTCCTCACAGCAGCTGAGCCCTGCTTTAGTAGCACCCCGAGGACAAGCGTGTCCACGGTGCCTTCATCTTGAGCAAAGACCAACAAGTAGCAATAGGACACGGGACTTGAAAAGGCAGGGCTTGGAAACTAACTTTTAAATAGTAGGATTTTGTAATAGCAGTTGAACAGGAAAGTTCCTCCAAAAGAATGAAAACAGCACTTTTAGCCGCCCAAGACAGTGGGCCGTGGTGGCTCTGTGACAGGAGCACCAAAGGGCGATTTACGCAAAGGACAGCTCCTGGCTCTGAGGTCCCAGGGGCCCTGCTCAGCCTCTGGCTCATTCCTGCAGCCCAGCTGGGCTCCGTCCTGCTCAGGGGAGCCACCTGGGGCCCAAGAGGAGAACTGCACCCTGGGCATTTCCAGCCAGAGTCCCCACCCGAGGGGGCCCTGCCCACGCCTCCCTGGGAGTGACCCCGTGTGACCACAGGCTTATACACACACACACCCCGTTCACATGCACCCCGTTCACATGCACCCCCATTTCCTCCTCTCTCCTTGTTGCCCTCTTCCCTTCCTCCCCCCACACCCCCTTCCTTCTGGGTCTGGGTGTGGGTCTGGGTGCTCACCATCGTCTTGAAGAACTGATTTACTTTCTTCCGCTTGAGCGTCTTCTTGTCGCCGTCGGACAGAGGGAGGAAGGTCTGGCTGAGGCGGGGCGACGAGTTGGCCTCATCCATCCCGGGCACGCCGGCCACCGAGAGCGTGAGGGCTGCAGGAGACGCAGGAGGGCGGGGAGCGGCCGTGAGCCGTGGGCGGAGAGGCGGTGCCGGGGGTCGGGAAGGGTGACTCGGGGACAGACAGGAGGCAGGCGGGGCCCAGAGACAGAACCCGGGAGAACAGGCCCTGGGGCTGGGCAGGAGGTGCGAGGCCGGCTTCCCCCCACGCTGGGGCTGTCCAGGCTGTCCGTCCACTCCGCCGAGGCCTGCCCAACCCGCAGACCGGGGCCGGCAACCTGGCCCGATCAAGGCCTCATCCAAGGGCTTCCAGGCTGGAAACAGGGGGCCGGGCGAGGACCCCCAGCACTGGGACCCTGCCTTCCTCTGCGTGGAGGCCTGCGTCACTCTGGACCTCAGGGTTTACTGGGAATCCATACATCACACCAGGTGGTCCTTAGTTAGCCAGGGCCTCCTGGGGACCAGAAGTCGGCCCCTGGCAAGTCTCTCAGCCCCGTGTTTCCTTTGGGGGCCTGGAACACTATTTTGAGCACTTACGACCCCCACCCCCACCTTATAGTTGCAGAGTGTTTGGTGCATAGATACTTCGTATTTCCCCCTCATTCACTGTCCAGGGAGGAGGCCAGCAGCGTGCAGATGCCCTTTGCTAATTCACAGAGGGGGTTCTAGAAACCTGACCGGGGACGCGGCCTGCCCAGGGGCGTTCAGTCTGGCACGTGGCAAGTCTCTGTGCCGGCCACTCTGTGCCGGGCTCTGTGCTAACTGCCTCTCCTTCTTTGTCTCACTGAAGCCTCAGCTCATGCCTATGAAGTGGCTCAGGTGATTAGCCCATTGTGTGGATGAGGAAACTGAGGCCCTGAGAATGTCAGTCCCCTGCCTGTCCTGGCTACTAAGTGGTGGAGGCCCCGGGAACCGTGCCCCGAAGCACTGCCCAGCCTCCCCAGGCAGGACACCCCCACGCGGCTCTGGTGTTTGACCTGGTACATGGCCATTTCACTCCTGTCCTTTCAGCAGACCTCACAGCACTCTTGAGGTCTGTGCTTTTACCCCTGTGTCCCCAGGGTCACAACCGAGGGTCAGGGAGGTGTGTGCGACTCCGAGCTGGGGGCCGTACGGGGCAGGCAGCACCAGGCAACACCATGGTTGGAGATGTTCCCCCCCGGGCCCCTGCCCTTGGGGAGGGCGGGACTCCAGGTTCTTGGTGTTGGAAGACAAGGAAGACACAGCTGGGACAGCTTCACCCACATAGGGGGTGGGTGTGGGGAGAGCTCAGAGAACAGGGTGGGGGGTGCTGTGAGCAACCCTCTTAACCCCAGTGTGCTTAGCCCACTTTGCTGTGTAGACACGGTTCTGGTCTATCCCCCACCCCGAGGCTGGTGGCCCCCACTACCTCTATAACCCCTGCTGGTGGTGGCGGGGTGCATACCTGGGATGGTGGGCATGGACTGGCTGGCGAAACTCATCTGACACAGGATGGATGCCCTGGGGGCGATGGCCACATGCTCCGAAAGGTTGGTGTCACTCATGAACTCATGCTTCCTGGAAAGCTGGATGAATATAACACACACACGCGTGTGCGCACACACACACACACACACACACACCCCACAGAGACTTAGCATGAGGTATTTCTGGGTTGTGCAAAGCCAGTGTTTAGGGCTTGACGTGGTTTCTATGGACCCAAGCCCAAGTTCATTTATTCTGTTTTGTGTCACACTCCATGCCAGTCTGCCATGTATGGTTGCACAGGTTGCATACTATACAACTCCAATGTGTGTGTCAAGGGGGAGGTCATTCACTTAGACTACTGTGTGAATGATACCCCCTAGAACTGTAAAATACAGTCTTATTTCCAGCCTTCTCTTCCTGGACTCTGAGGCCAACTGGGAAGTTTCTGGAAGATTCTTTCATCACTGGAAGACATCTCAGCTGGCCCCTTGCTCTCTCATCTGGCAGGACAGTAAATAATCTCTCCTCATCCCAGGCTCCTAGAATGCTTTCAACAATCCTCTCTTTCAGGGGGAAGCTAGGGTTGAACCCAGGACTGCCTGGCACCAAGTCTCATATCAAAGAGTTACTAGTTTATAAGATAAAAACTCTTAGAGTCAGGGCAGTGAGAATTTCATCTCTGCATCCCCAGCTGGGGGAGCTTAGGTTGGGGACAGAGAGCAGAGAGATAGAAACACCTGCTCCCCGCCCCAGGAGGGCTGTTCTCCCCTTCAGCCGGGGAGACAGGCGGCTTCTCCCCAGCCTCGCAGAGCCCTTTGTGATGGTAGAAAGGACACGGCGACAGCCCGGGTTCAGATCCTGGCTCTGTCACATCTGGGCTGCGTGGGCGCTGGCAAGCACTTCACCTCCCTGCCTCTCAGACGCCACCTCTGTAACCCCACCTCACTGTGAGAGTGAGGCTCGAGCGGGACCACATCTGAGCCCCCAGTACCCTGCCGGGCGTGCATGGAGATTTGCCAATGGCTCACTGGAGAGGCATCCGGCCTCGGAGGCTCACCCGCTTCAGGCCCGACTCTGCTGCGGCCTTCTCGTCCGCAAACACCACGCTGCTTCTCTTGGCCCTCTTC
Source organism: Vicugna pacos (assembly GCF_048564905.1). Classification (NCBI taxonomy): domain Eukaryota; kingdom Metazoa; phylum Chordata; class Mammalia; order Artiodactyla; family Camelidae; genus Vicugna; species Vicugna pacos. The sequence continues at coordinate 13,251,645 of NC_133008.1, forward strand.
TTGGACCTCCGTAGCTTGACCTCTGGCAGGGTGCTCCCCGGGGAGATCGGCTCCTCCTGCTCCGCTTTTGGAGTCCTGGGAGGCACTAGTTCCAGGTCGAAGCTGAATGGCAGTGGAGATAGCAATAGAAACTGCAGTTAGAGCTTCAGTGGAACTGTCCTGCAGGGACCCAGGCTGACTGAGCCGTCACAACAGGGTCCGGGGGTAGGTCAAGGTCAGCTCTCCTGGCAGAGTTTGGAGAGACACTTGCGTAATTGGCAAACATTCAAAGTGCAGGTTAAAATAAAACTGAAGGCAATGAGCCATCAATTTTTGGTGATGAGGAGAGAAAATGGGCTAAACCTATGGATCTGAATTCAACTCTGTGTCACTTTTTAGGTGAAATACTTTGGGCAAATCACTCAGCCTCTCTGAGCCATGATTTCCTTCTCAGTAAGTGGGGGTGTTTGCAGTGACCCTGCAGAGTGGCCATGAGATGAGGTCGAGGACCCTTTGCACATTCTTGACCTGGGGAGAGTGCTCGATTCACAGTGTGTTATTACAGTAGTTGAGTTGGGCAGGGCAGAGCAGAGGGCTCCAGGAAGGTGGAAAGGGGAAGCTTTTCTTGGGGTGAAAAGGAGAACCCCAACAGAGGTACAGGTAGGTACAGGGGGAGGAGCTCTGGGGTGGGGAGTTGGGAGGCACGGAGCCCCAGCAGAGATGAGAAGATGAGTGGGTCAGGCTGGCTGATGGAGATCGCTGGACTGGGAGTCTGCGGGCTGCAGTGAGTCCTGCTGGGTCCTCAGGAAAAGCCACTGAATCTCTCTGGGCTTCGACTGGTCCCCTAACAGTGGCTCCAAGCCCCATAGGGTAGTTTTGAGGGTTCTCATGAGGCCCCAGGTGGGGGAAGGCTTTGAAAAAGAAGGGCAGGAGGTGGCAGAAGGGCAGCCCTGGGGACAGAAGGGGGAGACTCGGGGAGGCTTTGCTGGGGACTGGGAGGGGGCAGTGGGCAGGGGCTGCCTGGGGCAGGGACTGACCTCTCGGAGGCGGACTTGCTGGGCGTGCTGCAGTCGGAGTTCATGGAAGCCATGGAGATGATGGACATCTGCCTGTAGGAGCGCAGCATGGACCGGGGGCGGCCCACCCGCCTGTCCTCGAAGTCGGGCTGCGGGCAGGAGAGCAGGGTGGTTAGCAGCCAGGCCTGAGGTCGGGTGGAGGCCAGGGGCATGTGGCCTCCACCTTCCTGCTGCCTTCCTGGTCCACCTGGCCAGGCGGAGCTGGGGGACAGAGCAGGACATCAGGACAAAAACGTCCTGGCCAGCTGAGGCTAAGGGGTTTAATAAAGAATCTGTCAGGCCTTTATTCCTGGTTCCTGGGAGGTGATGTCTAAATCCTTGCAATTTCCCCACTGATAGGAGTGACTTTGTTTTTCATAGTGGCTCCTTTATGCCGATGAGAAGATTCAGGATGGGAGCTGGCCAGAAAGCCCAGCCTTGTGATTACAGGGCTGGGACTCTGAGCCAGACAGAATCAGCTCAGCCTCCGGGGAGAGAAGTGGGGCTGGACATTCATTTCAGTCACACGGCCAGTGATTCGTTCCGTCATGCCTATGTAATGAAACCCCAATAAAAACTCCAGACCTTAGGCTAAGGTGAGCTTTCCTGGTTGGTAATCGCACATGGACGTACGGGTAGGGCAGACAAGGTGATGGGTCCTGATTACTCAGGAGCTGTGCATTTGGGAGCCTCCCAGATCTCACCCTATACATCTCTTAGTTTGGCTGATCCTGATTTGTTTCCTGTATAATAAAACTGTACCCATAAGGACAGCTGTCCCTCAGTTTCCACGGGGAAATCCATTCCATGACGCCCAGGATACCAGAATCCATGGATGCTCAAGTCCCTTGTATATTTGCCTGTAACCTATGCACATCCCCTCGTATACTTGAAGTCATCTCTAGATTACTTATAACGCCTAAAACTATGTGAACGTTGTAGATACAACATAATGTGAGGTAAACAGATGCCAGCACAGCAAATTCAAGTTTTGCTTTTTTCCTGGATTTTTTTTTCCCGAAGTATTTTCGATCCTCGGTTGGTCAAATCTTCAAATAGTGAATCCACAGATACCGAGGGAGGGCCGACTTCTTGAGTTCTGTGAAATGGTCAGACTGGAAGAGGGGGTGGGAATCTCCAAATGTGTAACCAGTTGGTCAGAGGTGCAGGTGGCCTGGGAACCCTGGCGTCTGAAGGGAGGAGAGTCTTGTGGAGGCCTCTGTCCTTAACCTATGCAATGTGACCCAGCTCTGGGTAGTGACCATCAGAATCACATTGGGATGTCATGCAGGGAGTAACTTGTCTCATGGAAAAGCTCTTAGACCAGAAGACGAGAGACCCAAGTTCACCTCCACGCTCCTCCAGTAACTCACTTCCCGTCTCTGGACCTCGATTTTCCCATCTGTAAAGTCAGAGGATTGGGCCAGGTGGCCTCTGAGGGATCACACAGTCTTGACATTTTTTAACTCCACTGTCTGGGGAAGAGGATAAAGAATATGTCCTGTGAGCACCAGGCCAACAGCCTTTTGAGGCCACGGAGTTTATTAGTGGCCAACAGAGCCAGGTGCAAATTCCGACCGCATGCACTTGTTCCGTAGCCTTTGGCAAGTCACTTAGCACCCTGGAATCTCCAGAAGAGATACGAGGGGTTAAAAACCATTCCCAGGCTTGTTGTGAAACTAAAAGACCTAAGTGCTTAGATCAGATTGGCACATAGTAGGTGCTTCACGGTGCCTTGAGTGCTAAGGGTTCCATCTGTAGCTGGTGTTTATCTGGGGTGACTTCTGAGGGACCAAGTTTACAGAAAGGGTCTCTGGGTTGAGCCTAGCTCTGCTGGCCCTCAGGCCCATCTCTTCGAGGGCAGATTCCTTTGCTCTGGTCTCATGGTCCTCTCTGCCCCACCCCACCCATGTCACCCCTCCCGGCCATGGGGACCACCCGTACCATCTCTCTGACACCGTACTCCTTCTCCACCTTCACTTTTAGGTTCTTGAAACATTCCTCCATCCGGTCATGGAAGGGCCGCAGATTTTCTGACACCCTTTTCTCATGGATCTTAATCCCAGCTCCCAGGAAGGGGATCTGGAGAGAAAGGTGGTAAACGATGAGCCAGAGGCTGGCTACCTGGCCTCTGTGAACAGACCACCAAGGATCACCAGGCATTGAAGAAAATTCTCCAGTATAAAAGACAGAGAGCAGAACCAACAGATAGGGAAAAAAAGCAAAAAGGGAGGAAGGAAGAAAAGAATGAATGGACTGAGCTAGAAGAAACAGAGTACGAAAAGAGCCTAAGAAAGCACTATTTTAAAAAAATTAATATATAGAAACAGAAAAGATTTTTTATCCAAGACAAAGATTTTATTTAACAAAGAAAGGATAATGGAAATGCTACATATAAAAACTCTATTAGCAGTTGATATAATTTTATCTGTAGAACACCCAAAAGAAAGTGTAAAGAATTTGACTTATAAAGTGAATTTGATAAGTGAGGTTACTGGATACAAGATAAATATACCAAAAAAATTGTGATTATATTGACAGAAAGAAAAATTTTAAAAACAATACCACTTATAATAGAATTGAAACCATCAAATACCTAAAAACAAATCTAATACAGTATGTGGAAGACCTTTACAATGAAAACTACAAAACTTTGCTGAGTGAAATGAAAGAACTAAATAAAAGGAGAGAGATTCCATGTTCATGTGTTAGAAGATTCGACATCATTAAGACAGCAACTCTTCCCAAATTAACCTACATATTTAATACATCCCTAATCAAAATCTCAATGTGTTTTGAAGGGTGTGTGAAAACTGGCAAGCTGATTTAAAGATTTATATGGAAATACAAAGGATTGGAAGAACTAAGATAAATCTGAAAAAAAAAATTGCAGAACTCTCATTACCAGCTCTCAAGACTTACTGTAAAGCTAGAGTAACTAAGACAGGATGGTACTGGTACAAGCATGGTCAGACAGACCAATGGGATAGAATAGAAATTCCAGAAACAGACTGACACATATGTGATCACCTTATGTCAAAGCTGGGGAAAATAACAGCCTTTTCAACAAATTCCAACAATGCTGGAATAATTAGAAATCTGTATAGGAAAAAAACTGATCGTGGGGGAGGGCATAGCTCAGTGGTAGAGCACGTGTTTAGCACACACAAGGTCCTGGGTTCAATCCCCAGTACCTCCATTAAAAATAAATGAATAAATAACCTAATTATTCTCCCCACCCCCAAAAAAGAAAAATTTATCCTTTACTTCACGTCAGTCAAAATGGAGCATATACTTAAGTGTATGGGATAAAACAATAAAATGTAAGAGAGTATCGTTATGATCTTGGGGTAGCCAGAGATTTCTTAAAGCAGACACAACAATGGTAATCATTAAAAAATGGATAAATTGAACCTCATCAACATTATAAACTTCCATTCTCCAAAATACACCATTAAGAAAGTAAACAGACAAGCCACAGACCGAGTGAAGACATTTGCAATACATATATTTGATGAAGGATTCATATCTAGAATATATATATATAGATGCCTATGAATTATTAATAAAAAGACAATTCGGTTAATAACATAAAAGATTTGAACAAACATTTCACAGAAAGGTTATTCAATTAGCCAATAAACACATGAAAAGGCAACGAACACCCTTGCTCAGGAAGGAAAAGCAAATTTAAATTACACTGAGGTACCACCCCACAAGCACTGGAAAGACTAAAAGGAAAGACTCGCACTGTCATGTGTTAGTGAGGATGTGGAGCGACTCAGGCTCACAGAAGTTGCTGATGGGAGTGTAAACTGGCTCACCCACTTTGGAAAACTGCTTCTTGGTCTCCAGGAAAAGGCTAAAGAGGCCATGTGTGACCCAGGCGGACAGTGAGGGCATTGAGTGCTCATGTCCATCGAAAGACATAAGTAAGAATGCTCGGACAGCTTTTTTCATACCATCTCGAACCTGAAAACCACCCACCATCAACAGGAGAATGGATACATAAATTGGTGTTATTGGTAGACTGTACTGTCACACAACGAGTAACACTTGGGAACAAAAAAGAACTTCCCTTACATGTACGCAACAACCTGGATAAATCCCAAGGCGTTATGTTGAACAGAAGCCAGGCACCCAGCGGTACATACTGTACGTCACATCTAATGCCTGTGACCTGTTAGGGCTCCCTGGGGCACCCCAGAAATATTGGAGGGAGGAAACCAGTCAAAGCTGGGTCTTCCTGCTCCCCAAGCTTGCGGGGGCGGGGCACGATCATTATCTGAGTATTAACAGGTGTGATGACTTCGGAAGGCTGGGGCCCTCGGGGATGTCTGGGTTTCACAGGTGGCTCAAGGTAAGAAGGGAGAGAAAATTCCAGACACACAAAATGCATTCAGGAGAATGTGTCTGTGCAGGGCTTGGTGCTCAGTGTTTCATTTTTAAGGCCTCACTTTGCATAAATCGGCAGAGGCAGAGAAGGACCTGAATTAGGAATCCTTATTTTAAGAAAAGAGGCTGCACCCGGTGCTTCTCATTCTCTGATTTCCCTAGAGTAACAAGAACTCCGGACCACAGTAGTGTGCTTTTCTCTGCACTGTGACCGGCAGCTGCAGGGCTGCCCTCTGCTCAGGGCTCACCTCCCTCCAGCCCCCTCCGGAGCCCCCCCTAGGTGCTGGTGGTCGTGGAGAGCAGGGATACGTCTGAGGAGGGGTGGCTGCAGGCCTGGATGGGGAGCCTGGTCCTCCAGGTGCCTCTAGGGGAAGGAGGGGGTCTGCTGGGTTGTTCCTTCTCCAGGCAGTGGGAGAGAGCAGGAGAGAGATGGAGGGAGAGAAAACACAGGAGACGGGGCCAGAGAGAGAAGCGGCCAAGGAGGGAGGGCAGTGGAGAGAGAAGAGGGAGGGAAGGGAGCCAGGAGAGAGGTGTGAGGGGGCGGCGGCAGAGCGAGGCAGCAGTCGGAGAGGGGAGGGGGAGAAGCAAAGGACTTCAAAGAGGAGAAAGACAGAGACAGATGCCCAGAAAGAGTCAGAGAGAAGGAGCAGGGAAGGAAGGCACGGGGGCCAGGAGCGGGGGCATGCAGGGAAGACCAGCAGACAGCGGGAGAGAGCAGGGAGCTGGGAGGACGGTCCTTCCAAGGCGCCGGCTCAGCTCCAGCCGGGAGAGCAGAGCAGTTCCTGCCGGCCACCGCCTCCGCCACCACAGGCCCTTAGACCCCAAACCCACCAAACCACGGCCTCGATTATTTTCAAAACCTGATATCCATCTGAGCATTATCTGCAACAAACTGGGTCAGCCTTACAAGGAGGAGAGGTGGGGGTGGGGGCCGAATTCTCCTAGTATCTGATTGGCGGGTGCCGGGTGTGGGGGCAGGTGATGGTAGGTGTGTGGGAGCCCGGCTTGCATTTCAGTCCCACTGGGGGAAGCCACCTCCTGAATTCTACAACTGGTACAGCCTGTCTTTGCAACGCACAGCACAGCACAGCACAGCATCGCTGCCCTGCCCGGCCCCAACCTGTGCAGCACCCCGAGGGGGCCGTGCCCCAAATTCTGGTTCCAGGATGTGCCTGCCCAGGTGAAGAGAGAGTCAGAAGAAAGGGCAAAAGCCAAAGGGCAGGAGAATAGGTGAAACTCGGCCACACCAGCCAGAGGCTAGCAGAGGGCGCTTGAGCCAGGGCCGGGGAAGGAGGGAGGCAGGGCTGGCTCTGCCCAGTCCGGCTCTTCTTTACCTGCCACGCAATCAGGTCCTTGAGGCGGCTCAGCTTGTCCTGGTCCTCGGGGTGGTCCCTGCTGTACTCCTCAGTGAAGAAGGCCTAGGAGGACAGACAGTTCCTTTGGGGGCACCCCACAACCCATCTCTCTGGCACTGGGAGAGGATTCCATTTGCAAGGGCCAGGAAAGAGGCCATTCCTGTTTGGATGGGGCCACAGTCAGGCACCTGTAGAGCCTCAAATCAGTCCCCACTGGGGACCGGACACAACCTCCAGGGAAGTAGCACTTAAAGTGTGGTCTCTGGACTGGCAGCCGCAGCAGGCATCGTTGGAAACCTGGCAGAGAAGAACGCTCTTGGGCCCCACCCAGACCCACAGAATCAGAATCTCTGGGCTGGGGGTGGGGTGGGGGCGGCTGTGTGTTAAGAGCCCTGGAGGGGATTCTGCTGCACATTCAGGGCATTGTCCCCGGGGAAAACTCAGTGAGGAACTTCCCCCGGTGGGCTCTCCTGCCCACCTCCCTGCCTCCCTCATTGTGTGTGGCCTCGGCAGCCCCAGCTCTTTCTGGGGCCCATGCTCTCAGTATGTACGCACGTACATACAGACATATCTTATCCAACTCTCAAGGCTGAACAAAGGTTACCAGTGATGACTATCTGGGGTATCCAAGGGTACCTGGAAGGACTGACTGGGTGACTAGAATTACTGCCCCTGAATTATACTATTGTGTTGTATTCTTAGTTTTACATCAATGGATGATGTAGGGAAGATAATAAGGAATTCATCATGAGGTTTATAAGAATGATGAGTCCATTTTTTTCAAAATCTCAATGTCCCATTAATGCATGGCCTGGGAGAAAACCAAATGAAAACTTTCTGTTCTACTTCAGTGTTGGAAAAGGCTAAGTCCCCTCACCAAAAGAAATTATTATTTACCCCTAAGTGAAAAATGATGGCCTTTCCCTTTTTGCCATGGACACCAGGAGGCTCAAAAATGAAATCTGTGCCTGAAATGTGTGGGGATTTCAGGAGGGCTTCTATAACTTGGATATCTAGATTATAACTCCTCCTTTGGAGTTGATCTCTTATCCCTTCTATATGTTCACAGATTCTGGGTTTCATTTCTTCTCATTTATAGACAGCATTTGTACCATCCATAGAAAAGATGTCTTCACATGGGTGGCACATGCCTTACTTCGTGGCTCTTGACTTTAATGGTCTGTCTCCTGGTCATCCCAGAGCCTTTCCTTGCCAGAGGCACCTGGATGTGCCCAGTGGGACAACGGGCCTTTAGGACCCCTGCTCCTTCCTGCCACAGCACAGAGCATGGCACTGAGGGTGCGGAGGAAGCGAGAGTGAGGCTACAGAAACTCTGGAAGGTGTATGAGGTCCAAGCAAGCTGATGCGTCCCTCTGAGGGACAAACACCCGCAGTAAGACGTGTGGCCTGCGGCGGTATCCGCCCCGGGCCTTCCTGCCCCTGCTCTGCCCTCACCAGGGCCTCACCTTCTCGTACTTGGCGAACCCTCCCATGACAGCAGGGTCCACGATCCCGTTCAGGAGCATGGAGAGCGGGTTGATGGGGAGGCTCTCGTCACTCTGGTACTGGTTTATCATCACCAGGATCTTCTCGTTGGCCGCGGACATGGTTTCGATGGCATTCTCCAGGGGGCTGATTGTGCTCTGTTGGAAAACGAGATCACCAAGGAGAGAGGGCCTTAGCAGGTTGCTTCAAAAACAGATGTAATTATTGGTACTGATTTCACTTGGGGTTGGAATTCAAAAGAGGCAAAGCTCCCCTCGGGGCTGTAGCAGGCTCTTGTAACGAGAGAGCCCAGGGGGGCCATCTGCTGTCTGGGGAGAAACAGGCTGAATTTGTGCTTAGTGAGAAAGAGGTGTCCCTGGGGAGACGGGCCAGACATGTCAGGGACTTGAGGGGTCTCAGAGGCTGTGCACCTACTATGTGTGAACACTTAGCCGGACGGATTAGAGCAGCGGGTGGTATGATCACCCAGCCTGGCCCTGAGTAGGTCCTAAGATGAAGTGCTGGTAGCCAGGTCCCCTTGCAATCAAGTGGTCCTTCGTACTCCGCAAAGGCATTTCCCCACATTACCCTTTTCAGTCCTCTTAGGAATCCTTTGGGCAGCATAAAATAGGCATATTATTACAACTTACTTCTGCCACTGATCACTTGGGCAGTTCAGGTCCCATCTTTGGGCTTCAGTCTTCTCATATGCAAAATAATTCAACTGGGTGAGAACTAGGAATGGGGTGCACACTGGAGATCTGTGGGCCAAGCTGGATTTTACCCAGCACGTGAGTTCTAATTTATTGTTACTACTATTATTATTAATTCAACTGGAGGGAGCTTCCCACAGCTTCCACCACTCCCCGTTGTCTTAAGGTGACAGTTTCCCATATTTATGTTATCTTCCTGGGCTCTGGAGGTACTTGGATTTGTAGCTCTTGGACTAAATGACCTCCAGAGTGTCTTTCGGCTCTGAAATTCCATCGTATTTCAATCTCTGTTTTACAGATTAGAAGACTAAGGCCAGAGATACACTGTGTTTATCCAACATCACCTAACTCCTTGCTTTGGGTCTCTGACCTCCCTCCCCCAGCTCAGGGCTTCTTGTAAAGCTTACATATTCTTGGGGCCGAGAACAAGGAAATACCCCCCACCTCCAGCAGAACTTACACTTGAATCCCATCAGAAAACACCTCTCTGTACAAACAGTCCTGTAGTCATGACAGTTCATGAAAGAAACAAGAAGGGCAAGACACAATTTCTATAACACAAAAGCAACTGCTTATGGGTTTTGCCTATTAATTGAGTGACTGCTTGATGGATTCACTTCATTAATAACTATTCTTGAGCGTCAGTTATGTGCCAGGGACTATGCTTTGCACTCAGAGGTGTGGCAGGGAACAAAGCAGGCAAAAATCTGTCTTCCTGGAGCTCACAGTCTAGAGGAGCTTATATCCTAATGTCACTAGATTTAAAATTCTAGATATTAAAAATAAACACACAGGCAAATGATGTGATCTGTTAGGAGGTTATCGGTGCTTTGAGGAGAAATACCGTGGTGGTGGCGGTGGGGGATGGGAACTGCAGGGAGTGCAGGCAGGGATCCCCTCAGTTTGCCTACAGTCCCGTGGGGACAGCGGAAGGAGCAGGGGCACCTTACTGAGCATCACCAGAGGACAGGACACAGCCAGGGCCAATGGGTAGCGACCACAGATTAGCAGGAAGTTTCTGTTCCTCATTTCAAAAATGGGATCCATAATACTGTGTAATTCACAGGGCTTTGCGGGATTAAATAAGATAATGCCATCAAGCCCTTGACACAGCGTCTGGGACACTTGTCAAAGCCTATTGTGCACTGATGTGTCCCATGAATAAGGGCATGAATGGTTTCTTCCTCTCCAAGGCACTACTTACTGGGGTGGGCTGGGGACACAATGAGGAAAACGGAGAGAGTGAGTCCATCCGGGTGTCTGATACGGGAGGTTAAAGTCAAACCTCGCCTCTTTTATTAAACTTGAACAACCCACTGACTCTGTACCTCGGCTCCTTCATCTGTAAGATGGGAAAATAAGAACATCTACCTTGCCGCGTTGTTGAGGGGTTTAAATGAGGTCATGCATAAGAACAGTTTAGCACATGCTCAGTAATGTCTGTTGATGTCATCATCATCATTAGGATATTTCCCCTCAGGTCTAGGCCACCTCTGTGAAAAGGAGATTGGAGGACCACCGTGCTGCTGGGGGGCCTTCAGGGCGGGAGAGGGCAGTCTCAATGCTGATCATCAAAGATGTCTGTCAGACCATGTCCCTCCTCTGCTCGTGGCTCCAGTTCACCTAGTGGAAAAGCCCAAGCCTGTCTGGTGCCTGCAGAGTCCTCCCTGATCTGCTGTCAGACAACTGCCACTCCCCCCTCACTCGTTCTGATTCAGCCACAAGCATGTTTTGTCCCAGGGCCTTTGCACCTGCTGTTCCCTCTGCTAGAACACCCTTCTCTTCAATGTCTGCATGGACCACCCCCCTCACTTTCTCTAGGTCTTTGCTCAAAAGCCATTTAGCTGGGAGGCTTTCTCTGACCACTTTGCTTAAAATAACCCCTCCTTCATCACCTTTCTCTTTCATTTTTCTCCACAGTGGTTCTCTCCACCTGGCATAATATATATTTATTTTGACTTTTTAGTATGTCTTCTCCACTAGAATATAAGCTTCATCGCAAAATCTCCAGGTGCTTGGCATGTGTTAGAAACTCATTAAACACTGGTTGACTGAGTAAGTGAATAAGGTATCTTGAATATGTCCCTGCTTCTCAGGTTTCCTCACAATCACCCTGGCTTTCCCTTTGCATCCTGGGAACTGCAAGACCCTTAGCTGTTTGAGACCCTGAAGTGTGTTGAGAAGCAAAATACACGCTATCTGCACAAGAGTTCAAACATTTGTGTACTAGCCAGAGCTTTGCCTCTGTGTGATTTCCCTTCCCTAGCCTCAGTTTATCCAACTATCAAATGGGTTCATAGTAAGATTCTGCAGAGGGGCCTCAAAGGGCTGCTGGGTTGGGAGGATATAAGAGGGTGATTGTGTCAATGGAATTCCAGACCCTCTGCCTCCCCTTCTGCATCCAAACACAGAAGAGCCCCATCCATCAGCTTTATTACTGGGTTCTATGGTACCTTTCATTTGCAGAGAAAAAAAATGTTATCTGATGCTGAAAAAAAAATATGAAAGCAGGTAAACTGGATGCTGCCTCAGGTCCCTTCCTGCATTGGAATTCCTGAACTCCCACAGTGGCTTTGAACAAAAGCGTGTCCCTATTTCCAGTCACAGGAGCCTCCTGAGGCTGGCTCTGGCCTGAAGGCCCGCAGACTCACCTGGGACATGTGGACCACCTCGAACCAGCGCAGGATGCCCGGAAGCTTGTACGCGGTGACGAAGGAGGTTCTCTCGATCCACATCGACTGTCCAGTGGCAGGGGCGGCAAGGGCAAGAGAGCAACACACTTATGAAACCTGGCTATCAGAGTCTGGCGGGAACCCAGCCAGGCCCCCAGGCCTCCTATCTGCCCGGAATCAGAATAAATACTACAAGACCCAGAAACACACTCCCACCTTATCGTTAAGAATTCTTTCTCAAAGTGAAATTTAAGTTTTCCCTGGATTTAGGTCCAGTAAGTTTTAACCTGGTCTCTGAACAGGCAGAATTTTTAGGCAATATTGAATGCATCCACCTGCATTCTCTGGGGGCAGGAGGGGTCCACAGTGTTCGTTAGATTCTTAAAGGGGCAGTGAGTCCCCAGATATGAAGAATCACCGTCTAGGGCAAGGAGCTGAGAGAGACTTGGAGCCACCTCCTCGTGCCAGCCTTGGCCTTTGGGAATAGAAGACAGGTCCTGGCTGGGAAACACACAGGGGACACAGGGGACTGGAAGCCTTGTGGCTTCTTCTTTCCTGCAAGGTTTGACTTCATCAACGCCCCTGCTTAGCCTGAGGGGCCCTACCTTCTGGAAATGCCTGAATGCCCTGTGGTTGAAAAGTGCATCTCACCCCAGGCCCGGGTTGGGCTACATCTTGAGAGTGGAGAGGCTCCAGAAATGAGATAACAAACACAGCGGAAGAGACGGGAGAACAGGTGTCACTGGACCGATGGGAAGCAGCATTCCTCCCTTTGACTTTGCAGCAGATGCCCTCCCCTTCTGATCCTGGCAGTGCACGCACTGGTAGAGGAGGCCCAGGGGAGTGATCAAGGCATCTGAAGGGTGGGGGAGATACTTACGGCGAACTCATTCTCAGGGTCGACCGTCCCCCTGCGCACCGGCCGGGAGTAGTGGAACTTCTGTACATAGTTGGATTTGTAAAAGCTGCAAGACAGGTAGCGGCCTGAGGCTCCTGACAGCGAAGCCTGACCTGGCCCCGTACTGCCCAGGGAGGCCCACTGCAGTAAACTCCAGCTCTGGCAGAGCCCTTGCTGTAGCATTTAAAATCAGGCTTCCCTTGCAAGATGATTTAGAGGCCGGCCAGCCTTACGCCCTCGTGTGAACATAGCACCCCACAGAGTACTGAAAAAGTTGGAAGTCTGCCATCAGTGCACCTAGTGATCTTGTGATCTCAGTGCACCTAGTGATCTTGTGATCTCAGTGAAGGATCGAGATACATCTAAGGTCCCAGCCTAACGTCCTGGGGGATCTTCCAAGGATTCTTTAGGGGTCCCAGCCACCCCTTAAGTCACTCTTCCTTAATCTCTAAGGGGGGGGTTCCTCAGGGTCAGCAGGGAACGGTGCTAGCTGTGCGGTTGTTATGCCCTGCCCAAGGGTGCCTGGACCAGAGGGCGACGGAAGGCTGAGATCCAAGCTGAGCTACGTCTGCTCAGCCTCCTGCACTAGTGCGAGGCAGCCTCTCCCTGAAGGATCAGGCCATGCTTCTCACAAAGAAGCACCTGCTTCTGACAGGTCCTTCCAGAGGAGAGGCCTTTTCCTAAGGCATGCACGGTGCTAAACTGGGCACCTAGACCCGAGGGGGGTGAGCCGGACAGCTTGGAGCGGGGAAGCCTGGCGCCTTGCAGATCCCAAGGACCCCCTGCTTCGTTGCCTCATCATCGACCTTGCGGGCTGGTATTAAACAGATCAACACCTGCCTTCATGCCGCTCCCTCTAATGCCCCCCACTTTTGAAAATCATTATCTGAACAGATCCACTGTCAACACACAGCCCTGTCAAATGCCAAAAATATGCCCCTTGGAGAACGTGCTCAGCATGAGCACCATCCCCCGTCCTCCACCCTCCCCATCACCTGTCCGCCCACCCCCTTTGGCTGTGGATTCCTTGGAGTCACTCTGGGATCAGTCTGAGTGACAGGCTCTCCATGTCCAGTTCAGCGAATCTCACTGCTGCTTCCTGAGGACTCGCTGTGCCGCAAGGTGAGCCTCGTTCCTCTCTGCCGTCTCTGGTGTCAGCCTTTTAGGGCAGAGTCCAGAGGGCTGACGGGGTGATGCTTCTCCCAAGAGGAAAGGGAGAGCAGGCTGGCTCGGATAGAGAAGAAACTAGAAGGCACCAGGGCCTGTCCTGCCACCCGCTCAGCTTGGTGGGCCCATGGGAATCTTCCTCCCCACCCTCCTTCCCCTGGGCTGGGCGTCTTACTTTATAATCTGGTCAGGCACTGGCTTGTTCTTGAACCTCGGGTGTTCATCCAGGACGGGCTGGACAGTGAAACACTGGATGTCTGCGATCCCTGCCGTTAAGAACTCACAACGTGTCAGTCGGCAGTTCCAAGCACAGACGGTCCCAGCTGAGACCTCCCAGGACAGTCCCTCATAGGGCCAAGTTTTTAACCTCAGGGTGCTTGCTGGCTGACCAGTCAGCAGTCACTTTGGTCCTTATCAGAGCGGCCTGTCATTTTGCAACCCCAACCCAGGGCGCAGCCCCTGCTAACAGTGGGTTAGTAGTCCTTAAGCCTCATTATCATTGCTATGTTATCATTAACATGAATGACACCCAGTGCATTTATAGCTCTCAGTCATCTGCAGAACACGTCTCCCCACGGTCTCCTTTCATCTCTCCGGTTCCACTGAGCAGCGTTATTGAATCAAACAAGGACATCAAGGTCAAATCAAGGTCAAAGAAGCTGGACAACCTGTTGAAGGTCACACAGTTTGTGAGCACAGAGCAAGGGTCTGTATTTGGGTCTTTCTACCCTAAACTCAGGGTTCTTTGACTCTAGACTTCTATTCAATATGGCCCTCTAACCCAGCAGCATTAGCATCACTTGGGAGCTTGTTAGAAATGGTGACTCTCAGGCCCTACCTCAGACACACTGAATCGGAGTCTGTGTCTGTGTGAGGTCCTCAGGTGATTCATATGTATGTTCCAGTTTGAGAAGCATGCAGACACCTGCCATTTTGCACTCTGACTCTGAAAGTTCGGGAGTAACTGCCTGGGGCAGGAATGGCAGGCCATATCCAGGCTCAGTGGGAAGGAGTTCTGTGATCAGTTAGTGATGCCTTCTGTGGGCACAGGATATAGGAGAGGCACCGCATGTGCCAGGTTTTTGTTATGCCCATTTTAAGTCAGTAATATAGCAAACCAAATAAAAAAGGCCAGTCATCACCTGAACCTTACTTCCCTTTCCCTACCTCCCATGGCTTCTCTACCCATCTATCTTCTTCAGATATCCAAGTTCTCCCATCTCTCTGCTCTACCCGATGACCACCACAACTCCAAAAACTCTTCTCCTGGGCCTGATATTTCTGCCAATGGAAGAATCACAAAGTCCTCTCATTGGCATTCAAATATGCCAGTATTTGAATATGAAGTATTCAAATATTCCAATAGGATCCTAACCCATTTCCCACCATTATCTCTGCAAAGCCAGCAGATTCTACTGTTCCCTTTGCTTGGAATACTTCCCCACATCACCACCACAGCTCCATGAACGTTCAATCTACCATCAGTCAGGTGTCCTTTCCCTTCATGACTCTGTACTTAGGACTCTCCTCTCTCCAGCAACCTGTCTCCTCCCGACTGTCCCCTCCCCAGCGGACTGTGAGCTTTCTGATGGCAGAGGCTAGGATTCTTTCACACGTAAGAAATCGCCAAATGTAATTCCAAGTTAAATCCAATCCCCCTCCCCCAAGAAACTCAATTCACATTAATATGGTGGAGATTTAATTGTTAGACATTGAAGACTTTTTCCACATCCAATGAGAGTCCCTCACAGAGAAAGAGACAGAAACAGAGACAGAAAGAGAGAGAGATGAGAGGGTGAGAGTGAGCAGGGCTTAACACAAATGAATAAACCCCAGGGGAGGGATTTCCACAATATTCAGGAAGGCTAATTTCCTTCTCACGTCGTATTGTGAACCACCTTCTCTGGGAAGGAAGTCACTCTGGGTTAAGTCTAGGACAGGAGCTGGCAAACTATGACCCTTGGGTCAAATCCAGCTCACTGCCTGTTCTTGTATGATTCACAGCTAAGAACAGTTTTTGTATCTTTAAAAATTGGAAAAAAGAGTATTATGTGACATATGAAAATGATATGAAATTCAAATGTCAGTGTTCACAAATGAAGTTCTATCCGGGCACAGCCACACGTGTCCATTCAGGCATTACCCACGGCCGCTCTCCCACCACAGCAGACTGGAGTAGCTGCGACAGACTTACAAAGCCCGTGAGGACTAAAATACTTCCTGTCTGGTCCTTTACAGAGAAGTTTGCCAATCCCTGATTTTGGTTTCTTTTTCACTTTTTTTTTTAAGTTGAAGTATAGTCAGTTTACAACGTTATGTCTATTTCTGGTGTACCCATCCCTGTTTTAAAGAAGGTTCTAAGCCATGGGTACTGATCTTAGCAATTCACCTTTGTCCAAGAGGAGAGTCCAAACCTGTCTTGGGGAAGCCAGCGACATCAGAGCTCTCCGATCATGTCCAGCAGGATATGTGGCTTGACTCTCTCACCACGTGTTGAACCTATGCATGGAACTGTGGCCCCGAGGTCGGGGCAGAGGGGAGGACAGGGGACAGGGGACAACTTTGCTTTCAAATGTTTTCCTCTATTGGATACCTTAGTGGGAAGACATGAGATCTGTCATCTTTCCAAACTGCTTGTCAGCTTTTCGACACATGAAGGCAAGAGAACAGAGCGTTAAGAGCTCAGATTTTGGCAAAATTCAGACCTGAGTTCAAATCCTAGTTCCACCAATTCCTGGGACCTTGGGCAAGCCATTTACATTTTTTGAACCTGTTTTCTTATTTGTAAAATGCAGAGAGTTGTAATCCCCAACTCATACGATTATTATGAGGATAAAATGAAACTCAAAAAAATGCCCGGTACACACGATGAACAGTTAATGAAGAACATTCTGTCCATCAATCTTAAACAAAACGACAGTGTTATAGAAAGAATACAGACTTTCAGACAGATGGATCTTGGAGTTCAAATCTCAACTCCATCACTAACTAGCTTTGTAACCTTAGACAAACTGCTTTACCTCTTTGCCCCATATTCCTTCTCTATGAAATAGGGTAAATTAATGCCCATCTTAGAGGGTTTTATGAGGATTAAAGAAATAATAGTTATAAAACACCCAGTCTAGTGTGGCATGAAGAGGACCTTTAGCAAGTATCAGCCCTTCCTCTTTCCCTTCCCACCTGGTTCCTGGCGCTGAAGCAAGACTGCGTATGATGACACGGCCAGGAGCATACGTGCCCTCCTCCCACAGCAAGCCAAAAGGCCACGGAGCTGTTCAACACCAGGACGTCTACTTAGAAGGGCCTCAGTGCTAATCCCGTGTCTCGCCTGGAACCAAACTCACATTTGTAACCAGCCAGCCCCGCCACCGGTTGCATTTCCTCCTGCAAATAACCCTGGCAGAGCAGGCACAAAGGGCCAGCGAGCATAATGAAAAGGTTACTGGTGAATATTTATCGCCCGAGGGGAACATATTTGGATTAAGGTCCGTTAGACTTAGCGGACCAGGCATGCAACCTGTTGGCCCCACTTTGAAGGCTGTGTCTTAATTTGTGCTACAGGACGCAGTACGGGAGCCAGGCTGGGCTACCGCGGCCCCTCCCGCTCGCCCAGCTGTCCGCCTCATCCTTGGGTTTGTACGCCCCCTGCCACCTGAGCCCTGCCCCTGCCCAGCGGCGTCGGCTCCCGGCCTTATGAACATCATGCTTTGCTGCACTGGAGGCAGATTACAGCATATCCTGTCCAGTCTCACCAGCCACATCCACGTCACCTCAGCCGTCAGTGTGCTCCAGCGAGCTGGCTCCCCTGCCTCCTCCCTCCCTCCTTCCTTGCTCTGTTTGTCTCTCTCTCTTCTCTTTCTTTCCCCTTCTCTCTCGTTTTCTTTCTCTCTGCGTTAACCAGCCAAATATCTTCTGAGAGTTGGCTCTGGGGATTACTGCGATGAGCAAGGCAGCACGGGGCTCTGCCCTCCCAGGAGCTTCCAGTCTAGCCTGCGCGTACCTTTAAAAGCTCAAGAGGTGAGGACGGGTTGTGATCAATTCTCTAAAGAAAACGAACAGGGTTTGAGATACCAGAGTCCTGAAGACTTCAGATAAGGTGACCAGGGCAGGCTTCTTCTGGGAGGTGACACTGAGTTAGGACCTGACAGGTGAGAAAGGAGCTGGCGGAAAGGCATTCCAAGCAGAGGGAACAGAAAATGCGCAGGCCCAGAGGTGGGAACAAGCCGGACATATTTAAGGCTCAGAAACAAGGCCCATGTAGCCAGTGGGGCATGAGAAAGCAAAAGGAGAGTCGAGGGCAATGACATTGGACATGCAGACAGAGGTCAGATGACAGCCTTGCAGGCCTTGTTCAGGAGTTCTGATTTTATTATAAGAGCACTGTGGCACCATTTCAGTTCTTGGAACCTCAGGGCCTTTGCACAGGATGGTCCTTCCCTCTGTCTGGGACATCCTTCCCACCTCCCACTAACCTTTGACTGATTACTCACCTTAAACATCACCTTCCCCAGGACACCTTCCGTGCCCTCCCAATCACAGTGCCCTGCAGGGCACTGATCACATTTCTATCAATGTACATTTAATGATGCAATTAGTTGTTTAATGTCCTTTACTTGCTAGACTAGAAGCTCCCTGCAGGTAGGACCTCTTTGCGAGTGGAATCCCTTGCACAAAGCTTGGCAGTCAGGGCTTGACAGTACTCACTACAAGATTGAAGGAATGAGGGAGGGAGTGAATTTTTCAATGAATGCACCATTAAGAGTTGGGTTCTTTTTGGATCCCGCAGTGGACACTAAAACTGGCACCACTGGAATGGTTCTGGCAGCAGCTCTGAGCTCTAAGATGGGGCTCTGTGGACTAATGTCCTGGCAGGGCTGCCCACGCCTGGCCCTTGGCTGGGGCGTTCCTCAAGGATACACTGGCCCGGGGCGTTCTTGACGTCGTCCCCGGGGGCAGAGGTTGTGTTCATCTTCTCCGCGTTGGGGAACTGGCTCATCAGCTGCATCTGGAAATCTTCTCTTCGCTCGTACTCCTTCCCTCGGTAGATGAACACTTTGTTCTGCAGAGAAATGACACCGGTCAGAGATGTCAGGGCCCAGGTTTGGGGAACGTGGTCCAAGCCAAGCTGGGACGCTTGTGACATGAGCACAGGGCTGTGGTGACTTCCGATAGCTCCCTCCCCTCTCTGTATCCCCCGACCCAGGCGAAAGAGGAGCTCAACTTCCTGATCTTCTATCTGGGCACACCACTTTAAAAAAATTGTTTCTAAAGGGAGAGATCACGGATGCGGAGAACTTATCTTTCAAACCATCATATGTACAGCTTCCAGAATAATTCCTTACTCAGCTCACACTGTGTCACACCCACTCTCCCATTTACAAGACCACAAAGTTTCCCTCCTGCCTTTAATGGGCCATGTGGGCTGAGCCTGTGGGATGGAAGAGATCAGCATCCGGGTCCTTCATCAGTGGCTCCATGGAAACACACTCTTTATCCTTCCCGGACCACGTTAGCCTTTTCGACAGCAGTAGTTTTCAAACAGGGGGTGATTTTGCCTCCAAAGGGATGCTGGCAATGTCTGGAAACATTTTTGGCTGTCACAGCTCTGGGAAGGGGCGCTGCTGGAACCTAATGGGTGGAGGCCCAGGATGCTGCACAAGACAGCCCCACAGCCAAGAGTTACCTGGCCCAAAATGTCCATAGAGCTGAAGGTGAGAAGCCCTGTTCTAGACCATATCTGTGTCATCTAACGACCCCTAAATTCTTCTGTCCAGACCCACGCTGGCCACCACCTCCCTGTGTCAGTGCTTCTAAACCTGGCCCCTCATCACAGAAGCCTAGGAGACTTTCAGAAGTCCACATTCCCAGGCGTCACTCCAGACCTGCTGAAATAAAGTCAGGGGGAGTAAGGCCCAGGGGCGTAGACTTTCAACAAGTTCCCCCGGGGGTTCCGATGCAGGATCAGGTGTGGGAAGTCACCGCTGTTCCCTGGAGGAAACCCTCATATCTGCCTCTTCTGCAGCTCGTGGTGGTCACTCCGGTAAGCCCACCCTGATTTCCACGTGGGTTGGTACCAGTGAGGGGTTTATCTCCTTGACCATACTAAATACGGCGAGGATCAGATTTCCTGTTTCTTTTGTATCTCCCTGACCTCAGTCAGGATTGAACCACAGACTCACAGACCAGAAGGAAGCCTACAGCTGACCTAATCCAACGCTCTACAAAAGCAGACACGGTTCAGACACCATGCTCCAGGGTTCCCCGAGGGGCCCCTAGACTCCTGCAGGGCCTCACAAGATCAAAACTCTTTTCATCGTGACAGTTAAGATGCTGTTTGCCTTTTTCACTCTCATTCTCTCACGAGAGTACAGCAGAGTTTTCCAGAGGCTGCGTGATGCAGAAACATTCAGAATCTAGCTGTCTTCTCTTAATATGGACATTAAAGGGATTTGCAGAAATATGAAACAAACTCACTTTCACACTATTTTTTATGGGAAAACAGAGCCATAAAGATGCAACACATGATGTGCTAATTAGTGTTATTATTATTGTTTAATAAACGGATACAGTTGACCCTCCATATCCTCAGGTTCTGAATCCATGGATTCAACCAACTGTGGGTCAAGAATATTTGAAAACACAAATTTCAGAAATCTCCAAAAATAAAAACTTGAGTTTGCTGCACTTCAGCCACTACTTACATGGTATTTGCGTTGTATTAGGCCTTTTAAGTCATGCAAAACTGATTTAAAGTATTTGGGAGGTTGCATGCAACTACTATGCTATTTTATATAAGGGACTTGAGTATCCTCAGAGTTTGGTACCTGCAGAGGGTCCTGGAACCAATTCCCGGTGGATACCAAGGGATGACCGCATTTAAACATTCCCTTAGTGTTAATTTTGAGTATCATAAATGTAGACAGATGAAGTCTACAAATACAGTTCTTCAGGGACCTTGATATTTTTTAAGAGAAAGGGGTCCTGAGACCAAAAGGTCTGAGAACGCGTAGCAGAGCTCCTCCCGCCTCTCTGAGCATCTCACTGCGGGGATGGGGCGCTCACTACCTCACACGGCAGCTCTGGTTGCTGTGCATCTAGAGAAACACAGCAGGTGTTGAGGTGCTGATAGTGGAGGGGGATAGGGGAGCACATGGGGGTGGGGACGGTGCTCAGACAGAGGAGGGTGAGGAGGAGCGCACAGGGTCTGAGCACAAGCAGAGCCTCAAACACAGAGGGAGAGCCCACATGAGATGCCAAGGCCCCAGGTGCCCTGGTCTGTGCCTGAGTCACCCAGACTCACCCGCAGGAAGGAGGGGAAACCCTGGCCGTAGTATCCGACGGCAAAGTAGTCTGGCTTGGGTCTGAGGATTTTCATGATTTTTTCATAGAATTTTGCCTGCTGGATCTGAAAGAAGAAAGCTCACAGCTTATAACAACACAGATGTGGATTAAAGGCACATTCAGCTCCAAGAAGCCGCAGTTTAGACGTGATCATTACAGCAGAACCCACGTGCCAAGTGCACACGTTTGCATGTTCGTGGAGACGTCTAAAACCACACCAGCAGCGAGCTGTACTTACGATATACCAGGTATCCTGTTAATCACGCCACCTGCATTAGCACGTTTACTTGCACTGCCCTCGTAACAGTTCCACAGTACTGTATTTCCGTTTTGCAGATAAAGAAATGGTATCTCACGGTGCAGCCAGTGAGCACAGAACTGAACCCAGCCAGCTGTCCAGAGCCCGGACCACCGCCACTCCACTGCACCCGGTACGTTTGTGACGGTCTGTGGATGGAGGTGTCTCTGAATACAGATGTCTCCCTGTGTATGCACACCTCACATGTTTCTTCAGTTCTGAGAGGTGTGTATTTTTCATATGTTAACATCTTTGAAAACACTTTTGTGTTTAACTTTATACCTGACGGCATCTTCCGATTGCTATTAAGTGGAGAGAAATCGCGATGGGGCACGTAAAACAGAATGGTATGGCTCCCAAGCGATGGCGTCTTAAATTCGACACAACATGGAAGAGAAGTGCATGTGGTCCTGGTCGTGAGCCTGTGTGATGTGGTCTTGGTGCACAGATGTGCACGCACATCTGCGTGTGCATGAACGTATGCTGGGCATGGGTGTGCGTGCATGAATGTGTGCTGTATGTGCGTGTGCAATGCACCTGTTTGGAAGGCATGTGTGCACTTCCACACCCAGAAACATCTATGTGGATAGAATCAAGCACGTATAGTGTTTCTTGGTGCAAGCAGTGTGTTCGCATCATATCTTGGAACACTACACACCGTACCCATCCCCCCACCAAAAAAGCTTTATTTCTTCTTCCAACCTTCTGACTCTCATTTTATAGTTCCCTGGAAACAGCTGGACTGGCCTCTCGAAGTGGGCTGAGATGGGGCCCTGGAGTCCTGGTTCTCAGGCCACCAGGAAATATGTGTGTGGGGATAAGCCAAAATGTTCTGCCTTTTCCCTGTGGAGGCCACCTCCCCGCCAAGGCCTGGCCTCTGCAGCAGAAGCAGGATGGGCTGGCTTCCCCTTACTTTCCACTTCCTCCACCAAATCACAAGCTTCGAGGAGCTAATGGGGAATGGCCAGATGGGGAGCATTTTAATGTGATTTATCTGTTAATCAGAAAGCACAGATTTTCGTTTTTATTTCATTGGCTTAGTGATTTGTAGGAATTTTACTGCGAATGTAGCAGTGTTTACTGGGTGTGCAGCATCAGCCCCAGCGCCAAGCAGGTACTTAACACTCCATCCAAGAAACTGTCACTGATGAGCTTTCCAGCAAGATCTCCCTTTGGAAATATTCCCTACTGGGAGGGAGGCACTCAGCACAGCCTTGCTCACCTGGGGCCCGACTTCCATTCCGTTCCCGGTGCCCTAATCCCATTTGGCCTCCTGCCCCTGCCACCCCTCTCTCCAGCCTCTCTGCTGAGCCGAGGCCCTGGGCACCCAGCCTCCAGGGCAGCCAGCTCCCCCCGAGGACGTCTTACCAGGTTCTGGCTCAGCAGCTCGTAGTCAAAGATTTCCATCTCATACTGTTCCGCCAGCTCCTTGCACAGACTGATGGCCTCTTCCCACATCTACGAGGAAGGTCATGGAGACAAAGGTTACGGCAACCTCCAGGCTTGCAGAAGGAAGGGACCAGGGAAACTCTGCTCCTGGGACTGAGCCACAAGCCTCACTCTGGCCCAGACCTGGCCCCACACCCAGGAAGCCGGGGGCCTCCCAGGAAGCCGACCTTTCCTCTGCCACTCATCCTAGTTTCATGACAAATAATGGAACACGTGCAGATGAGGCTAAATACCTTATTTACGTGCTCTCTGGATCTTCACAACCACTCTGAGAGGTGAATAATAGTATCTGCACTTCCCAGGTAAGAAATGGACCTTAGATGGCAACACATGTGGCCCAGGTCGGATGCCCAACCCACAGCAGGGCCAGGATGCACACCCGAATGCGGCTCTCCACCTTGCACTTACTTCCCTCCCTCAGGAGAGCTTAGTAAACTAACATGTGTCTCCCTGCGCGCAGGTCGGGCAGGGAGGTGTTAGCCCCATTTTCCAAAGAGAAACGGTCCACAAAGGAGTAAGCAGGCGGCCGGAGGTCAGAAAATTTCTAGACACAGAGTTGGGGCCAGATCCAGCTTTCCTAATGTTTGCTCCTGGGATCTTTCCACTCTGTCAATCCTGTCACTTTCTTTTTCCTTTTGGGCAAATGTCTTCCCTCCCTCCCTTCCTCTCTTTCTCTCACTTTAGAAAAAAATCGTGGTAAGAACATTTAACCTACGATCTGTCCTCTTCACAGATTTTTAAATGCACAATGCATAATTGCTAACTCCAGGCCCAATGTCGTACAGCAGACCTCTAGGATTTATTCATCTTACTTAAATGAAACTTTATACCTATCAATTCTTAATGGGGTTATTTGGGGTGAGTGGGCCAGGGGCAGCAGAGAGGTGGAGGTGGTGGTGGGACTAGAGTATTAAAAAGAATGATTAAAGCTTTTTTCTTAAATAGGTCTTTTCCATCTTTTAAAAGAATTCTGAAAAACAAACTCTGGACATAGGGAGTCCTTTTCCTCTGCTCTGTCTTGGCTGAAATCAATAGATCATCTCCCCCATCTTAGACAGAAGGGATCAGGAACCTCTGCAGAGAGGCAGGGGGAGGTGCTGGGTGGGCTGGAGATCTGACAATCTCAAGGGACACCCATTAGATTTCACATTTGGCTTAAAATGGAAGATGCACCTAAATGGAGAAGCTGGGGGAGGCGGGGGAGGAGAGAGGGGAGCTTGCCAAAATGCAGTGTGTGCTTTGTAGCAAAAGTGCTCTCTCTGCATCCAAGCATAAAAATAAATAAAGGCAAGTGCTGAGTGGAGGAGCCGTGGCTGTAAACCCATGGACAGCTTAGTGAGCAGCATAAAAATGCTTTACGTGCCAGGAGGAGTCACGTCCTCCGGCCAGGCTGGGCTGGGGCTTTCTTTCTCCTTAGCCTGACCAAGAAGATGGTGGTAAGTTGGGCCAGAGGACTGTTTGGCTCAGGTGAAGGTCTTTGCCAACTTCCCACCATAATGTGCCAAAAATACTCTCCCCATGTGTTAAGAGATCACTAAGGGGCCAAGGAGGGGGACAGGCAGGGAGTCAGATCCCTGGTGTTTCCTCCAGGTTTGCCTGGGACCTCCAAGTCTCATACATTAGTTACTGAGCCACCTGCTGGCTCCTAGGCATGTTAAGGTATATGGTGATGGAACAGATGAAAAAATGAACAGGAGAGTCTCTGCTTTCATGAAACAGAAGTGGGTAAAGCACACATGTAAACAGACGTAACAGTTGGGTTTTGACGGATGTAGAGGAGTCCACCAGGTACTGACAGACGCACTTATGGAGCAGAAAGCCATTGTGTGTGTCTAGATCAATGCGCCTCCATGAGGGAAGATACAGGGAAAGGAAGTTAAAGGGATGCTGAAGAGTTTGGGCTTTCTTCTAGAAGCCACCGTAGCAGTGGCTTTCAGAGTGTGCTCTACCCATCTGCTCCCTCCTCTCTGCCCCCAGAGTACCTTAGCACCACCCTGTTCCCTCTCCCTTCCCCAAGATGACACAGCACCAAAGGGTCATGTGCCAAAAAAAGATGATGACTGGTACGTCTGTTTTGCCAACTAGGTAGTAAGCCCCTTGACACCGAGGATTATGCCCTTTTTCCTCTCTGCTCAGCACAGGATGGATCGACCTGGACACTTTGCAGAGGACAAGGCTCAACACATCCTTTGGGGGCTTTCGCACAGTGACTGGCTTAATCAGCTGATGAGCCAAGAGGAAGCACTGACTCGATGCCCAGAAGGACAGGAGGTTCCGGGGACAGCAGACTCTCTGCCCTCAAGAGGCTTATAATTACAAATTATAAAAACAGTGTTCTGTAACTGCTCAGCTCCTGGGAATTTATAAGCCCATCCACAGACATTACCTCATTTTATCTTTCCAGGGAAGGTGGGGAGATCAGACTAAGACAGATGCAATGAACTGCAGTAACAGAACGGGCCAAAATTAAGTGCTAAATTATGTCTTGATGAACTGTAAGAGGCTTTGCCATTCAGAGGAGGGGCGGGCTGGAGGTAAGCCAGAGGACTCCAGACAAGCTCGGCAGAGGAAGTGGCCGGTCTACTGGCGCCTTGAAGGCAGAGCAGATAATAATGATGACAGTTAAAGTTTAACAGGCTGTTCTTCTGTACCAGGTCCTATGCTGGGTGCTCTACACGCAGTGTTTTTCCCCTCACCTAATTTTCACAATGCAACTAGGGAGTGTGTACTTTTAACATCTCACTATTATGGACGGGGAATTGGAGTCTCCGAAAGGCCAAGGGGATTGTAGGTTGTAGAGGAACAAGGTCTAAAGCCTAGAGCCTGAGCACTTAGCCACGCTGCCTCGACCCCTATGGGATGAACGGTAGCATTTGGGCTGATGCCTCCTGGAAGTCTATGAACAGCAGCAGCTGGTCTGCCTAATCTCTAGACCAAACCCAACAAAGCATCCTGTTCTTGCTGTTTAGAGATCAATGATGACACTTTGATGTCTTTCATACATTCAATTAATTCATTTACACAACATGTATCTATTGGCACCTGTATGTCAGGCTCCAGGCCAGTTCTGGGGACTCAGCAGTGGATAAGACAAGTCTGTGCTCACAACCTTCTCAAGTTGGAGCCAGACAATGATCAAGTGAAAACAAGATGATCAAGGTGATGTCTGATAGTGACAAGTGCTTTGAAGAAGTAATACGGGTGACTCAGGGCAGGGGTGCTGCTTTGTCTCGTGTGGTCTGGGAAGGCCTCCTTCAGGACATGACGATCTTTGCTTGGGCAAAACCCTGAGCCATGAGAAGGAGCCAGCCAGGGGAAGATAAGGAGGAGAAATTTCTAAGCTGGGAAAAGTAAGTGCAAAGGTCCTGAGGTAGAAAAAGAACTTGGCATAGAACATGTGAGCATGAGCCTGGGCAGTGATGACATGAGAGAAGTAGTCAGGGGACAGCTGCTGTGGGGTCTCATGGGTCATGGGAAGGACTGTGCAGTTTGTTGTAAGTGGAGGGGACAGCCATCTGAGATGGCTAGAAGCAAGACAATGGCGTGACCCAATACAGGTTTATGATCACCTTGTTTCCTAAATGGAGGATGATCTGCTGTGGGGATAGAGGATGCAGGGAGGTTGCTTAGGATTCACTGAGTGGCCAGATGAGCAATGTTGGTGCTTTGAACGGAGGTGGCAGGGGTGGGGATGGAGGGAAGTAATCAGACTTGGGAGGGAGAGCTGAGCAGAGCAGAGGGACTGGGTGGAGAGTCTGGGAGGGAACGGTCCTTCCCGGTACCTAGGGTTCCCGCAAAGGGAGGAAGGGCAAGAACCAGTTACCTTTCCTTTGTCAAAGTAGCCTATGATGATCTCATACAGTGTCTCCTTCAGCTGCCGGTGGGTCTGGGGGTGCTGCTGGCCTGTCTGCATGACCTGTGACGCGCACTGCTCGTCTGACCACTGTGGAGAGAGGACACGTGTATAGTCACCTGGGGCAGGTGCCTCCCCCACTGCTGGGAGGTGGGAGGAATCCCTGCAAACACCCCCGCCGGCCTCCCCGCCGCCCTGGGTGTCAGTGGTCAGTGAGAGAGGTGCTGGTCTGGAGTTTCCATTCGGGAAGCGCCCCCTCACGCTTATTTGACTTTCTCTATTGGCTCACAAGTGTGGTTTGTCGAGTTTTGCTCTGAAACCCTGCAGGCCATGGTCCCAGCTCTTCAAAAACCAAAGGAAATCCTTCAGACTTTGCCCTGCTCCGGCGGCACTTTCAAGAGAAGGAAAACAGCTCACGGGGCATGCTAATGATTTATAGCCGATGTTTGGATGTTATATAAAACAGTTTGGATGTTATGTAAAACGCAAGACATATCTCAGGGGGTTGTTTTTGCTGCTAAATGTGAAGGTCACTTGAAACCTTATGTGACTAGACAACGCAGTGCAGAAAAGTAACCTGCTAGGTTAAAAGTTTGGGGACACAGAGCAAAACAAAATTTATTTGGCTAATTCTTTTCCTTTCCTTTCCTTTCCTTTTTTAAACTCTTCAACTCGCTGGGAGGGCTCCATGGGGACGCCAGCATGAATCCCCTTCACGGGAAGGGCAGTACCTTGAGAAGCCAGGTGTGGAGGAGGAGTGTATAGGCGGCCTCGGTGTAATTGTCACAGTCCAGGTGAAGGTCGCGGAGTTTGTACAGGTACCTGTTTGGGGAAATAAGCTAAATTACCAGGTGCAATAAGGAGGCAGATGGTAGGGCCACGTAGGAGCCAGAAAGAACAACCGAGTACCTCTTGGAGTCACGGGAGTCCTCCATCCCCCCACTATCCAGCCCCCTTGCATGGGTGACAGTGACAATACCCAGCATGTGTGGGGCATTTTAGTGTGTGACAGGAATCATGCCAAGTATTTTAAATGCCTCCTGACAATCATGTAAAATGGGTTCATTAAGTATTACCATTTACAGATGAGAAAACTCTGGCCTGGAGAAGTTAGGTACCATTCCAGCCAGTATTCAACTTGATGCTGAAGACTCTGACCAATGCAATATGACAAGTCAGGGAAATCAAGGAAGGAGAAATAAATAGCTTGTCAGAGCACGTGCTAAAGAATGGGAGAAATGGAATGTGATTGCAGTCTAACCGCCTTCAGAGCCGATATGCCGATCACTGCATGACTCCCAGGGCGTGGACAAGCCACAGCTCTGTAAAGGGCAGCTCCCAGCCTCTCTTCAGTGCTCTCTAGTGTAAAGGAAGTGCATTTTCTGATAAGAAAGGAAGTGGTCCTGGGTCGAGAGATTGGATATTCATGTGGAGGCCTGGAGCTGTCAGCAGGGAGAATCTACTATTCAACCATAATCGCATTCCTACCTCCCAACCTTTTGTAATGTGGCGATCCCGTTCTGCACCCTGGGATGGCTCTGCAGTTGGGGGATGTTAAGGACAGGACAGGAACAAAGGAAGGGAGCTGTGGTTAATTATTTGACACATAGTAAGTGTTAAGGGGCAGTGAGGTAACTTCTCTGTGCCTTTGTTTGCTATTCTGTAAAATGGTAGTGCTCACAGAATGCACCCATAGAGTTGCTGGGCATATAAAGGGCCACGCAGACCATGTGTAAAGGGCTCAGTCAGGGACAGACAGCGTTGCTGCTCATACACGCCAGTAGCCACTGAAATCGATCAGCCCGCAGCCTGCAGCCCGCACTGAGCCGTGACAGCTACTATCTCTTGTCATTATAGACCAGGTTCTGCTACAAAACAGTCCCTCCTGCCACTGTTGGAGACGGAATCCAGAGCCAAAGAACCACTGCTTGGGTGACTTGCAAGTCACCGGGAGCATTTATTCAAACCCAGCTCTTAGTAATTTGGCGAAGGGAAGATGCTGTGATGCGATGCCCTTGCTCCCTCCTCCGAGAGGAAAGGCGCTGTCTGTAATCGTGCCAGGATTCCGCCTTTGTTGTCTAACTGCAGGGAACAAAGGGCTTCTCAAACATCTGCACTCAAAACAGGTCTCAGTGCTCAGGCTTCAATTCCTGCTGGAAGAAAGCTTTCGGCATAGAATGCCACCCAAGGAGGAGCTAGTGTTTCATGTCCCCAGCCACATTAAACATGGTCAGTGGCCCAAACGGAGGCTGCCTGAACTCGGAGTAGGGACTGCCAAAGATTTGGGGGTGGGGTGGGGAGAAAGGTCAATAAGTGATGATTTTTGATCACTAATGAGCTAGTGACATTTTGCTCATTGATTTATTCAATCGGCAAAGCTGTGCTGAGCACACAGGCCATACCAGGCATCAGAGATAAAGGCTGGCAAAAGCAGGTGCCATTCTCAGAGTTTGGGATTTACAGTCTAGGGAAAGGGACAGGCACCACTCAAATAAGTGATGGCAAAAACACAGCTGTGATCAATGTTGTGAAGGAGAGGTCTATGTTAGTATGAGAGCAGGATTCATGCAGGTGGGGCTTTCAGAAAGGTCTCCAGGGTGTGATAGTTGGGCTGGGATCTCTAGGTTAAGAAGATGAGTGGGGTGGCATCCCAGACAGAAAGAGTCTTCATTCATTCGTTCAACCAATGAGTGCTTTATAGATTATATCAATTCATCCTCCCAACAATTCTTTTGTAAAAACTGAGACTTATGTTAAAGTAGATGCAGCTCGAAATAGGCAGAACAGGGTTCTGGCACCGGCTATGTCTGCCTGTTCAGTCCCTCTTCCCCCTTTAACTTTCTGCTAATCAAAAGAGCTATGAGTGAAATTGCACATGGGCTGCCCGTAGGGAGTGTTGAGTCTGTGGCTGACCTTGAGAAACTCCCGTGTACATGGCCAAATCCCATCTTATCTCTACCTGCCAGTTCTTGGTCTCTTAGATCCCTGACGATTGGGTCCAAAAAACTCTAGAAGAGAGCAGTAGGAAGGACAGCATCCCTGCTGCTTTCAACTCCTTACTTGGCCAAGGCACCCTGTCCTATCCTTTGTCAACGCAAGGGTTTGCTGCTCAACTACAGAGCTCAATGGAAGACACGCTGATGGGCCGGACTAGGGATTTAAATGCAAACAGATCCTGGAGAGGGGCAGTCTGAGTGAGGCAGACGGGATGAAGTTCAGTGGGGAATGGAGACAATGTCGTGACCACATCACTCCTGTCCCGTCTCAAGAGGTGGCCACCACCCAGTGTAAGCCATGGCCGTCAGGACAGGATGAGGGCCCAGCATTGCCATCCCTCCTTAGTTTTTCAGAAGAGGGAAATTCTGATTTTTATGTAACTTCTCTAGATTTTTAAAATTTGGCAGCCAATTAAAAATGTTTTTAAATACTATGCCTGCCAAACAGGACAGACTGTCAGACTACATCCTGCTTACAATGTCTGGTTTAGGCAAATGTGGTTTTCCTAGATTACTATAGGATTCAAATCTCCAAAGCTTATGGAAATCTGGGATTCGCCGTCTGTGTTTCTAAACTAGGAAGAACAGAAAAGAGGTTGGGGGAGGGAACCAGGTGCCAGGCACTTCACCTATAGCATCTCATTTAACCCTCAGAACAGAATGGAAACGTTCTCCAGGTGGAAACCTCAGCCTGGAGAGACTGAGTCATTTATCCAGGGTCATAACAAAAGGAGGTAAAGCCCCCAGGCCCTTTGTACACAAAGCTCTGTGTTACTACAGTAAGTCACATCTAGTGATGTTATTAATACTATCCAGCCTCAGGACAACCTATAGAATTGTCTTTTTTTTTTTTTTAATCCCCAAATGATAGTTCCTATTCCTGGAATAATGCTAGCATATCTAAAAATATCTGCAGTAATAGCAGACTGAGTTTGGACTTGGAGTCTCCAGCCTTTGACTGAATGTGTCAAAAGCCTTGAAAGAGCCATGGTTGTTAACCTTATGATCGATGTCACTTTGCGGACTTCTGTCTCCTAAGGAGACGCATAAAGATACATGTCCAATAATTTTGTCATTGTGTTGTTTATGGTAGCAGAAAGTTGGAAACGACCTAAATGTTCAATAACATAGGATGATTGGCTATATAAATTATGGTATATTCTGGAAAGGAAATTCTATAGTTTCATTAAAAATTATGCTGAAATACATCTGTTGACATGGAATTCTCGACAAGCAAAGAATAAATTATGAGCAACATGATCCCATTTTTGCAAAAAATATGCATGCATAGGATTTGACCTATATATAAATATAAAAAGGTCTGGGAATATGTATAGATTATAGAAGTTTATTTTATTTTTTTGTTTTGCTTGTCTGTATTTTATGAGGATTTTTTGGTAATAAGTATGTATTATTTTCGTAATGAGTAAAAATAACAATAAAAAAAAACTTTGGAGTTAAAAATGAGATTCTGAGAAACACTGGCAAGGGAGTCCTTTGCTCCAGGCAAATGTTCCCCCCAAAATCCTTCAAATAAATATCTTTTAAATGTCTACAAAGAAGCGGGCATCATACATCTCCGTATGTTTTTCTCTTCTACATGCCTTCCAAACCCTGGGCCAGGGTTTCACATGCCAGCCCTGTGACAAACGCAAGTGCCACTTGCCAGCTCAGTCCACAAGATGGGTTAGGGAACATGTGATCTGTGGACACAGCAAAACCGCATGGCAGGCCAGAGAACTCTAAATGGATTTAGGGGTGCTGGCTGCAGGAGAATGGAAGGAGTTGAATCTGGGGAGATTGATAGGAATCAGAACACAGGGCGCCTGAGTATCAACGAGATAGGCTTAGATTCTATCCTGAAGGCAGTGGGGAGCCATCAATGGATATTGAGCAGGAGAGTGGCACAGTGGGTCTGGGTTTTAGAAAACAAAAATCTTACCTTATGTACATCTCTTCCCTGTTGTTATCTTTGTAGAAATTCTAGATAAAGGGGGAAAAAAAAACAGTGATGAATGTTTTTCTTTGCAGAGCAGCAGGGGTGGAGGGCACAGTGATGAAGATGAGAGGAAATTGCCATTTACCATCTGGGCACCCTGAGATGGGAGCAAGAAGTTTACTTCCCTGAATGCATCAAACAGGAGATTATTAGGAGATTCTGCCTTGAAAGTCACTTCCCTGAGCCTTAGACTAGAAAGAGACAGAGGAAGTATGTCAGCCATCAAAGGTGGGGGGGGGCAACTGTTTGCTGCACTGAGAGGTGGGCTGCCAAGATTGAGGCAGTTTACTTTGACAACGTCTACTATGAAAGGCAGCCCAGCTCGATCTCTGAAAGCTCAGAGTCTGTACTCAGGCAGCCCTGAGCTGGAACCAGAGTAATAGCAGTGGTAATCACAATAGGTCCCCAGTGATGGGAACAGATCATAACTTCTGACAGTGCAGAACCATCAGGAGTTATTCTGAGATTCCACAGTCAAAAACATTTAAACTTGGTGGGCGCTAGCTACCTATTCTAGCTCAGGGGTCATTTAGACCAGTAGTTTTTCTGGAATCCCACGCATTTTTAAATACGTCCTTACAGGTTCTGAGCCAGGAAGGCATGATCTGATCCGTGAGCTACACTTTGAGGAAAGCCTGGTTTAGTTCAATGCACCCATGTGCACCTGCGGCTCCGAGAGGGCGAGGTGATTGATGTGTTCCCGGTGTTCCAGGGCACAGTGGGCGGGTGGCAGAGCCCTCCTAGACCTCCAGGCACCCCCATTCCATCCTGTTCTTCTCCCTGACTCGGCGTTTAAGCCACACAGAAAGGTCCAGCAGGGCCTCACTGCTTACAGACCTGCCTGTCCCAGCCTTCTCCCAGGTCAGATTCTGATAGCTGAAGGTCAATTTCTTCAACTAACTTCTATCTCTCCAGAGAGAGAAGGTGCTATACTCCTGGGAAAACCCCTGTTCGTGCTCTTTATGTAAATTGGGCCTGGTGGAGTCATTTAGCCATGAATTCCTTGCTGCTGTAATCAGTTTTAACCTCCCCTTAGCGTTTCAGAAAATCAATGGCAGTACGGAGGCTGTTTAAAAAGAGTCCACTTAGAGGAAACAGAAGACACACAACAGAGCCGTGGGGACAGGATTTGTGTTTCTGGAGCACTGGGGATGGCAGGGGGTTGACAGGATAGAAGCCACATGGCGTCTTGGCTGGCTTTATTCACTTAGACCACTTCAGAGTGGGCTGACGGGGGGGGGGTATGAAGCCCTGCGGCTGCTACTAGCTGTGTCATGACCACATCGCAGGACATCTGAAGGGAGACTGTTTGGGAGCTGGTCCATGGCAGGTCACGCGATACAGGGGTTAAGAGTCTGGGTCTGGAATTAGCTGCACTGCTTAGCCTGTCGCATAGTACTTTTCTACAGATCCTAGTCATCAGTACCCCTTCCTTCTCTAAGAGAAGAAAACTAACACACGGTGAGCATTTAACCGTGGGTCAGGACTGCACAACCGATGAAATAGGTACCATTATCTTCCCCATGGAACAGTTACGCCAACTAAACCTTCAAAAACTTCCTCGACCTGTGTATTCTATTAATTATCCGAGGGAGGATGAGAACCCAAGGGCTGTGTGCCTCCAAAGCTCATGCTCTTTATACTGCCACCTTCCTTTTATGTGATATGCTAAGTGCTAAAGGAAACACTGCCATCCCTTGGTATTTGTAGGGCATTGGTTCCAGGATCCCCACAGATACCAAGATCTGAGGATGCTCAAGTCCCTTATGTAAAATGGCGTAGTATTTGCATATGACCTAAGCATATCCATATACTTTAAATCATCTCTAGATTGCTTATAATTACTAATACAATGAGTAAATACTATGTACATCGTTGTAAATAGGACTATGGAAATCCTCCTAAGTACAATGTAAATGATACATAAATAGTGGCCAGCACACCGCAAATTCAAGTTTTGCTTTTCGGGGCTTTGTGGATTTTTTTTTCCTGACTATTTTCCATCGGCAATTGGTTGGATCAGCGAATGCCGAACTCTTGGATGGGGAGAGCCGCCTACGCTCATTTCCATTTCACACAGAAGGAAACTGAGGCATGGAAACGTAAAACTAGACTGGCTTCAAGACAGAGCTAGCAGAGGGCAGGGCAGGGATTCAACCTCACGTCGGTCTGATTTTGAAAGCCCTTAGCACTGCTTCCCCATGAAAAGCAACAGCGAAACCCAAAGCCAGGCCTGCCCCACCCAGGACGCTGATCTGACTCGGACTGGGGGCAGTGGGGAGAGCCTGACATACCAGCAGGTTCACGGTGCAGCTCATGCGGTTGTCTTTGCTCTCGTCCGTCATCACGCCCCGGTAATCCAGCAGCTTCTCGAGGAGGCCTTTGACCAGGTTCACAAAGTTCTCCACAGACTTGGAGATGCTCGGGTGTTCTGCAGCACACTCCATCAGGCTGTGGCACAGACGGGAGGGCAGTGAGATCCCGGCCAGGGGAGGAAGAGTGGGCTGGGGGTCAGGAGCAGGGGCAGCGCAGGGCTGGGGTGGGTGGAGTTCAAGCCAAACAAACCAGTGATCCAAGCTCCCCTGGCTCATTAGCTCATTTTGTGCCTTTATTTCATAACTTACCTATGCACCTGTTTGCCCATACAGTGCAGAATGTATTTACATTTTTTTCCTCACCATCAAAATGAGAAAAAAATAAAAATACATTCCTAGTGTGGGCAATGGTGTGGAGACACGGTCACTTTTACATACCTATGTTGGGACTAAATCAGTACAGCTTTTTTGGGTAGCAATTTTCACAGTATCTGTCAAGCTGACGTACGTATCCTTTGATCCAATAATTCTATCTTAGGGAATCTATTCTACAGAAATAATTCCAGAAGTATGCAAGGATGTATTTATAATACTTACAAATTATGTCTAACAATTAAATAGTTGGAATCATCTTAAATATCCAATTAAAGCATATTCACACAATGTGATTCTACAAAATCATTAAAAAGTATGAGAGACCAGTATGTTTTGACACGAAAAGCTCTGTAAAATATATAGTTGAGAAAAGTGAGTCTCAGAACAATATTTGGGTTTTATTTAACCAACTCACATAAAACCTACCATATCCCAGGCATTATTCTAAACGTCTTATAAATTTTAACTCACTTAATCTCCCGTCACAGTCTTATGAAATGGGGTGTTTGCAGATGGGGAAATGAATGCACAGAGAGGTCAACTAACTTGTCCAAGGTCATACAGTTGGTAAATACCAACAGTCTGGCTCCAGCATCTGCTCTCAACCACCAAATGCTATACGTGAGTGGAAGTGCATGTCTACTTTATGTGTGTCTGTGTGTTTATAAATGTGACAGACATGGTCCAGAAGGATAAACACAAAACTATAAATAGATGTTGCTTATGACAAAAGGTCTAGGAAGAGGAATAGAGGAAGACAGTGTTCATTTTCAACTTAAATGTGCGAATAGGATTTGAACAATTTACAACATGTACTGCAACATTAACAGTCTAAATTTTTTTAAATGGTGACATTCCTTAAGTACCCATTACTATGCATTGTGCAGGGTGGGGATAGGGAGAAAGATATAAAAGTTAAAAAGAAATATGAGAAGAATCATGCCTACCCTCAAGCAGCCCACAGGCTAGGTAGGGACAGACAGATGGATTAAACTTTTGATGAATGACTACTTCTTATTAATCACTTATTCTACACCAGAATGTACTGATCACTCTTTCTCAGGAAATGATCACAGTAATTCTGCTAGATAAAAATTACTCCTCTCATTTTACAGATGAGGAAATCAAGGTTTAGAGAGGTTGAATATCCTTCCCAAGATGACTGCAGTAGTGAGTGGTGACCTTGGGAATCAAGACAATCACTGTTCAATATTTCCTGCAGAGAAACACTGTGATGTGTTCTCAGGCATCTGGAGCAAACAAACATTTCCCAGGCTGTTTGCTTCTGCCTACACTTCCTGTAGCAGTTTAAGTCCCAAGAGCTCCTAGGAGGGAGAAGGGGAGGAAGGCAAGGACTCTGGAGGGTCATTTTGCCCAGAAACCAAACCAGGCTGCAAGGAGGCGACATCTCAAACTGTGGCTGTGATCAGACAAATCCATCTTTGCCGTGGGAGAAGCACCTGTTCCCTGGTCTCAAGGAGAGATGCAAATTGCCCTGTGATTTAGGCTTGTCTGGCTCAGTCACAGATGTGCCTAACTCCTTCTGGGATGGTCACTTCCAGCCCTGCTTTCCATCCTAATGACAATGCAAGGAAACTTTGTCCCACTGTTTGGGGTGTGATTTCTCCCAGCCTCCCAGGTAGAAGGCATCTCAGGGTCTGAGCATGGCCAGACCAGTGCTTCTCTGCCTTCTCTGCCCTGGCCACATGCTAGAATTACAAGGGGAGCTTTTTTTTTTTCAAACCAAAGCTCAATGTCCACTCTTTGTATCTTTGGGGATGGGAGCCAGGCAGCAGTATTTCATTTTTTAAGTTTTCTAGGTGGTTCGAGTGTGCAGCCAACATTAAGAACCACTGGTTTTGTCCACTGCTTTGCAGACTTCATTGTGCATGGAAATCACCGGGGGATTGTAGTCATTGATTGTGATTCAGCAGGTTTGGGCTAAGGCTTGAGATTCTGCATTTTTAACAAGCTCGCAGGTGATATTATGCTGTTGGTCCTCTGAGAAGCAAGGGCTTAGAAACACCAAGTCTTGGCTTTCTTAGTCTCTTTATTCTTTAGCCATGAGGTAAGAAAGCTGCTCACATGGTCTAGGATTGGCAAGACGGATGGGCAGATTGGTTTGAAATCACCCATCCATCCACCTTCCACCATCATCCATCGATCCATGCACTCAACATGTGCTGTTCTGGGAACCAGGGATTCAGAGATCTCAGAAACAGAGATTCACTCACCTCCAGTCCACAGTCTAGCGGTGGAAACAGATATAAAAATAAATACTAACCATAACATGTGATACTACCACTTACTGAGCACTTCCTGCGTTCCAGATGTGCTAAGCCGGTTTTATTGATTACCTTGTTTAATACTCGCATAGTCTCCTTGAGGTAGGCATCATTATCGCCCTCAATTTGTAGACTAGGCTCGAAGCCTGTGGGGGTGGGTTCTCATCTCAGCCCTGCCAAGGTCACAAAGCGGTTTCCCCTCCTTTGAGTCCAACAATGGAGTGTTAAGTGACAATGAAAAAGAGCTGTGAGACGCGAAGTGGTGTCACAATCCCTCATGTGGTGGAAGGAGGGGTGGCAGAGCCCTCGCCACTCCGCATCTATGCTCCTGTCTTGGGGGTGCTGGAGGGAGCTCCCACCTCCCCAAATTGATCTGCATTCAGCATGAGAGGGCTTCAGAGGGGGGAGCCCAGGCCCACACCCTCTGTCAGTGCTGATGGAACTGGACTTTCATTTATTCCTTTAAAAACTATGCATGGTGAGCTTCTTATGACAGGTCCTCTTCAAGGCACTGGGCTGGATCTAGGCCCCAGAACACACATTCTCTGTCCATTTCAGGCTTTCACTTCTAGAGACATTCCTGGGCAGATGGAATACAGGAAGGTAGAAAGTGTCTCTTTACTCCACTCAGTGTGGGGCCCTCACTTTTAAGACAGATATGGACAAATGGAAGTGGGCTCCAAGGAGAGCTCTAAGGATAAGGGAGGAGTGGGACGCTGTGTTAGGTTGTGCACTGCACAAGAGCACATGACTACTGGAATTCAGCACCACTCCATGCCCTAACCCTTGTGCCTTGATGCAAGGCTTCAACTGCCACCGGATGGGAAGACTGCTCTATTCACAAAGGCACCATCCAATTATCAAGCCACATGCCCACAGAACTGTGCCCAGAGAGGGAGACCCTGAATGAGGGGCTGGGACGAAGGGCTAGAGGAACTGAGGTTGACTAATCTAGTCTGGAAGAGAAATGACAGGTAGGCTCATGGCTTCAAACAACCACATCAGAATCCACCTGATCAATGATAATAGTAGCTACTCTTTCCAGACTACCTACGAGGTGTCACCAACTGTGCTGAGCACTTTTCATGCCTTTTCCTGTTTATGCTCAATAAAAACTCTTAAGAGCTGGACCGCATTTTTATCCCCAATTTGCAGATAAGGAAACTGAGGCTCCAAAAGTCAAAAGGAAGGAGCAGGGGCTTGGCCCCTGGATGTTCTGATGGGGTCCTGACTCTTAGGGTTCGGCTTGATTAGCTTTGCAAAAACCATTCACACCTCTATTTCAGGAGAAAAATAATGAGCTGTTTTTCATTTCCTCGACCTCTAAGGACTCCTTTTTATAAATAATCATTCAGGAAGGATTTGAAAAGCCTGCTGATCGTCTGAAGACTGGCCGCAGAGCCCCATCCGCTTATAAAAATGGAAATTGCCAGCACCTTCCTTGGTTTCGCTTCTGGTCAATATTTAGACGTTCCTTTCTTGAGCTTTAAGAAAAACATTAACTCAGGCAAAATGCCGCCATCCCTCTGGATAATCAGTCTCAATACCCACCGTAGGAGCAGACAGTGGGTTCTCCTCTGGCTGAGTGGCGTTTGCTCACTAAGTGTCTAGTGAGGGCTGTGCACAGTGGACAGGAGGGGGCGAGGCCAGCAGGGATGGTGCTGCCCGGCGCTCAACTCTGCCCGCTGGGCAGGGCACAGAGGGTCACTGTGAGGGTTAGAACAGGACCCTCGGTCTGCCTTTGTTGTTAAAGTTAAAATATTCAGAGGATTGGGGAAAGAATCCAAGATCAGATTTATATTACAGAATCAAACAAATCAGAGAATCTACGATTAGGAGTGAATTTGGGATGTCTGAGCCACATTCCTGAACCTCAGGAGAAGTCCTCGCCCTTCTCGTGGTGTCGGAGATGGAAACTGGGAGTGGGGCAAGGGATCAGAGAACATTTATTGAGATTCTACTGGCTGTGTGCACATGCTTTATAGTTATTCATGCTTCAGTATAACCACAGGCGGCTTACTATCCCCATTTTACAGATGGGGACACTGAGGCCAATGGTGTTGCATGATTGGCTTAACATTGTGCAGCTGCTAAGTGGTGGAACCAGGATGAAAATCCAATGTCTTTCTCCAAAGATATACAAATGGCCAATATGGACATGAAAAGATGTTCAATATCATTAACCATGTAGGAAATGCAAATTGAAATGACAATGAGATATTTCATACCCACTACGATGGTTATAATCAGTAAAATAGATATTAACAAGTGTTGAGAAGGATAAGGAGAAATTGCAACTCTTGTACATTACTGGTAGGAAGGTTAAGTGGTACAGTTGCTTTGGAAAACAGTCTGATGGTTCCTCAAAAGGTTAAACTCAGAGTTGCCATATGACCCAGCAATCCTACTCTTAGGTATACACCCAAGAGGACGGTAAACATATGTCCATACAAAAACTCAGACATGGAAGCTCATAGCAGCATCACTCCTAACAGCCAAAAGTGGAGACGGTCTAAATATCCATCTGATGAACTAATAAACAAAATGGGGTATACCCAATCAGTGAAATATTAGTCAGCTAAAAAAGAAATGAAATATGGACACATGCTACAGCATGGATGAAGCTTGAGAACATGCTACGTGACTCGTGAAAGACGCCAGTCACAAAGGACCATGTGCTGGATGATTCTATTTACAGGAAATGCCCAGGACAGACACATCCACAGAAACCTCAAAGTAGGAGAGGGGAGGACAGCTAAGGGATACAGGCTTCCTCTTGGGAGGTAACAAAAATGTTCTAAAATTCGTTGTGGTGATGGTTGCCCAGCTCTGTGAAGATACTAAAAGCCACTGAATTGTACTCTTTAGGTGAACTGTATGGTATGTGAATTATATCTCAATAACCTGTTAAAACAAAACAGTGTCCTAACTCCACGTCCAGCGCTCTTGGGTGCTGTCCATGGTCCACTGCCTCACCAGGCCTGTGCACTGGAGTCCAGCAGAGCCAGGCTGGGGTCCCAGCTTGACCACTTGACTAGCTTGGCCTAGTGTCCTCAGACAAGACACTTCCCCGACCTTTAGGGGCCACCTCTGTGAAATGGGATCAAACAGAAACAACTAAACGAGGCAATACATGGAGAGCATTTCGCGTGGTTTCCCTGCATTACATGTGCTCCGTAAATGTTGGTTGTGATCAGTATCTGCCAAAGATTCACAAAGAAAAGAGGAGAAGACAGCAAGAATTATTCCACAGCTGAGAGAGAACAAAAGTGAACATTTGGGTGGATTATTCCCCTCTTCCCAAAACAGCGAAGTTCCTTTTTATCTGGCCCATTCCATCAATATCAAAGAAACAGCCACTGCAGAGAGAGATGTGAGGTTTCTTCCAAAAATGGAGTATTTCCAATATCTGTGAGCCTCCAGATTGATCTCCAGGGGAAGACAGAGCCACGAGAGTTCCCTGGAGTCCTGAGCCCTCCAGCCTCAGGCCCGCCTTCCTGGCTCCTCCCCTCCCCCCCGCGCTGGGCACTGAACTTACATTGACTCCAGCAGCTGCATGTACTGTTCGTCCCCTCGGCCCCCTTCCACCTCGTGGTCCAGCTTGAGGATGATTTCGTTTTCAAACTGGAGAAGTAGGGGATAAAAATCAGCAGTAATGTTATTAGAAGGCGGAATGTTGAAATTGGTCAATTCATAATTTTAATCAAAGCTTTAGGGAGCATTTATCATCTCCCAGGTTTAGTGCTGGGAACTGGGAGTGCAAAACACAACAGGATGCTATACCGGCCTTTTAGGAGCTCCCGGAGAGCGGAGAAGACAACAGATGATAAGGGCTGGAGCAGAGCGATGGACACAGGAGGCAGAGGGAAAGAGAGAAAGTCTGCAGGGAAGACTCATAGCCCATGTCATTTGAGCTTGTTCTCAAGTTTATGTTGAAATATTTCAGGAGAATGGAAAGAGAAAGGGCATTCTAAGCACATGGTAAGTAAGACATATGAAAGGCATCGAGGGGTGGGACCGAGTACTGCTCTTCAGGAAATGGCATGTCATGAGCAGCTATTATTTCTGCCTGCCTAATATTCCTTTCTTTATACTTTGGTAACCACATCAGCCCAAATCTCAGTCTGTGGGACTCAGTGAGCTGACCACACCTCCCTAGCTTCAGGTGTGGGTACATGACACAGGCCAAGCTCCTGATCAGTATCTTTCATTATCTAGACCCTACAATTAATAGAGGCCCAAACCAAGCCAGTGAGACTCACATGTGAGGTTCTGTGGGCACTCTTGGCAAAAAGAAGTCTTTCTGCTTAATTAGAAGATTATAAGTCCAAGGCTGCTAGATATGACCACAATGAAAGAGCCTGCCAATATGGAGGAAAGCAGACAGGAGGAGATGGAGAGAGACTGAAAGCTGATGCCATTTTTGAGCTCCTGAATCCAGCCATACCTGAAGCTGTCCTATTTACATGAGCTGATGCCTCAGAGTCAAGACTGGTGACAATGGTAATGGTCAAGGATCAGACTAGCTAAGTGACCTGAAAGTAAGTATACACATCCAGCTTCACCAAATCTTGTTAATATTGAAGCCAGAGAGTATCTTGCCTTCCAATGTTCAATGTCAAGAAGTAGTTCACCTAGTTGAGCTCATAGCTTAGTCAAGAAAGGGTGGGACTAAGAAGGGAGACCTAGTTGGGAACCAATCTGGCGAGGGTCTGGGCTGCCAGTCTACACATGAATCATGCCCTTACAGGATGCAATTTGTCCAAGTCAAGTATCATCCAAAGTGCAGGACTGAGGGCTAGCATGGTAAGACATGTCTACTTGCCTAGCCTAAGGCAGGAGGAAATACAGCCAAAGGACTACAAGAGTGGGCTCTGATGTTAGGCTGTGGTTGGGGTAAATAAGCACCGGCTTTAAATGTCTCCTCCATCCCTTCCACCACCTTGGGAAAGTTGGTAGGTCTTTCCAATCCTCTGTTTCATAGTTTATATCAGAGCTTAGCAAACATTTTGCATAGAAGGCCAGACAGTAAATATTTTAGGCTTTGTGGGTCAGCTCCGCTGTTGTAGGACAAATGCAGCCGTAGCCAACACATACACAAATCGGCACAACTCTGTTCCAATAAAACTTTATTTACAAGAACAGGTGGCAGGACAGATTTGGCCTGGGGGCCACAGTTTGTTGATCCTGATCAAAACAACAGGCATAATAGTGGTACCTACTGCCCGGGGTAGCTGGAAGGGCTGGAGGAGACATGACTTACAAAGCAATGGAGGGGGTGCACAGGCCCAAGTGTGCACTGGGCTCGCTGGTCGTCTTATGATTACTGCTAATGTGATTGTTATTAGTGGCGAATGTTACTGGAAAGCAGCTCTGGTGGGGGGAGGGGACAGCTTTTTTTTCTCATGTCTGAGTTGTTCAATGATAAATGCTGGCACGATTCCTCCTCGTGAGATGAACTTTCCTTTGGAGCCGAGAGGTGGATGGGGTAAATAAGCACTTGCCTCAGGGTCACAAAGGAGCCCACGGGGAGGGTAATTACAGGGTGCCAGGAATGTGCAGTGCTGATGACACCAGCCACGCCTGAGCCCTTCGGGGCGGGTTGGAGAGGGGAGGTCTCAGTCAAGCACATCCCAGGGCAGGCTCTGGCCCTTCATGGGGCTGCTGGGTGGGTGCCGTGCTCAGGAGTTGGCTATGACTGCAGGCTTTGGCATCAGCCAGACTTATAGAGTCCTTGCTTTGACTGCTTTCCCCATCATGTGACCCTGGGCAAGTTATTAAGCCTTTCTGAGGCTCGGTTTTCTTGTCTATTAAATGGAGATTTAAAATAGCATCTACTTTACAGCAATGCTGGGGGAAGTTAATGGGAAAGTATGAGTGAAAGGCCTGGCCTGGGGCTTAGCGCATCGTTAAGTGCTGGATATTAGCAATTGCCACCATGACATTGTTGGCACTGTTCTCATCATTACCACCGTAATCTCATTTAACCTTTACAACAGTCAATGGAGATAGTTATCATCCTTCCCATTTTATAAATGAGGAAACTGAGGCAAAGTGGGATCTTTGTCTTGGGTTTCAAAGGATGGATGGACTTGACCTAGGACAGGCCCCAGGGTCCCACACACACACTAAGCCATGTCAGCATGACAGGCTCTACCTCCAGCACTGTCACTATGCAGAACTTAGGGCATAGGTCTAGCTCCTCCACATTAATTCCATTTCATCACATCACTGACTCCTCACCCTGTCCCCGCGATGTGGATATTGGTTAAGGTTAAGGTCAAGGTTACTTTTGCAGCAGTTAGACACAGCAGATGCCCAGTTAGGAAAAGGGGAGTGAGCTCGAGTTGCCCAGACCTCCCACTGGGCCCCCCTCTTGCAGCAGAATGACCTCACGTGGGCCCCACATTTGCATCATGCCTCCCCTGCATTGCTTCCACTGACTTTAGAA
Organism: Vicugna pacos; assembly: GCF_048564905.1. NCBI lineage: Eukaryota > Metazoa > Chordata > Mammalia > Artiodactyla > Camelidae > Vicugna > Vicugna pacos. The sequence goes on from NC_133008.1 coordinate 13,294,726, forward strand.
CCTGTTGGCTATTTTCATCATCTCGACTGCCTAAGGACATTTTTTTGATAGGAGCCCAACCCCACCAAAGTGTGAAATTTAGGGAGCAAGAGGTCTTTTTCAGAGGTAATTTGCTGACTGTGACATGGGAGGGGCAGAGATGGTGTGACAGGCCAGGATGGCAGAGAGACAGGATGAAACTAGCAGCAGTAGGTCAGCCTGGGGCCTCCTTTGGTAACTAAATGCCTGGTGTCCCGGGGTGGGTGGAGGCTGACTTGGGAGGAAGCTGGAGAAGACAGTGTCATGTGAGGAAGGATGCCGATGGGAGTCAGTGCAGGTTCCTGATTTTCTTTGAGTTATCTCATCTCTTCCTGCTCCATTTCATCCCCCATGGAGCTTGGGTTTGGGAACCTATAATGGTATTATGATACACATTTAATGGATGAAAAACTGAGGCTGAGGAAAGTTAGATAACGTATCCAAATGTACTCAGCTTATAAGCAGCATGTCTATTTGATTCCAAAGCACAGTGTCCAGGAGACAGTAGATGCTCAGTACATATTTATCGAATTGATTTGCTCTTTTCCACATTACGTTCTAAGACATTTGAATTGCCAATTCACTCCACGCCAAGATTCGGTCTCAGTGGAATCTGCCAAACTGATTATCTCCATCCATGAATTCATTCAACAAGCAACTATGGAGTTCTGCTGTGTTCCAGGCACTGTTTTAGGTGCTGTTGTCAAATGCTATTGTCTCTTCCTTCTCAGAGAGGGATTCTCTCTGGACCTCCTGCCTGCCGAGGGCCCAGGCCCTCATGCTGATTAGCACATAATCCTGTTCTACAATCTGCAACATAGGTAACCACTCTGCTCAGTCTCTATATCCAGCACCTCCACTCCTTCCCCACCAACATCAGCTAGAAAGCCCACAGCCCCTCCCCCTACAAAGAATTGACCAGCAAGACAGCTGGTCTACCCAGCCCCCAGGGGCTACTCAGGCAGTGGTCAGCCACCTCCATTACCCTACACTATACAAACATTCACAGGGATGTTCCTCTCTGTACCAAGGCTCTTCCTCTGAAATGGGGTGGGATGGGGGTCTAAATGCACCCCTGCATACTGAGAACATCGACATGGTTCATGTTGTATTAAAGCCAGGCACTTGACAGGTGCTGGAGCTCAGGCCTGAGAAAACCACTCTGGCCTCAAAGAGCTCACACTCTTGTGATGGAGAAGACCTATGAGCAGACAGTCATGCTTTCTAAGGTATTTAACCTCAAAACCCTCTTCCCTAGAGCATCTGGTGGAATCAATGCTCTATGGAGCATATTTTGAGAACGCACTGCCATTCATTCTTTCATTGAATGAATGAAATGAGCCAGCACTGAAATGCTGAGCCAGCACTAACTCCACCAGTTCGAGTGGCTGGACCACAGAGTGGGCACAGCCTGGGCTTGGGAGTCTAGTGACCTGTGTGTTGGAGTCTAGTGACCTGTGTGTTGCAGCCTCTGCTCTGCCTCTTTCTTGATGTGTGACTCTGGGTAAGTGGCTTCATTCCTCTAAGCCTCAGTGTTTTCACCTTAAAAATTGGGGCCAGAATGTTGTCCACCTCATAGGGTTGTAAGAGAAAAGGTGACATGAACTAACGTATGGAAAGTACTTACAGTACCTGACACGTAGTAGATGTCAGGTTAATGGTCACTGTCACCACCATCATCATCATTTCTATTAGATGAGAAAGATGCAGAAAAAATCACAGACATAAGTATAGTGCAAGGTAGTGAATAATAACCATATGTGAGACAGACAGAACGACAGAGGGCAGAGATCTCTTGAAGGATGAGCACTGAGGTGGGCTTTGCAGGATCAATAGGAGTGTAGATGGTGCTGGCAGCCAGGACCATGAACGTGGCAGAGCAGGAGAAGAGGAGGAGACGCATGAAGAAGATGCTCACCAGGGCAAAGCAATTCAGGTGAGCTGCGGGGATGCCTGCAGAGTAGGTGAGGCAGGGGAAAGAGCTGGAGAAAAAGACTGGAAAGGTTGACTAAAGGCCAGGGCAAGGAGGACCTGGAATGCAGGCTACAGGATGTGGACTTACTAAGTGAGGATTAAAGAACCAATGAGCAAAGGATGGGTAAGATCTGTAAGGATTTTAAGGAAAGGCAGTTTGGAATCTGCTGTCTTTTAGAGGGCAGTTAGAAGGTACTTAGGAACCTGTTTAAAGGAATATTGTTTGGCGGCAGGATGTGGTATAGAATGAGAGGCAGGGAGTGCTGAGGGAGGAAGGGGTACCACCATGTGACATAAGAAGGGGGGCTGAGAGCACAGGAGATCAAGATGTGAGGGCACCACCGAGGCAGCCTCCATGGAACTTCAAGACCGACCTTCCTAAAGTAGACGTGGCTACTGAACATTGCCAGGAATCTGTCCTGAAAACCAGTGCTTGTTCCACTGGCGGCAGCGTCTGGACCCAGAAAATGGTCCTCATTCTTCAAGTTTGACGGGATTTTCAATGAAAATACTTGGCCCGTGGCCCTTGCCTTTGACACAGGTTGCTCACTCCCTCCATGCTGGGGAAGGCCTCCGTTCCTTCCCGTGGCGGATCTGCGGGGCCCTGCTGAGCGACGGGAACTCTAGCTCTGCTGGCTGTCAACCTGGACGTGCTGCCAAGTCTGACACCTGGAGGGGTCAGCTCTTTCCTGGCAACGCAGATCTTCCAAGTGTTCCCAGAAATGGACGTGCTGGACAGAGGTGGGTGCCAGACGGGGGCGGGTGGGAGGGGAGGCCCCTTTGGACACATCTTGAAGGAACTCTTAGTTAGGGAAGCAAGGTTTTTATATTGTTGAGAAAGGGACCAGCTGATCCACAGCAAAGAAAGAGCATTTTAATTTCGGCCTTGGGCAGGAAAGCCTGATAGAATACTGACCAAATCCGATCTGCCAGCTCATTCCGGGCACATGAATAAATGTCCCCGGCCTGCCGTCAAGCCTCAGAACGAAGCCCAGGCAGATGGAACGAGGATATCATTATTGGGAAATGGGCTGGGGATTAGGGATGCTGGCACGAGTTTCCAGCCTCGTTTTTTACCTTTTTGAAATCCCCACTCCTTTGATATTCGCACAGCATCATGTCGAAGAAGATTGGTATGGTAGCTTTCCGGAGCTCAGCCTCAGGGATAAGTGTCATCTCTAATATAGGTCCCACCATGCCCGGGATGAAGCAGATTTTGTTCTGGCCTGAAAGAGAAGAGGGGCACGGAACCGTGAGACAGATTTCACAACGCACAGGTTCTCCTCAGACCAAGACTGGGGAAAGAAAAAAGGCAGGCAGAATAGTGAAAACAACAGTTAACACTTATATCGCTGTTTACCAGGAGCCAGGCACATTTTGGACACTTTACATATATTAACTCCTGGAAAAGACGCATGCATCACCCAAAGCGAGCACCGCTGTTCTGGATAATAACCCAGGCATGTGTAAAGCGCGTCACAGTTCACAAGGGTTTTCACCTGCATCGTCTCCTCCGCAAATAGGGCCCTGATGGAATATGTTAGTGACGGCAAATCACAGGGATATTGGAAATCACGTCTGTCTGCAACACGAGCCATGTTTCTGAGGTTTGGAAAACATGCTTTTACCAATGGTTTCATGAAAACATGAAAAACAAAATTTGCTGCCGAGAATGGTCAGTGTAATCGTGGGAGTCACAACAGCGCTTTCTGGTCAGATGAACCACAACGTCTTGTTTCTTCTGCCTCATTTCAAGGCCTTCCTGCGCCCCCTCCCCTGGCTCTTGGCAGTCTCGTCTCGCTGGCCTGGTTCCAGTGTCACGAGCTCACCTCGCTTCCTCACCGCCAAGCCTGTGCACACACTGCTCCTTTGTGGATAATATTTTTCCTGCCTGTTCCCCAACACCTGCCCATTACCACCTGGCTTCCTCTGGATGGATGTGCTGAGAAAAGCCCTACCACATGCTTACCCCCTCACCCCAGCTAGGTTAGATACCCTGCACTGGCTGGGGGTCTGTCTTCTCAGCCAACCCTGCAATGATGTCTTTATGTGTGCATGCGTTTGATAAACATCTGCCTCCCCCACGGAGAGTTTGTGAGAGTACAGACCATGTCTGTTCTCATTACTGTATCTGTAGCACTGAGCATAGAACATATTAGATCCTCAATAAATGTCTGCTGAATGAAGAAATTTATTTGTCTAGCTCCCGCATGCACTGGCTATGTGACTTGGGTATGTGTCTTATAAAAAAGCAATCAACACCCCCCTGTTGAGAAGACCATGGGAAAATACATCTGTGTATACCCAGCGCAGAGCCGGGAAGAATCATGCTCCCCCTACCCGGGGAAGGGGGCAGTGTGACCCAGTGGTTAAGGGCACTGACTTTTTGTCTGAATTACGGAAACGGGATTCCGCCATCAAGTAGCTACGTGATGCTGGGCAAGCTGATCTCACCTCTTGAGGCCTCAGTGTCTTCATCTGTAACATGAGAGAGCAGCAGTGTTTATTTCGTACGGTTGTTGTGAAGAGTGAATGGATTATCATTTATCAAGTGCCCAGGACAGTGTTTGGCACAAGGCATACTTTACACAGTGTTAGCTATCACTGCTGTGATGCGTGGCCAGAACGAACCACAAAGGGCAGCCTTGTTGAGCAGAACGGAGCAGATGCCTCAGAATACACACATCAGATGTGGCAGAGAAGGGGAAAGAAGAGGGGCACTTAGGGACCGCAGGGATTTCCTGGGGAGCGCAGGGAAGCCTACCCTAGCAGCCCTGTCGTTGAAGCTGCCCCCCGGGTGTTTCAGCAGCAGCTGCCTCTCTCTCCTCCTGAGTCTCAGAGCCCACAACGCCCATCCTGGTTTTCCCTACCCTCAGGATGAACACGGGTGGTCTTTGCCTGGGGCAGAGGGCTCCTGGGGCGCACAGACTCAGGCCATGCGGCGTATAGCCTGGCACTGTTGCTTTCGATTAAAACTGAGAAAAGGAGCCAAGAGGGAAGGCAGCAAGAAAATGAATTTTAATTCAGCCTAAATGAGGCTTAATGTTGGAGTATTTCCCCAGAATTCAGATAAAAAAGGAATATCTTCAGTTAGTGAGAATGAAATGGCGAAGTCAGGTGGAGAGTTGTGTGAAATATAAGGACACTTTTCCAAGATATCAGCTTTGTTATATGATGCATTTGGATTCTACCTTGCTTTGGCCCAAATAGAAAACAAAAAACAAACCAAAAAACCCCTTACTTTCCTGCAGATTTATAGCAACTGCTAATCTAGGTTTCTGATTTTGTCCTTCAAGATCCTTTAAACCCACAGTGGGGTTTTAAAATTCGAAGCTGAGTGCAATATTAAGTAGAAGGTAAATGGGAAACTGTCAGATAAGCCACCACGGAACGGAGAAATTGCTTATGCAACAAAGGCCTTTAGAATACTGGAGGGCACCGGGTATGAGATAAGGATAGACTTAAAATGGTTTAAAATAAAGAGCAGACATGCCACAGACCAGGGATTTCTTAGACATTTTTGACCTGCATTCTTTGCAGTCAGTTGAAGAGATGTTTGGAAGAACAGGGAAAGAGAAGACAGAGAAAGATGCTGATCTCAATGGCCCACACAATACTGCACAAAGAAATTTTATTCATTTATACTGAAAGTGCAATTTCAGCACATCGGATTTTGTGTTCATGTTATCTGAATATGTGCCTTTATATACATAGATGCGTGCGCACACACACACACAGAATATATTTGTGGCTAATTGAATGCAAACTCATTTGAGAAAAAAATTCCTCATTCAAGAGACATACCTGCTGCTGTTTTTGAAAAAAAGGCAAGGAACTGGGTGAGAGGGTCTTTTTCACATAATGGAAGCTGAATCTCACTGGGAATAGATACCAATTAGAAAAGGCTTTTAAAGTGCCGATAAGCCAGCGGGATAAATCCAAATGCCGAATTACACAGGCTTTGGGAAGGGATCTGGCGGTAATGAGAGCGGAGAAGAGCTTAGGTGTGCAGGGCAAGCAATCCCCTGTGCTCTCTGGCCTCGGTGTCCAGTCTGTGCAATGGCCTCATCCATCACCCCTCGCAGGGGGAGACGGTGAGATCGAACACAAAGGGTCTGAGGGCACTAAGAAGGCAGCCTGGCAAGAAAGAAAGAAAGAAAGAAAGAAAGAAAAAAGGGAGAAGGAAGGGAGTGGGGTAGGGAAGGAGGAAGGAAGGAGACAATCCTGTGAACCAGGCTGAGAATGAAGGTGGCCCAGTCACTGACCTCAGGAGGCTGTCGTGGGACAAGGGCTTGAGCTGACAGTGTGAGGCCCTCTAAGGGCTGGCACAGACCCTGAGATGAATGGGATGAGGGCAAGTTATCACTCCCTCGATTTCAGAGTCCCGTAAGCCTCCTGGGGACTCTGAAATCAAGCCAGGCTGATCAGAAAAGACCACTCGCTCACTTCAGAAGAGGAGGAAAGAACACAGATCTCTGCTCCCTCATCTCAGGCGCGGAAAAGCTCCCTCCCGGCACTGCCCTGTTCACTCCTCATCACTCAGAACATGCCCGGCCCTGGCTTCCCTCCAGGCCCTGTAGAATCTCCAAGCCCCCAAAACCTGGGTCAGATCCCTCCACTGCCACTCCAGGCCATGTGGCTTTGTGACTGTCACTTCATGTCCCTGAGCCCCTGCTTTCTCATCTGTTAAATACACGGAAATAATAATAATAATCCATGCCTGGGAGAATTGTTGAGAAGCTTAAGACAAAGGGCTTCGCACAGGGTCTGGCTCCCTAGAAAGGCTCAGGAAGTGCTGATGTGCACTGTGACGGTGACGATGGGGAGCAGTGTAAGCTCAGTCTACGCTGGGCTCTGGAAAAAGCAATGTGAGAAGACATGGTCCAACCTCATGGAGCCCCCAGGAGCTTTTCATGGAACTTTCCAGGCCGGTCAGTTTGTCTGCTGACCTCTAGAGTAAAGAGCTGGCGTGGGAAGAGGTAGGATGGATTTATCTTACCTCCCATGCCTGACATCCACCACCCTCCAGAACCTTCTCTGTCCCATCCAAGCATGTTATAATCTGTCCTCAAACATGTTTGAAAAACCCCAGTCTTTGGCCCAATCATGTTGGTCCACAGCTTACAATCCTTCCATGGGTTCCACCGCTCTGCAAGTCCATTTGGTCTGAGGCTCCCTCTCCGTACCCTGTCTCACCCTCTGGTCCGCTTGCCTGCCTTCCTCCCCTGGCCTGCCTCCAGCTCCTCCAACACACCCTGCATCCCCCTTCTCAAGCCTGCACACGGTCCTCCTCTGCCCACCATGCTCCTCCCTCCCGCTCCCTGACCCCATTAGCACTCTGAATCCAATCGCCACCACAACTTGCCCTGATAACTTGCCTTCACCCTGTTCATTTAAGGGTCTGTGCCACCCTTAGAGGGCCTCACACTCTCAGCTCAAGTGCCCCTTGTCCCACGACAGCCTCCTGAGGTCAGGAGGCGATACATCCTACTCATTCTCTAATATCGTTCTATCCAGTGTGGAAGCCACATGTGCCCTTGAGCACTTGAGAGATGTCTAGTCCAAGCTGAGATGTGCTGTAAGTGTCAAAAGCCCACTAGATTTCAAAGATTGAGTTCTGGAAAACAAATTTTTAAAAAAGGCAACGTATCTCAATAATGTTTTGTATTGGTTACATGTTCTTCTGTAAAGAAATCACGTATTTTATTTAACCCTATATTCCAAAGTGTTATCATTTCGCACAGGGAACTCTATTCATTATCTTGTAACCTATAATGAAAAAGAATGTGAAAACGAACATATGTATGTATGTATACATATGACTGAAACATTATACTGTACATGAGAAATTGACACCTTGTAAACTGACAATACTTCTCTCTCTCTATATATATATAGTTAACATTAATTTCATTGCTTTTTACTCTTTTAAAAAATGTGGACACTAGAGCATTTAGTTCCTTAGGACAGCACTGCTCGGGAGCTCAGGGCTCCCCACGTTCCTCGTCAAGGCCACCTTCAGCTTCCTCACTAGGCAGGAGTCCTTTACATCCTCTCTGGGTGCCCCCAACTTCTGCTCTACAGCCCTTCCCCTTTGCAACCATGATTAAACAGCCCTGCAATTAGCATGTTACAGGACAGAGTCCATGAGGTCAGGGGCTAAGGCTCTAACTACCACTGTTTTCAGTCATAGCTCTGGCCACTGGCACAGTGCCTGGCATTTACAGGGTATGCCTGTCCGTTTCCTGTTGCTGCTGTTATAAATCACCCCAGACTTAGTGGCTTAATGCAACACATATTAATCTTATACCTCCGGAGGTCAGGAGTCTGAAATGGGCTTCACTGGGCTAGAGTCACATGTGAGGAGGGCTGAGTTCCTTCAGGCGGGTCTAAGGAAGAAACTGTTCCCTTCCCTTCTCCAGCTGCCAGAGGTCATCACCTACACCCCTTGGCTCACGGCCCCTTCCTCCATCTTCCAACCCAGCAGCGCTGCTTTTCCTAATCTCTCTCTGACTCGCCTTCCTCCTTTCTTCACTTATAAGGATCCCGTAATTGCACTGGGTCCACCTGGACAGTCCAGAATACTGTCATCTTCTTCAAGATGCTTAATCACGCCTGGAAAGTCCACTTTGCCGTGTAAGGTGACACATGCACAGGTTCAGGGGATAAGGACTTGGACACTTTTGGGGAGCTATTATTCTGCCTAATACAGTGCTCGATATTTGCTGTTAAATCAGTAAATGAACGGATGCATGCCTCTCTAATCCCATGTTCTATTTCTTCCCAGCAGCTTCTCCCCAGCTCTAAGAAGCCGTGCTTGCTTGGGCTGGTTGCTCTCCTGGAATCCTGCCCTTCCTCATGCCCCTTTTCAGTTCTGACATGAACCACCTTGGGGTCTAACTCGAGAGTCATTTACTCAGCAGAGCCAGCCTTATTGTCCTCACGTATCCCCCGTTTTGCCTGAGCTCCTGAGTCTCCGCCACACATTTCATGTTAAAGAACAAGCTCTTCGTTTGTTCTTTAAACTTTCTTAGAACTGGATGGCGGGCTCTTCCAGGCAGGGTAGGAACTCTTACACCTTATGCTTGTAACTTCCCCAGCGCTCCCGCCCCTCCCTGGAGCTCAGCACCGAGCTGGGCACTCCAGAGACGCTTAAAAAGCAGTGGCTCACTTGCTCTCACAGCTCTGCTGGGAGCGACCTCCCCGCATGTGAGGCCATGATGCCAGCCGCTGGAATTTGTCTTTCTTTCCCATGAAGACTGTTAACACAGCAGACCAGCATTAACCCGAGCGAATGTGAGATGGTTAAGTACAAAGTCATTTTGGCAAAATGTGCATTGCTTCACTCCAAGCAGAAATCAAATGTTATGGTGCTACACTATCAGGAAAAAGTACATTATCTTCAGCATCATCCCAGGATCCAAAGGCACAAATGGCCTTAACCCTTTAGTGGCTGCGCCCTGGCACCAACACATGGTCCTTCTCTCTACTGACCTCCCTGCATGTACCCTCTCTCTCAAATGCACGTGTATGCGCACGCGAGCGCGCACGTGCACACACACACACATTTGTCTAAACTTTTCCCTGAATAATCTTCCTGCCTGAGATTATGTTTGCAATTAGCTGTCTTATCATCACAGGGTTGCTCGTATCTTTCCTGATGAGAAGCAAATGATGACACTGATGATCACGGTGATCACACCCTGATTGCTCTGGGCATTAAAACAAAGCTTTAGAACATCACGTGCGTTATGATTATTTACACATTATCAGCAGTCTTTGAAAAACACAGTTAGTTGGCTATTTCATACCCTTTGAAAATATTTTGCATATTCTGGAAGAGTTATCAGTTACAACATTGGACTCTGGGTTAAGAGTCTGGCTCTTTCGCCTCAGCTGAGTCACTGACTGGCTGTTGACCTTGGGAATGTCCTTGTGTCCCTCTGGGTCTCAGTGACCTCACCTATAAAATCAGGGAGTTGAATCAGATGATGTATCGGGTAGGGATGTAACAGGAATCTGATTACCATGGCGACACCGAGGAAGCTCTGCTTTAGTTTCCTTCCTTACCAAGAAGTCACGGATGGTCAGTCCGGAGCTGCTCCTCCATCCTTCACCTGTGACTTTGGTCTTCAGGGCTTCAAGGTGGCTCTGCACCCCCAGGCATCCTATTATTTTCCAGAAAGGAAGAGGTGGAGGGACTAGGGGCCAAAAATTTGTTGTACTCACTGTATTTGTCCTCCTCCCTTTTATTTTAATTAGGAAAAAATGTTTTCCTGAAGCCCCAAGACGTTTGTTTCTGCTGATTCTCATCAGACAGAGCTAGGTCCCATGGCCATCGCTTGCTACAAGACGTTAACTGAGCAAGTTGTGATCGTGAAAAAAAAAATCAGGGTTCAGTTAGCCAGGAAGAAGGACAGAATGGTTACTGTGTGGGCGCTCAGCCTCATCTGCCACAGATAGCTTCTAAGTTTCACTCTGTCTTGGTTATTCCGTGAATCGCACTTTAAAACCCATCATCCTTCTCACTGCATTGGTTCCTCATATGTACAGGGCTTAGTCCTGGTTTGGATTAGCAGATCAACCTCATTAGCACACCCGAGAAAGCATGCTCATACCAGCATCTGGCAGAATGCAGAGTGAGGTGGGGACGGGGAACCATCCATTCACTCTGCTTCCTCTTTCTGTTCTCTGATCCCTGAAGGAGTCAGGCAAGGAGAAGGCAGCCATGTAACTAAATGAGCAGCAGGAATACCCTTTCAGGCTGATACACCTTCCTCTTCCTTGGAGTCCAGGCCAAGAGGTGAGGGCGTGGCCACCGTTGCAAAAGCATCTTTCATTTCTTGTTTTCTGCAGTGGACATCTGTGGCTTCGTCTGACCTCTCCATAACTCCATAAACATTTTATTTTAGGAAACTCTGCCTCCCTCGACGGCTGTAGGCTTTGCAGGAACATTGATGGAGAGGTCATCCAAGGAAGGCTGAAAGAATGGTGTCTTCTGAAGTCTGGGCCTTTGGCAGAGTGATGCAGGGGTGGACCATCCTGAAGGCAACATCACACTACCTTCCCTGGAGCCGAGAGTGGCTCTGGCCCTGCCTTTCATAGCCTGGTTCTCCTTTGCCCTTCCACTAAGTACCTTCTCCAACAAAGGCAGCCACAGTCAGCAACTCTTTCTTTCCATCCCAAAGCCCTAACAAGTGTATGTCTAATTGCATTAATTCATCCTACAGGTACCTGCATATAACAAGGAGTCCGTAATGCTTCTGGACAAACACTCACGCCAGGGTGCCTGTCCTCCATCTCCCTCTAATTCACTCTGTGATCCTGAACACACTCTGCCTCTCTGTGCCTCATTTTCCTCATTGGTCAAATGGTGGGTTGGACCAGACCTGTAGCTTCAAACTATTCTCTGAAGTGCTTCAGGATTTCTCCCCTGAAAATCCTCAGGGGGTCTACATGGGAGCTCAGAAGCAGCCCATTATAATGGGCTCCGGGCCCCCCGCCCCACTTCAATTAGAAGAGCCCAGCTTTCATCCAGTTTCTGTATTGAGCATGGGATTTTTTTTTTATTGGCCCTCAGCTAAAAAGAAACGTTTGAAAAATGCTGGACAATATGATCTCTAAAGGGTTCTTCCAGCTCTGATGCTCTGTGATTCTAAGCAGGTAGAATGTGTGGTACCATCTTTTCATTCATCAGCATAATTGGGAGTGGGGGAACACCTGCCAAAACATAATCTATATCTAAATAAAATCTTCTGTGTTCAAAACAACGGCAGAGAAGGACATCCAGAAAAGAGCAGGCGGTGTGGAAGAACTGGAAACAAACAAAGCATGAACAGATATCCCTGTTTTGAAGTTCTGACAATGCCTGGGGTGTACAGCTGGGGAAGGAAGCCCACCACGGCTTTGTCTAGTCTTTGCTATTGTAAAGCAAAGAATGCAAACTCATATGCAGACTGAATCTGGGCCCCCTGTTTCACTGGACACATTTGATGTTTTTGAAACTTTCAATGAGTTATCATCAATAGTCATAAATTGGAAAATGCCTTTCAAAATTATGTTTCCTGGCTTCTTTTGAAAACTGGGAAGATGTGACACCAGCCTTGCATTCTAGTAGGACAGCAGTTACCCGGAGCAGGACAGCAACTGTCCCTTTTAGCTGGGGCACATCTGCTTCACTTCACTGCAAGCTCTGCTCCTCCTTCCCGTATCCCTGACCCCAGGGCCAGATGCTGGCTTCTAGGAAGGCCTTCACTCGCGCTGTATTTTTTTTTTCCTACTGCAGAGTAATGGTGAATGAAAATAAAATACTTCTCATATCCCTGTCCTTATCCAAAGGGAAGAAACAAAAGATAGACTGATAAAGGCATGGGCTTCTACAAAAACAGGGCAGAGGTTGTACTTCATTATGATAGTGGCTTGCAAATGGGGGTAGTTTTGTACACACATGTACGTATACACACACACACAGGACATCTAGTGATGTCTAGAGAGTTTTTTGTTTGTCACAACTAGAGAGGATGCTGTTGGCCCCTGGTGGGGTAGAAGCCAGGGATGTTACTAAATGTCCCACCATGCACAGGGTAGCCTCCACAACAAAGAATCATCTGACCCCAAATGTTGACAGCACACTGCTCTATGGATTTCTGTGGGTTTAATATGCATCGGCCCCTTCAGGCTGCCTGGGCCCTACCCTTTAGGTCTTAGTTGACAGGCCTGGCTTTCATGATTCACCAGCCAGAATAGGAAAATTAGGTTCCATCCAGATATGGCAAATGTAAAAATGATAGAAACTCTGATGTGGGTGTGGCCTCCCTGGCTTCGCTCGCCCAGTTTTTGCTCCTCTGCTCCTGTGATTATAGGGCACCCTGCGAGAAGGCGCTATTTCCCCAGGTTAGGCCCAGCACGCTCAGCTCCCTTTTCTTTCGGTCTCAGCATGTAATTCACAGGGCGAGTCCCCAGGCAGAGATGTGGCAGTCTGTTCTGGGCCTGGGACCCCACCTCTCTGATCTTGTAAGCGAGTCCACAACCCTCCTGTTACCAGTGTGGGCTCTTGGCCTAAGCGTGTTGCTAACAGCAAACGCGGAACCCAGACTGATTGTCTATCCAACTTGCTCCCCCTACAGTGAGTGGTCCTTGCTGCAAAGGGCAAGGAACTGCTGTCTAGCAAACCAGATGGGGACTGAAAGACATTAAGAGATCTGGGGAGGTAAGAAGTGAAGTCAGAGGAGGTAATTTGGGTTGAATCCAAGAGATGGGCACAGTCCTGCAGTGCCTCGGGTGGAGAGGGTCCACATCCAAGCCCAGGGCAGAACAATTCGGCAGCAGAGAGTCAAGGAGGGCGCACAAAAATCGGAGGTGAAAATACCTCATTACTCTTTACTGTTTTTTCATCCATCCATCCATCTATTCATTCTTTCTACACCTACTTATGGAGCAGGGTTCAAGCCTTGGGCAGAGATATGTGACCTCAAACCTCGTGGAATCAAAGCCAGACTCTGGGACTTGCTGCTGTTTCATCTCAAGCAAGTTACTTCCCGTTTTGAGTCTCCTGATCAATAAAAGGAGGGGGAAATTTTTCCATCTTGCAGGAGGTGATGTGAAGATTAAATAAGATCTCCTTAGCACAGGTCTGAGTCAGACTTTCTGTAAATGTCTTCCCAATCCCATCTCCCCTTCCTCCCACGGGTACCACTCGGCACACAGGATTCCTGCAGCTCAGTGAAGCAGGGAGAGCTTCTGGGGTCACCTTCCAGCTCAAATCACATCACAGAAGACCCTTGTCTCCCACAGAATCAGTTCTCCCCCGTGAGGCTGGAGGGTCTTTTGTAGATCATAACATCACATAAGAAGTAGAATGTGGACCGGCTCACCAAGCAGCAGCAAGCACGTGTGTGACGTGCGAGGATGGCCATTCCCACAGCAGTTGTGCTCGTTCTCCTCTGGATAAATTCCAGTTTCACTTCTTAACCCCTCAGGGGCATCAAGGGGAAGCAGATCCACAGCTATTTTGGGGGGTGGGAGGTGGGGATGGGCACCTTCTCTCACCAGGCACTTGTTAAGGACCCGGAGCGTGTACAGAGATAAACTATTACTTCAAGCTCCCACTGCTGAAACCTCCCTGGCCCTTTAACAGATGGCCTTCAGGAAGGAGCCAGGCATGTGCAGATGTGTCTGTCTGGATGCATGTGCCTACTCACCCAGCTTGTACCACATATCACGGATGGAGAAGCCAATTAGCCGTCTCATGTCCCCATACCTAGGAGGAACAAAAGATGTCTGCTTCAGGCACCAGCCCAGAGACTCTCACCAGCCTCCTCCCGCCCAGGAGATCCAAATGCAACCTACTTATTCAGGATTTTGTTGTATTTGGCGTGCGAGAACTGCTCCAGCTGCAGAGAATCCTGAGTGATAAAAGCCACTGCCAGATGAAAATAGTTGTTCCACAGCTGTAAATGAAAGAGTAGAGAACAGTCATGGAGCGGGTCTGAAGTGGGAAAGCGTATTAAATGCTGGGTAATGTGAATAATTTATGAAGATGGCAGGAGACAGAGGCAGAACCAGTTTCATTCTGTGCACTGCAATTTTCTAACTGGCACTGACTTGGAAACGAACATTCTGGCCAAAGCGAGGACAATGGACGGATTTCTCTGGGCTCTGACCACGTCCTCTCTCTGACAACGGGATTTAGGCAAGGAGGAAGATTTTAGGGCTGCTTTTTTTTATTGTTGTTGTTTTGCTTCATTTTGGTTTTGTTTGAAAGACAAATAACTCGCCCCAGCTGGGTGCCCTGATGAGTTGGTTCTCTGCCCTAGAATTACAGGGTGATGAGGAGTAAGTATTGAAGAGACGCTCAGCCTCTCTGGAAGTCCTCCCTAATTCACCCGACAGCTCCGAGGACCAGCCTGCAACCTGTTCAGTGCTAGAATATTTTGCTTCCTTCTTCCCTTTAGTTCGATGGTTTCAAAGTGTGGCCCTGGACAAGAAGCATCAGCATCTCCTGGGAACTTGTTAGAAAAGCAACATCTCTGGCCCCACCCCTGACTTACTGAATCAAAGCCAAGAAATCTGTGTGTTCACAAGCACTCTGGGTGATTCTGGTGCTCAGTTCAGTTTATGGGTAGGCTTGTCATAATTTTAACATTTACACGATCTCTTGATGCTAAATGCAGAGACTGATACCAGAACCCACTGGACCTGCTCCTGGTGAACAGAATCAGCAAAGTGTGCAGTGCAGGGCTAGTGCCCCCCAAATTAGCAGCAGTGACAGTGATACTGACACAGGCTACAGAACCTGAGAGATGGAGACCCAAACCAAGGTATTGTTGAGCCTCAGTGAAGCCACCTGCAAAAGGGGTACCCTCTATATCCACTGCAGAGGGCTGCAGTAAAGGTGATGTGTTTAAAGGGCATGAATCTCAGAGCCCCAGAGCACTGGTCAACCTCATTATTCTTTTCATCATTGACTCCTTTGGCACCAAAGCAAACAGTACATACAACCTGGCACCTCTAGTGCTTAAGGGCCATTATTACAAGATGCCGCGGCCCTACCAGGAGCAAGTGGAGGACAGCTTTGCTGGACAAAGCCCATCTACTTGCAGCCCCCTCTCAACACTGAATAGCAAGAGAAGGGGTAACGCTGGCTAGACAAATCACTTGTCGAGAGACTTTCATCCTTCACTCAAAGATGTTCATGGGAGGTTTCAGATGGCCAAGTAAAAGGCAGCCCTGCCCTTGATAATGTCTTTACTGCTGCCCAGAGTATTACTTTCCAACGGGCTTGTGGTTCCAGTTTCAGAAAGAAGCAAAACAAGCCCTTCATTTTACCACGGGGCAGGCACTTTCCCATACATTCCTCCTTTCATCTCTCAAAACTTGGCAGCTATTATTAGCCCCATTTTACAGATGAGGAGACTGAGGCTTGGAGGAGTTAAGTATTTCACTCAGCTTGTTATACCCACAGCAGAGCTGGGATTTTAAACCCATGCGTACTGATTGACATTCAGGGCTCTTTCTACACACCACGGTCAGTCTTTAGCTGAGGATGCATTAACATGTATTTACTGAACATCTTCTATGGGCCAGGCATTGTCATCGTGTGGGGACAGGGCAGTGGTTACACAGACAGCAGTCCCTGCCCTCATGCAGCCCATGTTCTGTTGAGGGAGAATGCGTGTTCCTTCTTTACTTGAAACTTCATCTCCCAGCATACAAAAGACCAAGTCTCTCCCAGGGTGCAGTGAAGTAGCCTCCTGGCTTGTGGTCCCCGTAAAACCAACACAGCACACAGAGCCCAAAAGGATCGGATTCTATCACTCCCTTCCTCAAAGTCCTCCGAAGGCTTTCCATCACCCTTAGAATCAGATCTCAAGCTCTTCTGTTTCCATAGTAACCTCGCTTATCCAAACACACAGTGCAGGTCAGGTTGTCTCCTGGCCATTCGGACTGTCCTTCCTCCTGGAGACCCCATGACCTGCAGGTCCTGGAAATGTGCTGCTTTGGTCTGTGTAAGCCCAGAGCCCACACCTCCTCCTCTTTAAGACCAGGATAGAAACAAGCAGCCAAGTAAAGGGAAAACCTGGTCAAAGGACATGGAAAGGGTTATTTTTAGGGTAAAAAAAATTCCTGAATTTGGGGAATGAAATAAGATTAATCAGGATACAACAGGGAATAGACATATGACAAAGTAAGTTGAATGACTGTCACTTTTGAGAATAACTCTAGAAATATCCCCCAAACATGTTTGCAAACACATAGACATGTCAGATCGAGCTCAGCTTCTTGCCAGCCTCTATTCCATTTGACTTAGTCCTTCAAAGATGTTTACTGTTACCCCATTCCTGATTTTCTTTTTTAAAAAATGAGATATAATTCACATAACACTAACTTTTAAAGCATATAGTTTAGTGGGTTTTAGTATATTCACAAGGTAGTAACTAATCCACTACTACTTAATTCTAGAACATTTTTATCACCCTAAAAGGAACCTGCCTATTAGCAGTCTCTCGCATTCTTCCCACCCTCAGCCCCTGGCAGTCACAAAGCTACTTCTGTCTCTGCGGATTTGCCTCTTCCGACATTTCGTAGAAATGGAATCGTAAAAGATGTGACCTTTCATGTCTGGCTCCTTTCACCAAGCATGATGTTTTCAAGGTTCATCCATATTGTCCCAGGTGTCAGTGCTTCCTCCTGTTTATTCATGAATACTGTTCTGGATATAAATATTTACGGATAAACCACATTGTGTTTATCCATGATGGACATATGAGTTGCTTCCACCTTTTGGCTACTACAGATAATGCTGCTCTGAACATCTACATACACCTTTTTGTGTGGACGTATGTTTACAACTCTCTTGGGTATGTACTTAAAGAGGAGACCTAATTTTCTTTTGACTTCCCTGCTTGAAGATCTTTGTGGACCATGAGACCACAGATGCAGCGCTTCTTGTTCTCAGTGGACCAGAAATGGTGCCCCTAAGCATCTCACCCACAGCCCCTGCCCAGCTCTGCCCTCAGGGCTCTGCGGGGCCGACTTTGGAACCGAGGGAGGGCCCTCAAGGTCAGCGGCTCCGTGCAAGGCCAGCGAGCTGAGCAGTGGCCACAACTAGACCCCGCTGGGCACTCACGAAGCCTCCGCCTCTTGCTCCTGAAGAATCAGAACCAAATGAACTAACCTGGCTTTTCAGGCAATTTCTAGCGTTCTCTCCCTCAGCGAGCTGCCTGTTCCAGGGGAGGGGCGGGGTGGTCTGCTCAGACTCACAGACAGAACATGAGCATCTTGACCTCCTCGGCTTTGCTCCCAGGGCTTCTCACACCTGCAGCATTTAAGCCCCATCCTTCCATCAGAGCCCAGTTCAAGACTCACTTCCTTCACGAGGCCTTCCCAGAAGGCAGAGCACGTCAGGACTGCTCCACCCCTCCAGATCTGAGTAGCACCTGGTAGGTGCAGCCACAGGCGTGGGTCCACTGTTGTGCACCTGACCTTGTCATTCACTTCTTCCCATGACACTACCATCCTGGGGTTAAGAGCGCAGGCACCAGCGTCTCACAGACTACGGTCTGGACACCAGCTCTCTCTGGCTAGCTGGGCTGCCTCTGGCTGGTGTTTGACCTTTCTGAGCCTCATTTTCCCTACTTGTGACATAACGGTGACCACCACAGAGGACTATTGTCAATGCTGGATGAAACAACATGAGCATGAAGGCATCCACCTGCCAAGCGCTCAGTAGAAGGAGCGATGATGCTGGCCACAGTGCTGGTTGTAGAGTCTTTGCAGGCTTTTCCAGTTGTAAGTTCCATGAGTAACAAGGGTCCTGTCTTCCATTTATTTGTGTCCCTTATGGCGAATCGAGCACAATGGCTTGAATATAGCTGGGCTCCAGAAAATATCTGTTTATCGATCACCATTTTGTTATAGAAATTCCCCAGCTGTTTCCAAAGGCCCCAGATTTTTCTTTCCTCCCTGCCCCGAGCTGCCTGGTGGCAAATTACTAAGAGCCCAGCTTAGCTGCTCAGAGAAGCCACAGGGTCTTGAGCAAAACACACAGGTCCCTTTTCCCCAGGGAGAAGAGGTGATTTCTGATTGGGAATTTAATATTTTGAAATCACAAGACAATAGAAGGTGAAAGCTGCAATAAATTTAAGGTTCATATGGCCTAACTATTACTTCACAGAAGTAAACAGCGAGGTCCAGATAAATTAAATGACCGCCCAGTCATACTGCTGGTGGGTGTAACTAGAATTTAGCTATTTTTAATTAAGGCTCAAAAATCATAAACGTCATATGCACACAGTAAAGAATTACATGGTAGGAAAGATTAAATAATGAAAAGAAGTTACTTTCCAGCCTACCTTGGACCTGAGTCTAATTTCCCAGAAGAAGATGTTGCTAACAATTTCCTGAATATCCTTCCAAAAATTTTTATGTGTAAACAAACATATGTATGGGCATCTTTTTTTTTAAATAGTCTGCTGTACTTTGCTTCTTTCTTTCATCATTATTTATTGCAGATGTCTCCACATTAGCATATACAAGTCCGCTTCATTCTCTTTTATGGCTGCACGATCTCCTGCTCTAAGAATGTACTTTAATTTGAACCAATTCCCTATTTATAGTCATTAAGCTTGACTCCAACTTTTTCCTTCTCTAGCTTCGGTGCTGTAATCAACATCTTGTTTACCCATCTTCATGCATGAGAGCCTGTCATGCCATACACGTTCCTAGAGGTGGCACGGCTAAGGCACGGGGCCCCAGCAGATTTGGTTATTGTTTGTTTGTTTGTTATCTTTGTTGATTGTTTTGATAGATGCTGTCAGGTTGCCTTCCAGGATTCCAAACCAATTACCGGCTGCATTGTTGCAGGCAAGTGACCCTACCTCTCTGATTCTTTAGGCAGTATCGAAAGGGAGTAGTTATAAGGACTAACTGAGGAAATTGCTACCTAGTAAATTCCTGCTCAGTCTTGTGATCTCAGCTCAAAACTTATTTCCTGGGGAAGCCTTCCCGGCTTGCCTGGACTAAAGTCGATCTGCCCATTATTCATCCTCATTACACCCTGTTTACAGGATTCATGACACGTTTTAAGCAGAGCTAATTTATTTTCTGTCTCCTTTACTGGATGCAAGCATCATGCAGGCAAGAACCTCATCTTTTTATTCACTGTTGTGTGCCCCATGTCTAGCATTGTGTCTAGCCCAGCATGTGCTCAGGAAACATTTGTTGAATGAGTTCATTAATGAGCCCAGTACTCTGCAGGTTTTCTTGTTAAATCCTCCCCAGAAACTATGAGATTTGTATTATGATTCTCCCCATTTTAGAGATCAGGAAACTGAGGCCCAGAGAGGCTGAACAACTTGCCCATGTCACACAGCTACAAAATGGTGATGCTGGTGTTTGAACCCAAGTGTCTCTCTCTCTCCAGAACTTGTATTCTTTACCCCACTCTGCTCTTCTGCCAAAATCGCTCTTCTACTCC